>NC_133374.1:25794190-25891541 GCF_049309525.1 Garra rufa
TGACACGTGTCCCTGTGTCCTGGCAAAAGAGGGATTCAGCTCAGGAAGATTTTATTTTGAGGTGCAAGTAAAAGGAATAACTGACTGGGATTTAGGAGTTGTTAGAGAATCTGTTAACAGGAAGGGAATGATCACAGAGAGTCTTAAATATGGATACTGGACTGTCGTTCTCAGGAAAGGGAATCAGTATCTAGCAGGTGAATCTCCATCTGTCTCTTTGTCTCTGAGAGTGAAGCCTCAGGTTGTGGGTGTGTTTGTGGATTATGAGGAGGGTCTGGTCTCCTTTTATGATGTTGAGTCCAGATCTCATATCTATTGCTTTACTAATCAGTTTTTCACTGAGAAACTTTTTCCATACTTTTGCCCTTACAATAAACAAGAAGGTCAAAATGTAGCACCACTGATCATCTCACATGTCAGAAAATAAGTCCTTATTGGCGTGTATATTTCATCACATTTTCCCTTTTAGTATCCAGCATTGAAATTCTGCTGAAACTACTGCTGTAAATGAAATAGTACTTACAGTATTGTGTATAACATTGAATTTTGTTTGTTGTACATTGCATTGCAAGGCTGTTTGCTTGATCTATTTTCTTTTTTTTCTGCTCTGGCTGTGAAAGTAAAGTTACATGTAAAATGTTGTATCTGAACAAACATCTAAATAAGGAAGTGTTTATTTCTGTAACTGAAATTCAAAGCAGAGTCTTCATTACAGGATTATGTTATGTTCTTTTTGGTTTCATTGTCTTTTTTTATTTATTATTATTATTATTTTTTTTTTTTTTGGTTCTGGTTCCGGTTCTGGTTCCTGCACGCTTATGTTGAACCTGTTTCCTTCTTTGTGCTAGTTAGTCTAATTATGTACCTATGTTGCTCATTTAGTTTACTCATTCACCCCTGACTATTTCAGTTCTCAGTTTCTTTTGTTCAGTTGTGGTATTTCTAGTTTTCTGAGTTCTGTTAATAAAAACTGGACTGTTGCAAATTTTATCCCATCTCAGCCTAATTTTTGCAGCAACCACCACATACTGAAATTACATTTTATAAAGAACACAAGTTTATTGAATGTATTGTCAAAGACATAAGTGGAGTTCTTTCACAACTGAACTAGTGTTAGACAAAATAACAATGAATTGAAAAAGGTCATGTTGTAACTGAAATGGTTTCTCTTTATTTTAGAAATTGCTAATAAATTTCACAAACAATTGCAAAGAAATAGCAAGTAAGCAAGTTGTGTGGGTTTTTATCTCACATTGCTTTTTCTCGTGACTTTTCATCTTCATAGCATGAGGGCTTATTCTTTGGTAATATTTTTCACAAAGACTGTTCTTACTGAACATTTATAGCCTATTAATGTTCTAATTAACTGAGACAGACCTCCAATGCAGAGGCACCAAATTTTACTCTTTTTTGATACAGCTTTTGTTTCCCGTCTATTACTCTGAAATTCCTTAGACTTTTCAGCGCACTGTCATTAGAACCTTTCTTACCTCAGAAGCTGTGAACTGTCAGGTAATAAGTTCTGCAGCACACTGGACACTCAGCTGGCACACAGTCTGCATCCTATCAGTGACAGGTGGATATCTTTGGAGATGTTTGGCCCTACAAAGGGCTGGTTCAGGCAGTCCAGATAGGCCCCATGACCCCCTTGGTAAAACAACGGGTTCATTCTTTGCTCCGCTGCTGACCTCATTGTCTCTTTGTGGAGTGAAAATCCAGAGTTGCATTCTACTCAGTGGCCAAACAGCTGCTGGTGTGTAACATCTCTGCTGGGATGGAGGTGAGTGGATGAGAGAGAGTCCGAGCAGCTGCCGCCAGGAAACCCCTGGATCTAAACAAACAAAACATGGTGAGTTTTTCCCATCATGCTCAAATATCATATCTAATAATATGCTTCTTTTTTAGCAGTATGTGCTATATTTGGTTAGATCAAGACAATGTATGCATTTCAGTATATATGAGTATTTGATGCTAGAATTATTCTATTTGCAGGTGAGACTTTTTTTTAACAATAACCTTTTGTGCTTTAAGAATTCTTCATTTACATTGAAATGAGTATTGCTTTATCGTTATGAAACATATGTGACCCTGGACCACAAAACCAGTCATAAGGTTAAATTTTACAAAACTGAGATGTATACATCATTTGAAAGCTCAATAAATAAGCTTTCTGTTGATGTATGGTTTGTTAGGATAGGACAATATTTGGCCAAGATACATTTATTTGAAAATTAGGAATCTGAGGGTGCAAAAAAAATCTAAACACTGAGAAAATCACCTTTAAAGTTGTCCAAATTAGGTTCTTAACAATGCATATTACTAATCAAAAATTACATTTTGATATGTTTACAGTAGAAATTTTACAAAAAATCTTCATAGACATGATCTTTACTTAATTTCCTAATGATTTTTGGCATAAAAGAAAAATCAAAAATTTTGACCCAAACAATGTATTTTTGGCTATTGCTACAAATATACCCCAGCGACTTAAGACTGGTTTTGTGGTACAGGGTCACATACATTCTATTGATGGCAGGATAATTTCAACCTACAACCTCCTACAATTTGACACAAATTGCCTGTCCATAATTTGCATTGCATTTTAATTGTATTGTGTTTGCTAAATGTTGACAGGAACACTATTTTGAACACAAGTTCTGAAGTCAATATTGGTCAATTTACTGACATCAGAACAGTACACCATCTCTTTTATCATGCTTTTTGTCATGGATATGACACTGGGATTGATCATATCAGTGGTTACATTACAGAGTCTCAGTAGGGATGCTGTGGCAGTGATTGAGAATCCAGTGGTGGTCAGACAGTCTTTCCATCCAGAGCATCTGCAGGTGGACAGGATTGAGACGGGCCAGAATGATCCCACCTGGATCAGAGAGCTACAGTTTCTCCATCCAGGCAAGTCTGTTATTAACACACACCTGACATCTGTTCCATTTGCAAAAGTCATTATAAATAAATAAACACACTGTGGATTATATTTCAGTATTCTTCTTCTTTATAAGTCTTACCTAAACAACTGAATGGTTGTCAGTCAGTGTTGTTATGCTTTTTGGAAGTTTGTTGAACTGTTATTATTTCATACAGTGCCTAGCAAAGTGTCGGCCCATAAACTGGTGAGAGTGTTTGCAGCTCTGTGTGTACTGTGTCTGCTGGGAGGTGTTGTCATTGGAGTTTGGTTCATAGGTAATAAGTTAAATCATTGAAAAGCTTTGGTTAATAAGCAACCTGGGTGTTGACTTGTATGAGGCCTTATGACAAGAGTCGGCATGTTTACATCATTTATAAATTCTTTCAGTAGCTGTGGTCTACTAAAAGCCTCAAAGTTCATCTTCCCATTCTTGAATCCCTTTCTTATAACAAGGAAAGCAGTTAAAGCCTGCATTGCTTCTTTTATTGTTGTTATCTGTTGCTAATTTTACTGCAACACAATTCGATTTACGCCACTTTAAAAAAAATACAGATAGAATGCCACTTTTGTGGCTTTTGGTTGTAATTTTGTAGTCAAAGGGAAACAAGAGAAGCGAAAAGAATGGGAAGATGCCTGTGGGCAAATAAAACTTCCTAAAGACCTGCATCTGTGTTCTCTCCATTTTAGCCCTGATGCCTTTGAGGCTTTTAGACTACAGCTACTGAAAGAGCTTACAAACGATGTAAACATGCCGACTCTTGTCAGAACGCCGCAGCCGCTTTAGGAGTTTCTTAGTGTGGATTTGACTCGATATCTGGGTGCGTTGAAACTCTTTGAGGGAAAAAACTCTGGTTTAAGCCTACACTTACATCCATTGCTACCTGTAAGCTCTTTCAGCTGTGGTCATCGTATCAGTGTTTTATTTTCAGAGTTGTGTTGTGGTAAAAATAGCGTAGCTAAGTACCAGTAGCTCACTGAGTACAGCCGTTGTACATAATCAAAATAAAGGTGCCCCATAGTCTAAAATATGTATGTATAACGATGTGGATTTTTATATACCGTAAATCTTTCATGGGTTTTGTACTACACATTTCAGTAAGAAGCATTATTTACATTACATACAAGTCTTAATACCCAGGTTTCCCTTTAAATTTTTGCACTTAGAGTGCCCAAATGTTGTTGTTTTTTCTCTGTCTCTATCTCTGTCCAGTAAAACTTCTTTTAAAGCCAAACTCATCTCATAGCCCTGCGAGTCTAGGAGACACCAAAGACACATCCTTCTGTAATGTAACCGAGGACATCTCTGTGAAAGACTCTAGAAAAGGTATTTGTCCCTTTATCTGTGAAAACAACAGAGACCGAGCAGATAAACAGCACAGTGGACATTCATCCAAACTCACTGACATTAAACAAAGTGACATAAACACTGACCGGCGGAAGTTGTAACAAACACATTAACAACAGAATATATTTGAAATATATCCTCGAAACAAATTCAGTTAAAATATCAAATAACCACAGTCCAGTCCACTGTGCTACAGCATGTTGTTTTAGGAGAGATTTTGACTGAAAGGGGCTCAGTGTTTTACAGGATCAGTGCTGAGAACTCTCTTCTGGAGATCCAGCTGGAGAAGCTGCAGACGTGGCTGCCCGTATGTTACGAGAGGTGGAACTCTTCTCTGGGAACGCTTGTATGTCGACAGCTAGGCTATCTGAGGTGAGCATGCTGACAGCTGAATCACACACACACACTTGCAGCTCTCAGCACCTTTCACTTGACTACCAGCTGTGGCTGTTTTCTATAGGTCAACCATTCATAGTGTGACAGCAGTGTTGAAATGTACTTTGAAGTCACGTTCACTTCTAATTCAAAACGCTGACGTGTGCAGCATACAGACACTTCAAGGAAAATTAAAGGGATAGTTCACCCAACTCTCCTGTATGGTTTCTACTGTGGAGATATTTTGAAGAATAATAACACTTTTTCCATAAAATTAAAGTAAAAAGTGCAGTCAGTCTCCAAAAATGATGACAAAAACAGTGAAAGTGTTGTAAAGTAGTGCATGAGGGTAATTGTTCATGCTGTTAGTGTTTTAAAAATGTAAGTTTAGTCAGCATGAAATGTTAAGTTGTACTACATGAAAAAGTGGAAATTTGAGTTGAGTAAACTTAAAAATTTAAGGCAGCACAAACACTTTTTAAGTTGAAACTACTCATTTTTGAAGGATATGAGAATGAGAATGATGTTGAAACTGTCATTTTTAGATGAACTATTTTAATAATTAAGTTTTGAGAGTAGAACGTTTTTTCAAATAATATCTCGTTTCAGATTATCAAAGCACAAAGGCGTAAATCTGACTGACATTGGGCCGAACTACACAGATGGATTCGTCCAAATCACCTCAGAACACCAAAGCAATTTGGAGAGTTTATGGCGTTTCAGGTATTCAAGAAAATACAAATCATTTTAGTTGCCATAAGCTACCAGAACTACATGTTTCACGTGTTTTATTTCACAGGGTAAGCTGTAGTACAGGAAAGGTTATAGCACTGAAATGTTTTGGTGAGTCTGAACTTAATACGTAAGCCTAAAATAATACATGTTATCCACTTACGCTGTCTGTTTGAGACTAAACACACGTTGTTTGCTTTATTGTAGAGTGCGGGACCAGAGCAAAGCTACCTAGGATTGTTGGAGGAGTGGAAGCCACTCTTGGCAGATGGCCCTGGCAAGTGAGTCTTTATTACAGTAACCGCCACATCTGTGGAGGATCCATCATCACCAACCAATGGATAGTTACAGCTGCTCACTGTGTCCACAAGTAAGATTCTACTTCTACAAAAACTATGACTTAATTAGTTGAATGAATCTCACAAAACATGCCAAAAACCTAAGAGGAAAAGTGGAAAATTTGCTGAAAATGTACTCACCCTTAGGTAATCCAAGATCTAAATGAATTCCTTATCAGAACAGATTCGGAGAAATTTAGCATTACGTCACTTGCTCACCAATGAATTTTCAGTGAATGGGTGCCATCACAATGATAATCCAAACAGCTGATAAAAAACATCACAATAATCCATCAATTAATGTCTTGTGAAGTAAAGAGCTCCATTATTATTATTATGCCCCTTTATACAAGATGCAGAAGTCTCAGAACGTGTTCATGAAGTTTTAGCTGAAAATACCCCTTAGATCATTTATTATATCATTTTGAAATTGCCTATTTTGAGTGAAAGCTGAAAATACACTGTTTTTGTGCATGCTGCTGCTCCCCACCACCTTTTCCAGAATAGGGCTGTGCCTTTACAGCTGGTGTCTCAGATACTCTCAAAAACATCTTTTTGGTTATCATATATGGTTTTCTGAGCACACACATACAAAGCGTGCACACATGTCACATGGTATTTGAGTACTAAAATAAGTTCTCTTTCATGTCTTATTGTGCTTAAACTGTCAAATATACACAAGTTTATGTTAAAAACACACGAGTTACAAAAACAGTTGGTTATGTCTGTGAAGGTAAACAGCTGGGAAATAATTTGCATGTTTATTAAATTTGATCTTTGTGGCAGCAGTGTAATATACAGTAAATAAATCAATAAATCCACTGCTCTCTTGTTTCCTCTGAGGCTAGGAATCAAAATAGCAGGGTTGCCAGGTTTTCACAACAAAACCGCCTAATTGCTACTCAAAATTAGCCCAATTGTGTATTAGAGGGGGTCCCTGAGTAAAAGTTGTGCTCCAGGGGGTAAAATACATGGTTTTTGGCAGGGTTTCCCTGGTAAAATTTGCATTCAAGGAGCTAAAAATCATGCTTTTCACTTTACAAGGCATTAATGGATGGAATGGAGTTGTGTGGATTACTTGTGGATTATTGTGATGTTTTTATCTGCTGTTTGGATCCATTGGTGAGGAAGCTAATGCTAAATTTCCCCAAAATGGTTCCACTTAAGAATAAGCTACATCTACATTGTGGATGGCCTGAGGGTGAGTATATTTTCAACAAATGTTTATATTTTTGGGTGAACTATTTCTTTAACCCTAAAAGGTCATGTTTTTGTTAGACCCACTGCAACTGTGTAGTTGTTAACAATAGTGTTGGAATGTGGGGTGATGAAAACAAAGGGTTCAGCATTGAATAGATGACAGGCACTGCAACATAATACATAATGCCACTAGAGTTTCCAACAGTTACACACTGGGCTTTGTAAACAAATGTATTATAAGTGTGTATATCATTTGATTTTCTCTATATTGAAGCTACAGGCTACCTCAAGTGTCCAGTTGGGTGGTATACGCTGGTATTGTAACCAGCAACTCAGCTAAACTGGCTCAATACCAAGGCTTAGCTGTGGAGAGGATCATCTACAACAAGAATTACAACCACAGGACTCACGACAATGATATTGCTTTGGTGAAATTAAGAGCTTCTTTGAATTTCTCAGGTGACTAATATTCAGTAAATGTGTCATGGCATGCCTTGACTTGCAAATATCTAGTTCTTTAAGCTTTAATGATTCTTTGCTCATCCAGAAACCATCAGACCTGTGTGTCTACCTCAGTATGACCATGATCTACCAGGAGGAACCCAATGCTGGATCTCTGGTTGGGGATATACACAGCCAGATGATGGTACTGATTTTCCATAAATACATGTTTAAATGCATGTATGTTACAGTTATTTTATGATTTAAGAATATTAAAAGCTGTTATAAGACATTGTACTTTATGTAAATGTAAATTATCCATTTCTTTTTTTAAGTTCATATACCAGAGGTTCTCAAAGAGGCACCTGTACCTTTAATAAGCACGAAGAAATGCAATAGTTCTTGCATGTACAATGGAGAGATCACCCCTCGAATGCTCTGTGCAGGATATACGGAAGGAAAAGTAGATGCATGTCAAGTGAGCTCCATGCTACTCAAAATGTTTTTCAAAAATATATGAGATTCATATAATACATTTGTGAGAAGATGTAGTGATGACTCTACATTTTCTTAGGGGGACAGTGGGGGTCCTTTGGTTTGCCAGGATGAAAGCGTCTGGAGGCTTGTTGGTGTTGTTAGCTGGGGAACAGGCTGTGCTGAACCAAACCATCCAGGAGTTTATACCAAAGTGGCTGAGTTTTTAGGGTGGATATATGAGATTATAGAGGTAAGTAAATGAAGAGACAGACCATAACCCTTGAAATATAAACTTAAGCTGTTAATTGATATACTGTGTGCTCTCATTCTGTGCTTTACATCTTGTTTTCTGTCCTAGAGCTACTAAAGACTCATATTTGAAAGTAGAAGAGAAGAACATCCTTTTATCCATTTTTTTTTAAATTGTGGCCTTTTTTATTTATTATATGTTATTATATAAAGCCTCAGCATTTACACAGAACCGTAATGATTACGTTTTGATGTTTGTACATTACATGTGTACTGTATAAGAAAATTGTGGGTTTAAAATAAATGTTTAACATTTACAACAGAGGAAAATTAGCTGTTATGTTTATTTTTATTCAAATTTGCTCTGACACTCAATCCTAATAATGAAAACAAGCTTTAGCTGTGTTAAATCATGTGTTGTTTTTATTGTTATTGTACTTTTGCACAGTTCGATATTGTTGTTTGTTTTTGTGACTGTCTGGAAAGCCTATTCAAGTGTATTTCAGAAACGTTAATTTAGTTCTAACACCGATTTCATCAAGAAAGTTTGATACCTATTTGTAACCCTGGAATTCAAAACAGTCATAAGTAGCAAAGGTATGCTATATTTGTAGCAATGGCCAACAATGGTAGCCATGCATCAAAATGATTGATTTTTGTTTTATGCCAAAAATCATTACAATATTAAGTAAAGATCATGTTCCATTTAGATATTTTGTAAATTTCCTACCATAAATATGTTAAAACTTAATTTTTGATTAGTAATATGAATTGCTAAAAACTTAATTTGGACAAGTTTAAAGGCGATTCTCTCTCTCTCTCTCTCTCTCTCTCTCGACCCTCAGATTCCATATTTTCAAATAGTTGTATCTCGGCCAAATATTGTCCTTCCCTAACAAACAAAAATGGTTTTGTGGTCCAGGAGTCAAGACCACATTTCACCATCTGGAACGGCAGCGTCTGCTGCAATCACGTTTAATCTGTTACTTTTCTCAGCGCTGGTAAGACTGGTCTAATCATAGTCGCTTGTGATTACGCGATGCGATTTTAATCACTTTTTATTAATTTGTAGCTAGGAATCATTAGACGAATCACCAACCAACTGTACGTCTTTAGAGTTTATAAACGTCTTCAGTAAGAAAACGTTATTTAATTCGGAGGATCCCTTGCAACACTGAATGGAAACAGTTATTTTGAGTAAACAACGCCATCTATCGAAAGTCCACGAACAGTGCTTGTGTTAGATTAGTTTCTATGGTAACCTTTGAATTTAGGAAGGAGGAAAAGCTTGCCATGTTACTCAGTGATCATTTATCTAGTTCCTTTACAAACTCAGATTTTTACAAAAACTGATTTTTTGCACTAATATACCACGCATTTGTTACTTAATATTGTTATAAACAGTTTTCTTATTAGTTTTAGCCTTCAGACAACGTGAAGTACTCTGGGAAGGATAACTTATTTAACTAGCATTTCGTTTAGTTGTTGCAGTAGTTCGGTACATTCTGAGCATGGAAATCCCTGGTTATGATAACAAGGCAGCTCTGCAGCAGGTGAATCAGTTTTGGTCGATGTTAGATGACATGTCTCAGAATAATCCGGAGGAGTACAAGACCTTCATTGAACGCCAGTTACGGGAAGGAGCAGAGTTTCACTCACCGCCGCAGCCGCACTCATGTATCCGCACTGCTCTACTGGTAAAGTACACCTTTAACCTCTGTTATGACTCATTTTATTGAGCCAAACAAACATAAAGATCAATACAGCTGTTTGAGAACAGCTTCGAGGCCCTATTATTTGATTTGATTGCGTAAACATGTATTTAGCCTCCTTGGCTTTTTTGACATGGCACCATATTAATATCATGTTCCTTAAGATAACTGTATGAAATACTTTGAAGGAGGTGCATTTAAGTTCCATAATAAACCTCATGAATGTCGAAATCATTTAGTACCATGGTATTAGCATCTGATAATCAGAAAATGGCTTGCATGTAGTTTGAAATCATAGAAATTTTAAAAAGACTTTCTCTCTGATTACTTTTTCAGGGACCAAAGGAAGGAATATTGTACATTAACATGTGCGGCTGGAAACGTGTACCAGCGCCCACTTCTTACAGTGATCCTGTTCCTGTTTGTGGAGGACGAATGGAGACTGTGACTGAGGAGAAAGGTACAAAAACTCTGATTCTTCTTACTCACCTTCATGTCATCTAAGATATTCATGTGTTTCTTTCTTCAGTCGAAAAAGAAATTAAGGTTTTTGAGGAAAACATTCCAGGATTTTTCTCCATATAGTAGACTTCAATGGTGGCCAGTGGGTTTAAGGTCCAAATTGCAGTTTCAAAGCAGCTTCAAATGGCTCTACACAATCCTAGCCAAGGAAGATAGTCTTATCAAAACGATCTGTCATTTTCTAAGAAAAATACAAATTTAAATACTTTTTAACTACAAATGCTTGTCTTGCACTAGCTCGACCTCAGGCGTTACACAATCAGGCACGTGTGACATAGGTGGAACTACTGACTCAATGTTTACAAAGTAAACACTTTTTACTAAAAAGGTAAAACAACAATGCCAGATGATTTTGAAGGTGGAGGAAAAAATTAGATGGAGTTTTTCATCCTAACCTACCTTTTTTAACCAAATTACACAGACTTAAGTTTTAAGTTTTCCAGTGTGATTACACAAATGCATGAAGACGCACATATTCCTTGGCTGGGATGGTATAGAGCCCTTTGAAGCTGCACTGAATCTTCAGTTTGGACATTCAACCCATTGGCCACCATTGAAGTCCACTATATGGAGAAAACTCCTGGAACGTGTTTCTCAAAAAAAAAAAAAAAAAAACATTCTTTGCGACTTCTCAGTGCTTTCAAAACATTTTTTTTTGGAACTAAAACACTCACTTTTCAGGTGGCATTTGTTTCATTTTGCATTGGTTCATGGTCTTCTATTCCAGTGCAAATAACTCACCAACTAACCTACTTGATTTTCTCCTTGATTAACTTCCTATCTTCTTAGACTTGATTCTTAAACATCTTATCTTGAGAAAACCTGATCTCCTGCTTGTTTTACAGAGCAATACAGTGTTGTTGATGTAGCCTTCAACCCTGAGGTTCTGCAGACAACAGAGAAAGACAAACATGAGAAAGAGAAGCTTCATCTACTTGCTCTGAACTTCATCCAGCAGCAGTACAATCTCAGTCTGTCCCAGCACTACAAACTCACCAAGGACAAAATCAAAGGCAGAATTGAGGATATGAAGCAGCGTCTCATGTCACCACAGATGTGCAAATCTTCTGCCAAAAACCCACAATCTGAACCAGGTAAGATGCACATACTTTTGAAACTACAGAACTACAGAGATTAGCTAAATGTAAAGACCCTCATAATGAACCTTCTGGAATGCAAATGAAGCGATTATTAGCATCATAGTGCAATGTTGTGTGATTGTACCTCTTTGTGTAGCCCCATCACTCCTGCAGCAGATCTCCTCACTGCGGCTGGCTGAAAATAATGAGGACTCAACCATCCAACTAAGCATGGAGCAGGAGAATAAACCAGCCCGACCAGGTCTCATTGAGGTGATTTCCAGCTCAGAAGCAGACCAATCTCAGACACAACAGCCCAAGCATCATCTCACAGTCTGTCCCGATGACAGCAGCTCCTCTCGGATTCTGCAGCTGAGAGTTGAGCTTCCTGGGGTGAGATCTGTGTCACAGTGCCAGCTCAGCATCTCTCAGGTCAGTGTTCCCAGTGTGTCAACTGTGTTTTAATTACAAAACCATTTTATTTTTTTCGTTATCTGTTTTTTTTTTTTTTTTTTTTTCTCTGTTATCTTGTTGGAACTACAGTAAATGGTTTTTGTTTGTGCTGTGCTCTCAATAAAGGGTTTTTATTATTTAGGATGATATTCTCCTGGAAGTAGAAGACCTTTATTATCTTCACCTTCAGTTTCCTGAGTTGGTCAAGGAGGAAACATGCACTGCAGCATTTAATAAGAAGAAACAAATTCTAAATGTTAAAGTGATTATGAAAAACACGTAACACTTATTTATCCAGAAACTGAGAATATAAATACTATCGTTGCATAACTGACTGTTGTTTTAAAGATCATTAACCATGCAATGAAATTCATGGCGACATCAATAATTGCATGAATCATTTTTGGCCTCAACAGCTGTATTTTATTCACAGACAGTCATCTATTATAGAAAATAAGTAGGGATGCACCAAAATAAATTCTGTTATGACCGAACAATTATTTTATGTTATTGCTGCAAAAATAAAATAATTATTTGATGTTAAAATTCTGTATTATTTTGTTTAAGTAATTTAAGAATAGAACACTATCAACTAAAATATCTAATTTTTAAATAGGTTTAGACATCACAACATTGTGAAGTACAGTATAAAAAAAAAATATTTTTTAGAGTTGCTGAAGTAAATGTTTGTATGGAAAATTAAAACTAAATTTAAAAATAAAATATCCATATACACTACTAGTCAAAAGTTTAAGAACAGTATGATTTTTCATGTTTTCATGAATTGCATTATTAAGAAAACATTTATGTTGAAAACAGTTAAATATATACTTTTTCTGGTTTCTTTGATGAATAGAATGCTCATAAGAACAGCATTTCTCTGAAATAAAAATCATTTGTAACATTATAAATGTCTTTATCATCACTTTTGATCAATTTAAAGCATCCTTGCTAAACCAAAGTATTAATTTCAATAATTTTTTCTGATCTTTGGATCTTTCTATTCATCAAAGAATCCTGAAAAAAATTACTCAGCTGTTTTAAATATTGATATAATAATAATCTTCAACAGCAAATCAGCATGTTAGAATGATTTATGAAGAATCATGTGACACTGAAAATTTAGCTTTGATCACAGGAATAAATTACGTTTTTAAAAACACTCAAATAGAAAGCAGTTATTCTAAATGGTAAAAATATTACACAATGTTACCGCTTTTGCTGTATTTGGACCAAATATATGCAGGCTTGGTGAGCAGAAGAGACTTAAAAACATTTAAAATCTTACTGTTCAAAAACTTTTGACTGGTAGTGTAAATTGAGAACCAATACAGATTTTTTTTTTCCAAAACGTCTCTACTATCAGCAGCAGATAACCAATATGACACACAAAACCAACTGAATACACAAAGTCTCCATCTGTGCACAGAAAGCCTTTAATAAAAGGTGGACAAGTGTCAAGTGCATTTGCATGTACAACACAGATACCAAACACTACGAACAGACATGCAAACTTGCTAGGAAAAGTACAATCATTTTTAAAAGGAATATTTCAATATGTTCAAATGTTACAAATTTGTACAAACAAAGTGGTCCCTGCTTTTACCACCCCTTATTTTCAAAGGATAGTCAAGAAAGGTTAACATACATTTTAGTGAAAAATATATTACATGTCAATGTGCTGACATTTTTGATGATATGTTCTCTTAAAATGAAATTTTCTTTTCTGGCAGGACAATACATGCACACAATGTGTGATATGCTTGTCACAGTTTGGCAACTAATGCAACATGTTTATTATTTGTCACTGCACAAAGCACATACTGTTTTTTTTTTTTTTTAATAATCTTCTTTTCTTGGTCACTTATCACAATGGCATTGCTGAAACACTAGCTTTTGGAAAACAGAATGTAACCTCAACATACTCATACATTTTAATCAGTATTTAGCTGTAAACCATTTTTTAAATAATATTAAAAATTCAGTCTTTCTTTCTTCAAAATGCATATACTCTATTTTACAAACACTTGCCTGCTGTAATGATGTAGTGAACTGGTTCAGTGAGATTCACAGTTAGGACAGGACAAAGGCTTCAGAGTTGCAGGGATGAGGTATATGTAAGGTAAACATACATTCTGAATGGATTAAACCCTCATGCTCTATCTCCCCTCCCCATGATCCTCCTCCACCCATGCGACAATCTTCCCTTCCCATCCAGGAATAACAGCATCATCCTGAAACACCTGAAAGACACCAGAGATTTAGAGAAAGACACTGAGCAATCACTACTGATAAATTATTCCTGGTTGTTTATGATGCTCACCTCTTCCTTTACCGTTCCAAACTCTGGATCCAAAGATTTGAAGTGATATCTGAAACTGCCGTGTCTGTCCACAGCCGCCTTGAAGTCGTGTAGTGTGACCTCCCCCAGCCTATTAATAAATAGTTCATATTTAGATCATAAGACTTGTGAATACAGTTTCTATCTGATAATGCTATGATGTTATTATTGTGGTCACCTCTTAGGGATGTTGACTAGGAAGGGTGTGAGAGAGCGATCTGTGTAGTAGAGTACTTTGGTTGAGGCTGCCGCACTGAGAACAGGGCTACTGTGAGAATGAGCCATCTCTGAAAAAAAAAAAAAATAATAATAATAATAATAGAAAAGTCATGGAAATTGCTTAAGTGAATATTTAATGTTTTTCTAGTTAAGCCTTGTTATATACACTCTTGAAAATAAAGGTGCTTCACGATGCCATAGAAGAACCTTTTTTGTTTAAATGGTTCCATAAAGAACCTTTAACATCTGAAGAACCTTTCTGTTTCACAAAAGGTTCTTTGTGGCGAAAGACGGTTTTTCAGATTTTAAAAAGGTGTGAAGAACCTTTTAAAGCACCTTTATTTTTAAGAGTGTATTGCTCTTGTGTACAGAAAACATCCATGTTACATTTGTCAGCAAATCGTTCTTTTGAGTCGACAAATTGTTTATAGATATAGCTGAATGATTTGGTTTGAATTTAAATGATTATTACAGGGTTAGTTCACCCAAAAATGAAAATTAGCCCATGATTTACTCACCCTCAAGGCATCCTAGGCGTATATAACTTTCTTCTTTCAGATGAATCCAGTTGGAGTTATATTAAAAATCCAAGCTTTATAATGGCAGTGGGTGGTTTTTTTTGTTCAACAGTTCAAAAGAAGTCCAATAAAGCGCATCCATTCATAATAAAAAGTTCTTCAGATGACTCTGCACTCTTAAAAATAAAGGTGCTTTAAAAGGTTCTTCAAAGCGATGCCATAGAAGAACCATTTTTGGAACCATCTTTAATCTAAAACCCCTTCTTTCGCCACAAAGAACCTTTTGTGAAATAGAAAGGTTCTTAAGATGTTAAAGGTTCTTTATGGAACCATTTAAATAAAAAAGGTTCTTCTATGGCATCGTGAAGCACCTTTATTTTTGGGAGTGTAGGGGGTGAATAAAGGTCTCCTTTAGGGAAACGATGCATTTTTTTAAAGAAAAATATAAATATTTAGAACGTTATAAACACTTTTCTCTAACTTCACAGCGATGCCATAGAAGAACCATTTTTGGTTTCACAAAGAACCATTCAGTCAAAGGTTCTTTTAAGAACCATCTCTTACCTTTTTATAATCTGAAGAACATTCTTTCGCCACAAAGAACCTTTTGTGAAACAGAAAGGTTCTTCAGATGTTAAAGGTTCTTTATGGAACCATTTAGATAAAAAAAAGGTTCTTCTATGGCATCGTGAAGTACCTTTATTTTTCAGAGTGTGGGGGGTGAATAAAGGTCTCCTGTAGTTTTTTTTTAAAAGAAAAATATCAATATTTAGAACTATATAAACACTTTTCTCTAACTTTACAGCGATGCCATAGAACAGGGGTCCCCAAACTTTTTTCTGAGAGGGGCAGATCATTTTCTTTTCTTTAATGGGGGGTCGGGTCGGTTTATTAAAGGAAATTCCATGGGCCGGACTGACTACTAGTATTATTATTATTTTATAATGATTTTACCTGTATTTATTATACCTTTTAATGCTAGAGTAGTTTATTATTTTGTTATGCACCACACATACAAATGATAATTTCTTTTCAAAAGATATACAGGTGCATCTCAATAAATTAGAATGTCATGAAAAAGTTCATTCAAGTAATTCAACTCAAATTGTGGAACTTGTGTATTAAATAAATTAAATGTACACAGACTGAAGTAGTTTAAGTCTCTTAAGTCTCTTTTAATTGTGATGATTTGGCTCACATTTAACAAAAACCCACCAATTAACTCTCAACAAATTAGATATGGTGACATGCCAATCAGCTAATCAACCCAAAACACCTGCAAAGGTTTCCTGAGACTTAAAAATAGTCTCTCAGTTTGGTTCACTAGGCTACACAATCATGGAGAGGACAAAGACAAGAAGACAAGCATTGACACCTTTCACAAGTAGGGTAAGCCACAATCATTCATTGCCAAAGAAGCTGGCTGTTCACAGAGTGCTGTATCCAAGCATGTTAACAGAACGTTGAGTGGAAGGAAAAAGTGTAGAAGAAAAAGATGCACAACCAACCGAGAGAACCGCAGCCTTGAATAATTAGTTAATAACTAAGGGAAATTTTAGTTTGAAAGTCAACCTTTATTATCAAATAGCTCTGGCATTGTTCAGAGGGCCGGTCCAAATATGGAGGCGGGCCACATTCGGCCCGCGGGCCTTAGTTTGGGGACCCCTGCCATAGAAGAACCATTTTTGGTTTCACAAAGAACCATTCAGTCAAAGGTTCTTTTAAGAACCATCTCTTTCTTATCTTTTTATAATCTGAAGAACCTTCTTTCGCCACAAAGACCCTTTTGTGAAACAGAAAGGTTCTTTATGGAACCATTTAGATAAAAAAGGTTCTTCTATGGCATCGTGAAGCACCTTTATTTTTAAGAGTGTGGGGGGTGAATAAAGGTCTCCTGTAGGGAATAAATGCGTTTAAGAAAGATATTAATATTTAGAACGTTATAAACACTTTTCTCTAACTTCCGTTACCTGTCGTGCACGCAAGCTGTTCCAGGCGGATGAGGACATATGCGATGCGTTACTTACTTTAGCAAAGGAAAAAACAGTCTTTTGGCTTATATCAAAATCCGCAATTTTTCTTTACAAATCATCGGTCTCCTCTGCGCTTCCGTGTTTGTCCCTTCTACATCTTATGTCATCCGCCCAGAACGGCTTGCTTGCACGACAGCGCATGCTAGAGAAAAGTGTTTATGATGTTTTAAATATGGATATTTTTCTTACAAAAATGCATCGGTTTGCTACAGAAGGCGTGTGAGGCACTTTTTATTATGGATGGATGAGTTATTGGACTTGTTTTGGACTGTTAAACAGAAACACTCAACCACTGCCATTATAAAGCTTGGAAGAGCCAAGACCTCATTTTTTAATATAACTCCGATTGGGTTCGTCTAAGAGAGAAAGTGATGAGTAAACCATGGGCTAATTTTCATTTTTGGCTGAATAGCCCTTCACATCCAGTAATCACAAATGTCTAGGAAGGTTATCGAAAGCAATTCATGGGTCTAAAAAGTGGGAACCTGCATGAATTACTAGCGGAATAATATTGAAGTGACCTACTTGAGCTTGATGGCCACGATTCTCTGTCTGTGTGATTGGCTTTTCGTCCAGGAGACCTGGTTGAACCCTGTGGTGATACAAAAGGTTGTACATGTAGAAGTTGATATTAAATGAAAATTCAAGTGGATGGTATAGATCTTATTATAAGCAATTTATCTGTCCATATGTTTGACAATGTTTTAACCTTGTAAAGTTTAAACAAAAATAACTGGACCTTCCAGTGAAAATGACAGACTTCTTTCTGGTGACGTATGCAGGACTTCTCCAAAGACTTTAGATATACAAAGACTGTGCACTCACATTATAAATGGGAGAAAATCCAATGTGCAATATGGCTGAATAAATCCTGCTTTCTAAATAAAAGATGCCAGTGGCAAATTAGTGAAGTTTTTTCACTAGGGTCTCTGTTTGCCGTAGAAACAGTCTGTGTTCCATTCTAAAAAGCCCTTCAAAGGGTTTTCCATAGAGTAAGAGCTTTGAAGGGAGTAAGGTATAGGCAACCTCTTGCCAAGCCAATTAGAACTTAAATAATTTAACCTGTGCAAAGAATCATGGGAGTGAAATGTCCGTCAGATGTACCCTTCGAAATTCTTCATTCCAAATGACCCTTTGAAGTGACTAGTACTTCAGTTTGGACCCTTCAATATGTCAGCCATGATTGTTCTCACTCTAAAGTACCATTATAGGAGGCAGATTTATCCTGACTGGAAAGCTGCGGCAGTCAGTGTTCTGAGATGCACACTTAGGACCAGTGTTGGTAACGCATTACAAGTAATGTGAGTCACGTTATCGGATTACTTTTTTCTAGTAGTTAGTAAAGTAACGCATTACTTTTTAATTTACAAGAAAATATCGGGAGTTACTTTTTCACCAGTTACGTTTTGATTCCTTTGTTTTTAATCCCATTTTATTAACAAATGTCTTTGCCGCTGACCTTTGTTGATCCAACTTAACCATGCTGATAAGCAAAACTTACTTTAGATTAACTTACATTTTATACTTCATTTTTCTCATTGCTGAAGAATGTTGAAAGTCCTTCTCCTACAGTTCTACTGTACAGACATAGACATGAATTTACTTTTCCTTTAGCCTTAGGCTTATTTCACTTTTTGCTGTGAAAGGGCTTTTACATTCGCTAAACATCGAACTTTTTATATTAAAAACAAACGAGCAAGCCCTGCCCAGATTTAAAAAGTAACGCAAAAGTAATGTAACACATTACTTTCCATAAAAAGTAACTAAGTAACGTAATTAGTTACTTTTTTTTTAGGGAGTAACGCAACATTGTAATGCATTACTTTTAAAAGTAACTTTTCCCAACACTGCTTAGGATATGCGCCCTGTCTATAGTCCATCCTGAAGTATAAGCTTTTGTTAATGCTATTTGAGCATAACAGCATTTATGTTACAGTAAATGGCAAGATTTTGTTCTTGTTTTGATATATATGCAATCAAATGCGAATATGTGAAAGTTTTTTTGAGAATTTCTGATTTTCCCCATTCAAGTACACTCTTAAAAATAAAGGTGCTTCCAAAGGTTCTTTACAGTGATGCCATAGAAGAACCATTCTTGGTTCCACAAAGAACCATTCAGTCAAAGGTTCTTTAAAGAACCATCTCTTTCTTACCTTTCTATAATCTGAAGAACCTTCATTCACCTTCATTCACTTCATTGTGAAACAGAAAGGTTCTTTAGATGTTAAAGGTTCTTTATGGAACCATTTAGACAAAAAAGGTTCTTCTATGGCATCGTGAAGCACCTTTATTTTTAAGAGTGTAGTTAGGACTTTGTAATAGATGGCTGAAATAGTTGTTGCAATATTTAGTCCACTAAGCCCTCCATTGCAGGCATATGTTCATCTCCACTTTTGAATGATCATGTCAAAATCCAATCAACAACCGATGCATAGAACCAAGTCCTGTCTTACATCTTTTCTTTTTCAATCATAGTTTTTTTTTTTACTTGGATGGACTTCACAATACAAAGGAAAATATATGTAATTACTTCCATGTTATAGCAACTTTAATGCATATTTTCTGTAATCCAGAATTGGATATCGGTAAAGGTTGGCCTTGCCTTTCTCTCCTGCCTTTTCTTGTTCTCTGTGGTGTGGAGGCGGTCCACCAGACTGGCTACACCCTGCTCCAGCGTGTCCAGCGTGTGGTGCTGTGGGTCATGACCACTAAAACTGTCCCTCAAACTGCGCAGAGCATCTCGCACCAGCTGTAGCTCATCCCCCTGACGCACACATCCACCCAGAAACAAATAACAAACAATGCACACATTTATTAGATAACTAAGCAAATTCTTTTTAAAATGAAGAATGCCATGACTCACTATTCTGTGTTGGAAAACAGCGGAGGATGTGTCCATCATATGACTGTAGCCGTTATTCTCACAGCCTGACAACTGGAGCAAACAATTTTGTATTATTAATGTAGAACACTACAAATGTACTAAGTCACTTATACTTGGTTATACTTTACAGTAATTCACATTTTTTGGGAACGTCTAAGCTAAATACATTAGTGTGCTATGGCTCCCTTTAGTGGAATAAATTACAGTTACAGAGCATTTATGTACAATACATAATATAAAAATGTTGATATGTACAAATAAAGCATAAATAGACCTCATTTTGCCCTAGTAGTTCATTCAGTTACCCTATGATAGCTTTCACTGATCCTACGCAATGCATCATCCAGTTTTGCTTGCTGCTGCTGAAGAAGCCTGTCCTTCTGCCCAAGTTCTTTCTACGAAGACAAGTGCATGTGACAGAAATAGTATTTTCATTAATGTACTTTACAGACCAGTGGGTTGCCAAAAAATTACAGCAAAACCAGAAGAGAAATGACATATCTACGTGATGAAAGCACTAAAGATGATTAAAGAACACAAATGGTTTCCAGCATACTAAGCATGATTAGGATGAATTTGCTTACTTTGTATTCACCAAGCAATCTGTTTCGTTCGCTCAGCTTCCTTTCTAGTTCCACCTAAAAAAAAAAAAAAAAAAAAATGGAATAAACCTTCATATGCCAAATTTTATTCATTTTTCTTTCTTTTTTTTATTAGAGTTGATGTGAAACTCACATTCTGTCCCTCCAGCTCCTCTCTGGTCATGCTAGATCTGAGCAGCTCCTGTTTGAGCTGCAGCACTGAGTCTTCCTGCACAGACATTCTCTGCTGCAAGGCATCCTGGGTAGACAGATGGACACAGGAACAAACTTAATTATCCCAAATGGCAACAAATCTGGTGTACACTGCAAAAGCTAACGTTGAAATTAAAGACTTGAATAATTATCCACACTTCTATAATTAATGTAATAATACAAATTAATATAAAGTTATATTATATTTGGTATATTATATACAAACACATACATGCATTTTATATATAAACACATACTACACACATTTTCATGTCTTACCTTAATAGCCTGCAGATTACGTGCCTCCTGCTTGTATCTCAAAAGTTCTCTCTGCAGAAATCACACATTACAACCCTTAATCAGTACGCAAACTGCAATATACAGTTGAAGTCAAAAGTTTACATACACCTTGCAGAATCTGCTAAATGTTAATTATTTTACCAAAATAAGAGGGATCATACAAAATGCATGTTATTTTTTTATTTAGTATTGACCTGAATAAGATATTTCACATAAAAAAATGTTTACATAGTCCACAAGAGAAAGTAATAGGTCAATGTATAAAAATGACTGTTCAAAAGTTTACATACACTTGATTCTGAATGGTAATGTTTTTTAGTGATAGTTGTTAAGAAAAATCCTTAAGGTTCCATAAACTCTTTGGTTTTTCAGCATTTCTGTGTATTTGATCCCTTTCCAACAATGACTGCATGATTTTGAGATCCATTTTTTCACACTGAGGACAACTGAGGGACTCATATGCAACTATTACACAAGGTTCAAATCCTCACTGATGCTTCAGAAGAAAAATGATGCATTAAGAGCCAGGGGGTGAAAACTTTTTGAATTTGAAGTTCAGGGTAAATTTGACTTATTTTGTCTTCTGGGGAACATGTAAGTATTTTCTGTAGTGTCTGAAGGTCAGTACTAAATGAAAAAAAAAAAAAAAAGATATTTAGGCAAAATAAGAAAAATGTACATATCCTTAATTTGTTCAAAAGTTTTCACCCCTGGCTCTTTATGCATCAGTGAGCATTTGAAAAAAAAAAAAAAAATTTTCTGATAAACAGTGGGCAGTTTAACTGTCTAGGACAAACATGAATAACTATCACTAAACAACAAAACAACACAGATGTAGATCATTCAGGTAACAACACAGTATTAAGAATCAAGTGTATGTAAACTTTTGAACAGAGTCATTTTTATAAATTAAACTATTATGTTCTCTATATGTAAACATATCTTATTCAGGTCAGTACTAAATAAAAAAAATGCATTTTGCATGATCCCTTTGTATAAACATTTTGCAGATTTTGCAAGGTGCATGTAAACTTTTGACTTCGACTGTGTTCATATTTATATATATATATATATTTTTTAAATAATAATAATTTACCTTCAGATCTAAAGACTCCTCCATACTCTGATCCAAACGACTGCGGGTTAATATCTTCATTTGCAGGATAAAACAAATATGTCATTACCATAACAGACTATAAATGAGACATGTACAATTTCTCACATTATTCCTAGAAAAGCAGAATGATAGATTACCAGCTGTTGCTCTGAGCTGGAACTGTCTCCAAAGCTCAGAGTAGATGTCTGCTCATCCTCAGGCAGAGACCCATGCAGCAGTAAGGCCTGAATGAAGACGTGTACAGTGAGCATGAGGTTTCTAAAGCCCTGAGGTACTGTGAGTAAAACTAGACTGCTCGCTGTGAACATATGCTGTTGAACCAACAGTCGTCCAAACAACAGACGTCACGTGATCAGCCTCGGGTGTTGCTTGATGATTAGACTAACCAGCTTCTCTCTAATCAGTCTCTTTATCTGTATTTTTAGTATCTGTATCTTTATAAGTATAAATGTGTATGAATAACTCACCTGAAGCCTTGTCACCATTTTCCTGGTCTCCTGCATCTCCTTCTCCAGCTGTTCCTGCTGGGCACATAGCTGTTCCTCCCATGTGCTGCTTTCCTCTTTCCCAGCATGTTCTGGGCCAGGAGACGGCTCTGTGGCCGAGGATTTCACTACATCCTCTTCAAAGGAAACAAAATATAAGAAACAAGTAGAAACAGTATAGAAAGTAGGGTCAAGTTGGGAAAACATCTACCTAGGCTTTGTGGTTGCTCCGTGTGGTTTCCCACTAACTCTCCTGAATCTTCAGATCTGGCAATAATGTACTCCTCCTTGGGTGTGTGTGCTGGACTGGATGAACTGAGACTGGAGAGATGTTGAAGAACAACCATGAATTTGTATGCTCCTTATTATCAGTCATATGTAACCACCTGAAGTTGTAATTTGATGACAATGAAAGTCTGAACTAAAAAATAGGGAAATTCCAGTTGCAATAGTCATGTCACCATTCTTATCTGGGTTTTCAGTTTCAAACCGCACTAAAACAGTTCCATAGCATTCCTGAGCCACATGTCATTCATCTGTTTTCAGTGCAGATGAAACGAGAGACTCTGTCTGCAACACCCCAAGCTGTTCCTCTGGCACAGGAATGTGATATTGAAATTGAGATAATTCTAACAAAGAAATGAAGACAGAATGAAGCCTGTCGAACAGAATAAGACACAGCAGCTCTCTCAGTTCAGTCTTGTTTGCATAAACTGATAATGGCATTTTGATAAGGACTATTAACCAGGATTACATCTTCTTGATTAAGCTTCTGAAAATGACTACATAAAGGGATGTGTATGCAGGCATGAAATTACAGCAGAATGCTGCTCTGAGGGGTGTCATCTTACTGAATGTTGATTATTTATACAGTACAAGGAGGAGCTTGTTGGTTTATAATACAAAACTTAATCTGAACGGCTCATTTCAAACCATTCATATCACACTGTACTTTATATTCACTATATAGTATGGAGCTGGTTTGTTTTGTTAATTTGCAACCGAAATCTATCCACCTTTTTCTTCCCGTAAGAGTCATTAAGAGAGCCATTTTTTATTTTATGCGTCTGGCTTTCGGTCTCATCCATATCTAGCTACACTCTTAAAAATAAAGGCGCTTCACGATGCCATAGAAGAACCTTTTTTAGTTTAAACGGTTCCATAAAGAACCTTTAACAGCTGAAGAACCTTTCTGTTTCACAAAAGGTTCTTTGTGGCGAAATAAGATTTTTCAGATTATAAAAAGGCAAGAAAGAGATGGTACTTTAAAGAACCAAACTTTGTTGAACCAAAAATGTTTCTTCTATGGCATCGCTGTGAAGAACCTTTTAAAGCACTTTTATTTTTAAGAGTGTATTTGTAGCTTTACAAAACAGTGTGTTTTGCTGCTTGATAATTGCATTTTGGTGCATCTTAGTTACTATATTATTTTGATGTATTATCTTAATTATGAACACACTGGTTTGTAGTGCAAACATTGTTATTCTTTTCCTTATTTCCCTACAGCAGATAATGAACTGGAAGTCTCGCCCATAGGCTTACTTCCGTGTTGAAGAAAAAGGTGGATTCACTGGATTTGTTTCATAACCCGTTTTATTTTGTCCTAAGCTGTGGGGATAAAAAATAAATAAATAAATAAATAAAATAACAGTTTTAGGTACTCTTTCTACAGCTTGGATGTTTACGCCAGTTTGTGTGTTACATTATTGTCTATGTACTGTAAGTGAACTGTTGAATCATTCACTCAACCGTTTCATTCAAAACACTGATTCATTTAGGAACAAAACAGCTGAATGTGTTTGTGAATGAGCCATTGAATCATATACTTAACCAATTTGTTCATGTCTTCATGAGTGAATCACTGAATCATTCTCTCAAGAGCTTTGTTGAACACCAAGTTATTCAGTATGGCTAGTAGTGTGGGATTTTGCTCAGAGACATGTAACATTGAGTACGTTTACATGGACAACAATATTCCGATTTTAACGCGATTAAGACAATACTCTGATTAAGAAGCAACCATGTAAACTGAGATTTTTGATTAATTTAATCCGACTAAAGTCATAATCGGAGTAAACACAAATCGAATTAAGACAGGTGGTGTATTCCTATTTTAGTCGCATTATGGAAGACATGTACACACCTTAATCACACTATTCCCCTTGTGTAGGACTTTTCACCACATTTTGTGACAGGACACACACTAATGCTGCGTTCCAGGCAGGTTTTTGAGCTCGTAAATCACGTGTTCAAACCACGACTCAGGACTTTGTAGCGTTCCAGGCAAGTCACGCCAAGCATTTATTAATTTTAGCTATATTATTAATAATTTGATTGCAACGTTATATTGTCTTACTCTATTTTTCCACCGCGTGCCACTTGCATAGGCTAAACACCGCACCCCAGAGGCTTTATTGTTGTTTCGCGGGCTATGTCACCTCAGAACTCGGAACTGGGAGTACGTTGATCTAGTACCAGTTCACGGGTGGGAATTCACGGGTTTGAGTGCCTTTCCAGTGCACTTTCACGGGTAGAAGTTTGGAAAAACACGGGTAACGGGTTGCCTGGAACGCGGCATAACGCTCTCAGCTGGTCGCACAGGCTTATGCTTTGGTTTCATTTTTATTTTATTTTTTTTTTGCTACAACATGGGATTAATAAATGCTCATTGCTGATAAATGGTTTGTCTGTTATCATAATTTATAGTTTTATGGAAACGTAGTTAACATTCAACCTGTTCTTTTTCATTAGTATTGTTTGTGATTTTAATTTTGTGAACGGGATTTACGCTATTGGAATGTCTTAGGATGCTTTTCACTTTTACTATCGAATTCATGATCTTGGTTTTGCTTACATATATAGGCTACACCTATCAATTTTAAGATTGAAACAATTTTTTAAAAGATGGATTTGTTATTTTTAATTAAACAGCATAACAACAATCAAATAAAACCAGCTTATATCATTTATTAACAAAAACTAATAAGACGAGGCATGGACTCCATCACATGCTGTGTTATGCCGACTAAACAATTTATTACAGGGCACGCAAACACTGAGCAATCAAATCAATTAATAAAAAATAAATAAAAGAAAGCCTCTAAAGCATAATGTGAGGTAAACGGCAAAGATAACAGGGTTTTCAAAATGAAAACAAACAAACAAAAAAGAAACGCTCGCTGTATGGAGCAGACGCTTTGGAGCAGCACAGCATGCACTTGCACCAATGCGACCACGGCAAATTTTAACTCTCACATTCTAAAAAAATTGTTGCATATGTCCAGAGCCACTTCAAGCTTTTGTAAAATTAAAACCGAAACATCCAAAAGTCTATAACGAAGATGAACTGATCTAATGATGTGTCATTAATCGATCTATGTACTATAACATGTAAAACGGGAACATGAAAGGAATATTCTAAAAGCAACTCATGTATACAGCTTAATCATATTATTGTCTTATTCAGAATAAGGTCATTAATTAGATTACTGGTGTCCATGTAAACGTAGTCATTGTTGGATCTAATTTCATTGGTGAAGCAAACATAGACAAAGTAACTGCCAATATATTGTATCTAAAATGTAAGTTATTCTAAATCAACTTAACAAAACAAGTAGCTTACTATTGCAAACATGGCGAACATTTTTTTCGGCCTTGCATGAAATTTTCTATTAAAATTAGTGTATTTGTTCCTGAAAATTCGCTAAATGATGTTTTATTAACAAGGTTCGGGAGGAGCACGATCAGATAATCAACCAATTCGGCACAGGTGTAATTCGTTTACCCAATCATCCTAACCAGCACAACACGTATAGACCATTTCAAGGATGTAAACAATAACAAGCGCGTTGGAACGTTACTGCGCATGTCCGGTCCTGAAACATTTCCGGTAGCGCTATTTCTCCGATCTGTCAATACGAACACATTCTTTTAAAATCTAGCGAAAAAGCTAGTTAAGGTAAAAAAGCTGCTCATTAACTAATCGATGCTGCGTGCGTGTACACGGGAGATTGCTAAAAGCATATCACATGAACGGAAATATTGTGAACATTTATTCGTACAATGGATGTCATCAGTCTGAAGCAAGCAGTGCAACTTACTTCATGTTTTGTTCCCAAGATATCCGGAGGTTGTTCGTGATTAATTTACTTGCATTGCGTGGTCAGTCTGTATTTCTGTTTAAATATTTGTTTTCATTAGTACATTACTTTTCACAATACATATCGTTCCAAACAACGCTAAATGTATGCTATTAAAACTAAGCGCTCGATGCTATTATTACGTGTTGAATTCATTTCAACATGTGTTCAACGTTAGTTTGGTCAAGTTTGTTGCTGTGGAACAGTGCAAGTGGAGGGTATGAATGCTCCGAGTCATCATGTGATCACAAATAAACAAGATCGTCGCAATTCAATGCTGGCTAACGTGTTTTACATAAACCTGTATATCTGCAGATTAATAAATGCACACACAAACACACATAAAGCATTCATATATGTTTTTATGCACGTATTTACTGTTCACACCCACACAAATTTTATATATATATATATTCATGTGAAAATGAATACTGGTGTAATGTAAAGGCTGATGCTAATTCAGCTTTGCACAACATTTTTTATAATAGAAATCATTTAAATAATTAATCATGTTAATAAACATAAAATACTTATTTCAAAAACATAAAAAAAAATACTTTGTCCAAACTTTTGACCAGTACTGTATATAAACAAAAAGCATTCTCTCACTTTCAACTGTTTTTATTTCCAGCACATGTATTGATATGTAAATATTTGTATGAACATAAAATGCTTCAACAAATGAAACAACAACAACTGAAACAACATTTGAACTGAAATGGAGTACAAAGGGGGAACAAATGTCAAAAGCAGCAGTCTGTATCCGGCCTGGTCATCAGTCGCTTTAAGTACTACACTAAATTACTGAATACTACACTCAAGTTCTCAATCACATCTGGGTGTTGATATGGTCAGATGTGGTTTGTCACTGCAGGATGATCAGCTGTCCTTGGGTGTCTACAGATGGTGGCTCTCCTTACACTGCCTTCTCAGATTTGGTGACCCTTCTGTATTTCTGCAACTGTTTACATCAGTTTAGAATACTTTCTAGAAAACAAAACAAAGGGTATTAGCCATCATTATGAAAATGTATATAACATTTAACCAATTCTATGGGAATTACAGGGAGCTAACAAATTTCAGTATTACACTGTATTGTCAGATTTAGTGACCCTGCTGCATATTTACAACTGCTTACATCAAAATGCTTCCTTGACTAAGAAACAAATGATATTAGAAATCACCTGTATGAATTTTGTTTACATTATATAAGGATAAAAGTAGAAAAAAAATTATTTAATATAATGCACAATATAAAAAAAAATAATGCTATTATTGCTTAATACGTCAGTACATCTTGGAATTAACATTACCAAAGCTTATGTGATGGAAAATAATATTTACCATAAACATTACGTTTTGTAAACTACTGCCGTTAACTGTTACACAATACGACATTCACGTACTTTCATGTTACTCACTGCATTTGTCAACTGACAAAATAACTAGACGACTAATATGAATTTAACCCACATAACACTTAGCAATAAAACAGAAATAAAAAAACTTGCCTTTTTTCATTAACGTTACACACAAAAGCTAGATGCATATGTAAACAATGACAAAATGCTACTTTACGTTAACTCTTCAAGTATGATGCCGTATAATTTAAAGATATACAAATAAACTGATTAATTAAAAACGATATTTACTTGCCTGAATCGAAATGTGCGCTGTATATCCTAGAGTTGCTTGTTGTTATCCAGCCTTCTCCTTCACTGCCGCAACACGGGTACGTTTCGCGGAAATCTACCGTTAAACACGTCTCAGAATGTTAGTACCGCCCCAGAGGGAGCACACAACCACCGAACGACAAGGATCTAATTTTAATTTAGACATTTAAGCAGGATGTTTGTATATATATGACCGCAATCCCACTGTTCATAAAGTGCTTCTCGCCATTGTTTTGAATGCGCTGGACCACTAACCGGAAACGTCCTGGGACCAACGACGTCACTTCCTTAAGCCGCCGAATAGCGCTTGAAATGGTCTATATAAACAGACCGCCTTCTTACCTCCGTCCCGTGATAGTTTCTTGGCATCCCTCCTCCTCCCCAATTCCCCACTTCTAATCTGTTTTTATCCCATACTAGGGATAGGGGGAGTTCTCTGGGTTCGGCCTGTATTCCGGGCCCGGAGCCCTCCCCCAGGACAGCACGCCAAAATATGCTTTCTACATGCTCAAGCAGATTAGATGTAAGGGCGAACTCGTGAAACGGTAAATGGTGTTCATACCTTTAGAGGTCATGCACAGAATGAGTTTTTTATTTATTTTTATTGTTTTTCTACACTAGATGGATGCGTTTGACTGCCTTCTTGTGTGTTTTGCGGTGTCTCGTTGCACTTTTTTTATTCATCTACCTTATGTCTCGCGTTTTACAATGCAAAAACATGTTTTGTGCAAATAACCTCTTAGCCATGCTGTTATGAATAACTTCATTCTTGCTCGTGTGATATTGCTTAAATGGATAGTTCACCCAAAAATGAAAATTACGAAAACAAACCTGTGGGAACTTTTTCACAAGATGTGAAATACGTACCACCATGTACATTTTGTGGCATATTCAATGTTAAATATCCACTAAAAGAGTGTTTGTTTTTTTCCCCGGAACAGATGAATGTACATATGGTATGTTTTATGTGACGTTGGTTTTGTACGTGCCACCGCAGTTCTGACTTTGTTGAGTGGCTCTATAACTTTAATTCTGACGTTTTAAAATAATGTACCATCTGCACTACACCTAAACCGACCCGGTAGTATGAACAAAAGTGAATGTGACATAAAAACGCAATCACCAGCATGCCGTTTTAGCTATAGATTTTCTATCCGAACCCAAGGATTTCACATTTTAAGTCCAATTCCATGCCAGCTGAGCTACCGAGCAAGCTTTTTACGTCTGCAAAGTGAAACATATGGAGCTGATATCATAACTGTGTATGTAAATGATTACAAGTGCTCGCTGTGTTTGAGTGTTTTTTTTGCCCTTGAACTGCTGGTCGCACCAGTCGCACCATTGAGAAATTAGGTTGCACTCTAGAGCCCTGATATGCAAATAATTCGCCATTGTCTTCAATCATCTCTCTACTCTGTTTATATGGTAAGTGAAATTGTATGCACTGTAATGTAACAGGCTAACTTGCTAGCAAGCAGCTAATCATGTTCCCTTAGTGACTCGTTATTTTGCCAGAACGCGTTATTTGTTTTCCGTTCTGAATACACATATATATATATATTTTATAAAAAAAATTGCGATACCTCGATTTAATAAAAAATTTAATCGTCTTAAAACGTAAATTCGAATTAATCGAAAAAAAAAATCAAAAGAATCGCCCAGCCCTACTTTCAATATTAGTACTCAATTAAATTTTTATAATTTTAAAATTTGAACTTATAAGTATATTTTACTTGGAACTGTTTGTTATTTTTACAAAGATTGTTTAAATAAATATCAAAGTCATGATCCCATTGTTCCGATCATGCACATGGGCATAAATAATTCATAAGGTTAAACTTTTTGCTGTTTTTGAGATGTCTTCAGACTGTTTTATGGTTGATTTTGTTGTTAGGTTAAGTAGCTTGCTGTTTTGTAACATCAAGAGTTCATTTTCTACTCAAAATGACCCATTCATAGTTCAAAACTATTCCCTGATTGTTACCATCATTGTGTATCCTGTGCCAAGTATTGAGGTCTCTGTGTTCATTTGGTTATTAACTACATTGAATCAACATATAAACCTAAAAAACAATAAGGAGCCGTCTACTTGCTTATGTACATGTTTGTAAGTCAACCACATGCTTTAATGGCATTTTTTTCAAACCGTGCCACGGCAAGTTTACAAACCGTGGCTGAGTGAATTGTACTTGAGGACTGCAGGGTAAACTTAAAATAATAAAGTAGAAATTACTCAGCAAACTCTAACCATACATATTAAATGTAATTTTACTTAACTTAGTTAAGTGGATTTTACTTAATTCCGTACTTAAATTTGACTTAAAAATATGCTCAAAAACTTTTAATTTTAATTAAGTAAATTTACTTGGTTTTTTTTTCAGTGTATTTCTAATTTGTTACCACGTTCGCCTACATCCTACGTCATTCACTCTTGTTAATGCATATACGTCAGTTGTGGAAGCTAGAGATTAAGGTTTATCATCGCTTCACTTCAGAAGACCTTTATTAACCCCCTGTAGACATGTGGAGTACTTTTTATGACGGATGGATGCACTTTGTTTGACATTAAGATCTCACCAGCCATTCACTGCCATTATAAAGCTTGGAAGAGCCAGAAAAGTTCTTAATATAACTCTGATTGTGTTCATCTCAAAGAAGAAAGTCATATAAACCTATGGCTTAAGAGTGAGTACATATCGTCATTTCATTTTTGTGCGAACTATCCCATTAAATATCCACTGCCATAACATATATAACAGACCAAGTAGCCTGTTTTATAATACATCAACAAGTCTAACAAAATAAAACATTTATATGGGAGAACAAAGATTCTCCCTAGACATTCACTCCACTTGTATGACCTCATTAGGATGTACTGTGTATCGAAACCCTATATAACTGTCAACACTTCAATGAACTAAATAGTGCATACATATATCTACAGAGCATGCAGATGGCACTGACCATATTGAACCCAGTGATTCCCAGTTGCTAGGTGATTTCACAATAGCAGGCAACACCCACACATCAGTCTTATGGGCACAATTGAGACATACATTTAGAAGGAGAAAACAGTGTTGTCCTATCCTCTCACTCATTACACATTACAATAACACAATATTGCAGTCGAATGAAGAAAATGATAGACGATAGCACGAATCTGATTATCCTGGGACATCCGAAATGGAATGGAATGGAATTGAAGATGAACACAGGAAAGAAAAAGGAAGAGAGGGAGCTGTGGAATTTCATTCATACCATTTCATTTGTTTGGCTCCCATGATGCTATTTGCCCTTTTAACCTCCCATTCTGATCCAGCCCAACCCGTAGGGTTTGAGGAAGCAGTGTGTCATCAACATAGCAGACGGCACAGCACCGGTCCAAAGGGTGTGCACATCAGAGACCCGCACACAAATCCTAATCCTAGCGTCCACGTAGCTGCCAGTCCAGTCTGATGGAGAAGATGATGGAGAACAGATCTCAGTCCATTCGAATCTTGGTTTTCCTTTGCACAGTGCTGTAAACCCAGATTAACTGGGTATTCCCACAGACTCAACGTTGAAAATCCCGATCAGAGGCAGCATGTGTTTCTATCATAAGAAGCATGAGGTAATCCTGTTTTCAGTTCTGAGCCATAACAGGGGAGAAAAGAGCTTTTGAATGGTCTCCCGTCCCCCTTTTTGAATCTCCACAGTGTCTTCTGTGACTTCTATTGCTCATTCTCCTTCTTTTTGTGCCTCTCTCGAGGCAGTTTTAAGGTATTTTTTCCTCTGCCCTTCTGTTTCTCTTCGCTCCACGTCTTCCCCCTCCCTTGTTCCTTTTTTTTCAGGAGTCAGACATGGTTCAGCCCGGCTCTGTTTACCCTCCCCTCCTCCATCTTCACCCCTCCCTTTCGCACAGAGCGGTGGGCTCCGGGACGGAGGGGGGTAGGTGGGTGTGGGCAGGGTGAAAAAATGGGTGTCTCCTGTAAACCATGCGTCTGTGTGAATATGACACACTTTAAATAACCAGCTTCATAAAACCAGAACATGTAGGTTATGATTAGTGCTTGATTCACTCTGTGAATTGCATCTTATACTGTTGTATAATGACGAAATGAGGGAGTGAGTATGTGTGTATGTGAAAGTGAGAGAGAAAGAGAATATTGGGTAGGACCACGTCAGCTTAAAATCAGAGAAAAACATACTGTTCCACCACTGTCTACTGTGATGATTATTAAAATCACTTCAGACTATTAAAAATAATAAAACTATTTTGTTTTTCTGACATTCTGAAAGGGAAATTGCTTAGATGTCCATAATTTAGCAAAAAATAATACTGCAGATTGGGCTGATGGTAGTCAGATAAATAATGCTGTCTTTGTTTTTTATTTGCATTATGATTTTGTATTTCCAGTGATAAGTAGGAAATGTGTTAGAACTGTTTTACAAAAATAATTAAAAACTGAAATAGTATTATCTTGTAAAATGTACTCCAGTATTTTTTCTTTTATATACAGTTGAAGTCAAAAGTTTACATACACCTTGCAGAATCTGCAAAATGTTAATTATTTTACCAAAATAAGAGGGATCATACAAAATGCATGTTATTTTTTATTTAGTACTGACCTGAATAATATATTTTACATAAAAGACATTTACATATAGTCCACAAGAGAAAACAGTAGTTGAATTGTAAAAATGACCTAGTTCAAAAGTTTACATACACTCGATTCTTAATACTGTGTTATCTGAAAGATCCACAGCTGTTTTTTTAATTATTATTTTTTATTATTATTATTTTGTTTAGTGATAGTTGTTTATAGTCCCTTGTTTGTCCTGAACAGTTAAACTGCCCGCTGTACTTCAAAAAAATCCTTCAGGTCCCATAAATTCTTTGTTTTTTCAGCATTTTTGTGTATTTTGAACCCTTTCCAACAATGACTAAATGATTTTGAGATCCATTTTTTCACACTGAGGACAACTGAGGGATGCATATGCAACTATTACAGAAGGTTCAAATGCTCACTGATGCTTGGGGTGATAACTTTTTGATTTTCAATTTGAAGATCAGGGTAGATTTAGTCTCGCGTAGCCAGACCTTCAGACTGACGGCTGAAGGTCTGGAATTCATGGCAGCTTTAATTGGCCAAGTCCCGCCCATAAGGCTGTTTGACCGACATGTCAAACAACCAATCACAGTTCGTTTCGTTCAGCGTCACGTTTCGGGGTGTAGAAATGCCCCCACAACAACAGACTGGCATGCAACAAGTCAGTCATTGAAATAACCAGCATTGAAAGTTAACGAAGAAGAGGGAGAACAAGCAGTAAGTCAGTAATTTGTTTGCGAACGTCGCAAATGTGTATAACAACAACGGTGTCTGCATAAGCACCTTTTAGCAAAACGCGAGTAAATCAGTCTGCGCTTTGTTTCCCGGCGGACCGAAAATAAACGCGACACTCGCGTGTTCCGGATATCCGATCAAATTCAACTAATCAGATCACGACTTCGACATTCCTGAAGTGTTTCCAGTTAAGTGAACCATATGCATCAGACGTTTAGCCAACGTTCCGTGGGCGTGACGCCTGAGGCTGAGACTAGGGTAGATTTAACTTATTTTTTTCTTCTGGGAAACATGTAAGCATCTTCTGTAGCTTCTAAAGGGCAGTACTAAATAAAAAAAATATATGGTATTTAGGTAAAATAAGAAAAAATGTACACATCTTCATTCGGTTCAAAAGTTTTCACTCCCCGGATCATAAAGCATTGGGTTTTCTTCTGAAGCATCAGTGAGTGTTTGAACGTTCTGTAATAGTTGCATTTGAGTCCCTCAGTTGTCCTCAGTGTGAAAAGATGGACCTCAAAATCATACAGTCATGGTTGGAAAGGGTTCAAATCACATTAGAGAGTGATCTGGTGAAGACAAAAAGGTGATTTAAAATGGTATATATATTTTATATATACAGATATATACATTTTACTTTATACATTATATCTATGTTTTAACCACAAATTATGATGATGATTGAAAGAAAAAAAAAGATCTGTGGACATGTTATCCCTAAATGGCTACATTCCCAGTTTGTGCAGAACAGGATGATCATATTGGCAGTGGATTTGTAGTGGAATTAGAAAAACCTATTACTGGCAGAGATTACTCAGATACTCAAGGCCAGTATTGGGAAAGATACTATGTATGTAAATGTAGCTTGGTAAAGCTACAAGCTACCTATAACTCAAAGAAGTTAAACCACAATCAGACTGCAAATTGTGGCTCAGTTTTGTTCATTGTCTTTCCGTTTACATTTGGACTACATGGATCTGTACATGGATATAATATGTGAATGTAACTATGATGAACAAAAAATACATAGAAGTCATCTATGCATGATATAGTTTGTGTTATATTGTAGAAATACATGACTGTGCACTGTACTACATATTATAATCAGCTGGTAAAGAAATAGTTTACCCAAAAATTAAAATTCTGTCATTAATTACTCACCCCTGGCAAATTCTGACTTAAAGTTACTTTTATTCATCCAGCAAGTTTTTTTTTTTTTTTTTGACCGGAAATGACACAGGCTTCTCCCAAAAGATAATAAGACGATGTGCAAGAGGCATCATTGTGGAAAAAAATCTTCCTCAGCTTTTATTTACATTTGAACAAAAAGTGGCATGTCCAAAATTATTCATACCCTTTGCAAACTGTCACAGTCTATGGGGAAATGCAAAGTTCTATACCATTCCAAATAGTCCAAGCTGTTCTAAAGCATCCTAATTACCCTGATTCATTGGGAACAGCTGTTTTAATCAACTCAACAGGTGAAAAACAGAAGCTCTCTGCTATTGGTTTGTGGACAGTCATGGCTAAGACAAAGGAGGTCACTGAGGACCTGCGGCTGCGCATTGTAGCTGCTCACAAGTCAGGAAAGGGCTATAAGGCCATATCTAAATGTTTTGAAGTTCCAGTGGCTACAGTGCAAAGTATTATTAAAAAATACAAGACGTTCCGCACTGTGAAAAATCTCAGAGGACGTGGTCAGAAGCCATGAATCTGGGCTGTGCTGGTGCCAACATCTCAAGGCAGACAGTCTAACGGACACTGAACACTGTTGGGTTCCACGGACGCAGACCAAGGAGGACACCACTTCTCCAGATAAGGCACACAAATCTTGGCCTTTGCAAATGCTCATCTGGACAAAGAAGAAGACCTCTGGTCTTCTGTTTTATGGTCAGATGAAACAAAAATGTAATTGTTTGGCCACAATGATGTAGCCTTCATTTGGAGAAAAAAAGGAGCCTTCAACCCTAAGGACGCCCACTATCCTAGAGGGCTTATTTTTTACAGCGGCTCACCAGTCTTGCTGATTCCTGCAGTCCCAACCATTTTAGGGCATAATATTATCTTTCTGCCTGAGTTCTTCACTGATAGTAGCCAGGAGGGAGCAGATAGTATCTGGCCATGTCCCGTTCAGCACACCGGGGGCAGAATCCCTCCTGGCACAGGAGTTTGCTGGGGATGTGGCCAGTTGACATAAAGGCTTCACTCAGAACCATTCTAACTTAGGCAGGCAAATATTTTTCCAGGCTTGTGAGCAGAGGGGCATTAACACTATTCAGAGCCCGGTTTTTCGAGAATGAATGATCTAAGAGAGAGTGAAGGGTGATTAAATAGCTTTTTGTTTGAATGAGCCAGATGGGAAGAGGGCAGCAAAAAACACTTGAGCTCATAACTGGAGACGGATCAAGCGGGTAGCTGACATGAGGTTTACAGATGGGCCATAAATACAGGCCCACAGCAGAACATGCAGCAGATCCGCTGTCAACTTCAAACGCTTCGCTGAGATACAATGGAAATTTCTGTCCAGCATCCCTGGTACGTTCGGGGCTGGTTCCCAGACTACTTCCCTTATCGAATTTATGACCAGAATTTCGGAGAGCACCTACCCGACAGTGACTTTTTTTCACCTTTCTACATGTTTTACTATCGACCTTATTTCTGGCGTTTTCCAAACTGGGAGGACAGTGGCAAGTCAGAGGTGAGTTCAACGATCTAGGCATTACCGAGAATGCAACTGTATAAAATGCAGTTTTATTAATATAAGGTAGTGCTTCGGGTAATAAGTATATTGTTTTAATTTTTTTATCGTTGTTAATTCATGGTAGTTCATAAAATGATTGTTGAACTAATGTTAAAAAATGTATCAGTATACACTAGCACAGTGTTTTTCAACCTTTTTTGAGCCAAGGTACATTTTTAATTGAAAAAAAATCACAAGGCACACCAACAATCGAAACTGTAAAAAAATGAAACTCTGTAGCCTATTAGGGCTGGGCGATATGGCAAAAAAAATGTATCACTATAATTTTTTTCATATCAGTCGATATCGATAATTATTACGATAAATGTCAAATCTTTATATCTATCAATATTAAAGGCAGATTTTTTTCTCCTTAATGAAAGAAAAACCAGATAGTTAATTATTATTTATGGTTTATTGTCAGAACAAGACATTTTTTCCAAACAATGATCAATTGAGGTAGAATCTAGATTAGAATATTACTATCAAAATCAACATCAATAGAATACAATATTATTAATATTAATAGAATATATACAATTCTTAAAAAAAAAAAGAACTGAATCAAAAGTGACAGTAAAGATATTTGTAATGTTACAAACTATTTCTTTTTTTTAAATAAATGCTGTTCTTTTAAACTTTATATTCATTAAGAGGTTAAACAAACCTGAAAATAATGATCACAGTTTCCACAAAAATATTAAGCTTAAGTTTTTTTTTAGCATTAAGCATAATAAATGTTTCTTGAGCAGCAAATCAGCATATTACAATGATTTTAGACAACATGACAATAAAAACTGAAGAAATGGCTGGTGAAAATTTGGCTTTGCACCACTACATGACATTTTCCAATGTATTAAAATAGAAAACAGATATTTCAAATAATAAAAATATACTATTTTACTGTATTTTTGATAATTACAGCTTTGATGAGCATAAGTTTAACCACAAAATGCCAATGACAATATTAGAAACTGTGTTTTCAGAGATTTTGCACTATTTAGTTTGCCATATTCTCCAATACAGATGAAAATGGATAAAGATCGCTTTTTAATCAACCTGGATGTGAAGCACTTCTCTCCAGAGGAGCTGATGGTCAAGATCAATGATGCTTTTATTGAGATTTATGGGAAACATGATGAACGGCAGGTAACAAAACCCATTTTCAAAGTCACCTTTACTTTATTCACCATTTTGAACTTAAATAGTCGAATTTTAATATTGTGTTGGAACAAGGCTGGAAATCAAATATTCAAGATTTTGTGGATAAAGATACCAATTAAAATAGAATGCAGATGGCTTTCAATTCATGGGTTTTAGTTTAAAAGAATTGGCCAAACCTGCAGGAAATCGAGTTGGAATGAGAAGAAGTGAAAGTCTGTAAAAGCTTTTAAAAACGTTTTAAATATGAAGACTCTCGAACTTTCTAACAACATTCCATGTTTGAACTTGACATCCTTCATTTTTCTTGGTAAAGGTTTATTTTACACACACTCGAATTTTTAAGTTCTAGTTCCTTTCTACCCCATTTCAAATTTAATTCAAATTCAGCAAAACATTTTTTTTTTACATCCCCATTAAGTTTACATCCCCTTGATTCTTAATACTGTGTTTGTTAACCACAGTTGTATTTTTGGTTTAGTGATAGTTGTTCATGAGTCCCTTATTTGTCCTAAACTGCCCACTGTTCTTCAGAAAAATCCTTCAAATTCTAAAATCCTTCAAAACCCTCACAAATTATTTGGTTTTCCAGCATTTTTGTGTGTTTGAACCCTTTCCAACAATGACTGTATGATTTTGAGATTCCAAAATGCTGGAAAACCAAATAATTTTTGGGACCTTAACGATTTTTCTGAAGAACAGCAGGTAGTTTAACTGTTCAGGACAAACAAGGGAATCACGAACAACTATCACTAATCAAAAAAACACAGCTCAGTTCCTCAGTTACCTTAGTTCAAATAAACAGTATCTGTCTCTGTTACAGGATGAGCATGGCTCTGTAGCAAGGGAGTTTTACAGGAAGTACAAGATCCCCGACGATGTAAATACAGGTGCCATCAACGCTTTTCTATCTGCTGATGGTGTGCTGACCGTCTCCACACCACGCCACCTGGTGGTGCTGCCACAACCTGAGCACACCTGTATACACGGCCGCATTAGGCGGCCACTGATTCACTGCAGGCCCATCCATAATGATAAATAGCTTTAAATAGGATTTTTGTCCTATCAAAATGTTTGATGCACTGACATTTCATCATTCTTGTTACCAATTTCAATATCACAAAAAATAATACTAGCCTGAGCACTGAATAAAAAAACATTATGTATGAAGTAAATGTACAAATAGACTTCACTGTATAAATTGGATATACATGAATTCTTACTTATTTTACAAAAGTGATTCAGTCAAGGATAGGGAGTGTTTTTCTTTCTGATTTTGATTTACATAATTGGCACAAATGCTTCCGAGGAATAGCTCACCACAAAATGAAAAAAAAAAAAAGAAAAAACACACTTTTGGAGCCAATAGGAACTAGAAACCTGGATATGAACATTCTTCAAAATATCTTCTTTTTTGTTTAGGTGAACAAAGAAATTCATACAGGTTGTTTAGAACAACTTGAGGCTGAGTAACAAGTTAAACAATGACAGTAGGCCTATTTTCATTTTTGGGTGAACTATCACTTTAAGATCATATCATAATGCCAGGATCTCATATAACCGGTCGCAGTGATTTTAGTAAGACATGTTCCTGGATTAACATTTATGTTGATCCTGGATAAACATTAGTGTCCAAAAATATAGACTTAACCCAATCCCTACCCCTAAACCTAACCCTAACCATAATTTATTCCTAAAATCAAAGGGAAATAATACCTGTTAACAAGGGTGTAGAAGCATCTAACTGTGATCATAAGCCTAAAACTAACATTTCCTAAAATGTTATCCCTCAATTCTAATTGGTTGATTAAGATGTTGTTCCAGGATCAACAAGGATGTTGATCCAGGAACATGTTGTACTCGGTGAAATCACGTTCACCGCTAAGATCATGACACGCACAACAACCATATATTAGTTTTTAAAAAAGTGGACAGGACAGGGGTGGGAGGTTTGGTGTCCTAGATTTGGTATCAAAATATTTTCATATCAAAACTACATAATTTACAAGTCACCGTTATTGAGATTGATCATAAACACAGCTGAAAAGCTTCCTACAACAGTTGCCATCCTTCACAAAACTAATATCTACTACAGTTTTACCACAGGTAGAATGCAAAATGTTTCAATACCAGCATTTCAGTCAAATGAAATTTATGTAATATTTCAAACTTTTAACCCACGGGAGAAAATCAACCCGCCGCAACAGTTTTAAATCAGCCCAATACAGGGGAAAAATGCGGATTTGGCAACCCTACATTCAACACGAGCTGCATCCAAAGCGATTTAATTAAGCAATAAGGTACGAGAGGCCGCTTCGCGTCGTGCCTAACAACGCCCTTCAGCCGTGATTTATTCACGATACAGCACGGCCTCAAGTACCTTATTGCTTTTATAAAATGGTTACCACACAATAAAAATATTACTATCAAAAATATATATTAATTTATATATATTAGGTTGTACGTTTTCATAAAGTAAAATCATTAATTGCCTTCCGCTGTAAAAAGTAGTTCCTAACTGCTAAAGCTTTGTTTGAGTTGCTAAGGGTGGTTGCTAAGGAGGTTCAATGATACACAGAACGTTGAGTGAAGCGGTCGTAGCCGTGCTGTATCGTGAATAAAACACAGCTGCTGACCAATCAGAATTGAGGAATGGAACTAACCGTTTTAAATGCTCCGCATATTGATAGCGCGAAAGTTACATTCAATATTAGAATGCTTGCGGGAGAGGGATTAAGAAAACAGTCCTTAAAACAAGGCTTTAATACAAAAACGCACACAATGAATGCGACTGTAGAAAGCAAAAGCCGAATCCCAGACATTTTGGGCGATTTAGGAATCCCGACCTGACGCATTTTTTTTTATTTTTTTTATAGAGGACATATCCTGGAAAAAGAGGACGTATGGTCACCTTAACTTAAATAATATGGTAAAACACACCAATTAAGTTAAAAACATCTGGACGCGATGAGACCGGAAGGCAGACTCATAAAGTTTACAAATGGCCGCATTCGCTCTTACTTGACAAATAAGGTGTTACCAGATATACACCTGTCTATTTTGAATGATACAATATCATGCAAAACGCGCAGTGAGGTCTATTTTGAATGATACAATATCATGCAAAACGCGCAGTGAGGTCTATTTTGAATGATACAATATCATGCAAAACGCGCAGTGAGGTCAGTAAACGCAGGTTGTTATTGGAGTTGGGTTTGGTTTGTTATATTTATGGCCTACAGTTGGACCTTGCATGTAATTATGTGGTTGACTTGGATTTTGGCTTTGAGAGCAAGCAGTATTGAAGTGGGATGTTGTGCAGTACTGGCCGGCTTTATTGAATTTAATAAATCCCCAAGTCAAAATACTGATAAATGAATGATTTTACAGCTGCACTTGTTTGATACTGGGGTCTAAACCAACAGACCAAGTTAAATGTGTTTTGCTGATGTTGTTGCACTTAATGGACAGTAATAAAGATGACCTTGAAAACGTGTTGCTTGTGGACATCGATTCTGTGACACGGTAAGACAAATGTGCCTCAGTCAACGGTGTGACAAGATGCCGTGGATCATCAAATTTGTGGTTGTCGCATACAGTATGGAAAGTAAAAAAAAACTGAGTTTGGATTTCTGATGGCAGGGGTGTAGTTACTGAATTCATTCCTCTTGTTTAGTCCACTGTCATTCCCACTGTCATGTGCTTCATATTTTATTTTCCATACTTCTTAGAGTGATGTGTTATAACTAACAAGTAAGGGGGACTGTTGCAGTAGCTACTTTCAGCATTAAAATATCAAAATATATGGCTGTTCCCACTTCTTCATACACTCTCAGGGAAGAGTCTGGTCTTCTGTGGCCATCAGATTTTTCTCTTAAGTTATATAAACCACATCAAACTATACACAGTTTGCCTTATTATATAAAGTCAAAACAAAATTTATTCAGACACCTCGTACATTGTCGCAGTTTATAGCTTAGAAAATGTGAATAAAATATGACAAGAACTCAAGAGTTAAAGTGTGTCAGAATAAATTCATCTTGATAATCACAAATGAATTTCAGTCAAACTAAAATGTATTCAGACAACTTCATAATTTCTCACATTATCACAGTTCATTTGCTAGTTTAGAAAATGGTGATAAAATATGACAAGAACTTAAGAGTTAAACTGTGTCAGGACGAATTCGTCTTGATAATGTCAAATTACTTTGATAGAAAGGTATGTGACAAAACATGGTCAGGTCAAAGTGTCAAATTAATTTTTTGGTCCTATAAATGTTTTTTACTGGCAGTCCACTGTATGAATAATTTTTGGGTATAACATGTCACAGTTTACTTTATTTTGCTATGCTTACTTACATAAATGAACTATATGTTCCTGCACCTACTAGTAAAAAATGTCAAAAATTATATCTGGTGTCTGAATAATTTTTGGTTTGACTGTACTTCGTCATGCACTCATTTTTTACTCAGTGATTAGCTGTAAACAACAATATATTTACGGGATGATAAATCATGATAAGCCTTTTTATCTAATAGCATGTTAAAATCAAAAGATAAATATTTTATTTTAACATTTTAAACTCTTACTTTTAAAGTCTTAAGTATAAAATGGTCGAAAATTATTTTTAAAAAATCTAAAACTGTATCAAAATCTCTCGTACTCTTATTTTCTTAGTAACTATGACGATTTAAGTTAAAAAATAAATTAAAATAAATAAATTAATTAATTAATTAATTAATTAATTCTACTTTCTCTAGCAAAGAAGCTGGTTCTCAATCATGAGGTCGGGGCACTCGGAAAAGTCCAAAGGGCCACAAAATGACTGAAAATGATTAAAAGTATGATAAAATAAGCTTTAAAAATAAACTAAAACAACTAAATTGATTGCCTCAAGAACTTTTTTTCTACAGTAAAGTAAAAACTGTATTTTAAAATGTAATTAATTGAATAATTTATTTATTTTATTATTATATATTATTTTATTTATTATTATATATTATTCTATTTATTTTATTATTATTCATTTATTTATTTTGATTAATAGAAAGTTCAAAATAACAGCATTTATTTGAAATACAAATGTATTGCAAAATCAAACATGTTTTATTGTTACTTTTGAGCAATTTAATGCATCCTTGCTAAATAAACATATACATCCATACACTGTCATTCAAAAGTTTGGAATCAGTAAGATTTTTAATATACATTTTTTTAATAGAGTCTCTTATGCTCATCAAAGTTGTATTTATTTGATTCAAATACAGAAAAAAAAAACTGTAATATTGTCAAATATTATTGCAGTTTCTAATATTGGTTACCTATTTTAATATACTTTTAAATATCATGTTATTTCTGTGCCGTAGCACTGAATTTCCATCACTCAATGCTTCAGTGTCACATGAACCTTCAGAAATAATTGTAATGCTAATTTAATATCAGTGTTGAAACTGTTGTGCCGTTTATAATTTTTTTGGAACCTGTGATACTTTTTACTTTGAATCTTTGATGAACAAAAAGTTCAAAAGAACAGCATTTATTCAAAATAGAAATCTTTTCTAACAACATAAGTCTTTATTACTACTATTAATTTCTTTAAAAAAAAAAGAAAAAGAAAAAAATGGACAGACCCCAAACTTTTGAGTAGTAGTGTATATTGTAACACAACATTTATATTTGTAATAAACACCATTTTAACTATTTATTTATTACAGAATCATGAAAAAAGTAATACAGGTTACAGATATATTAAGCAGCACTGTTTCCAACATTGATAATAAATTAGCTTATTAGAATGATTTAATTAATGATGTAATTATGCTGAAAATTCAGCTTTGCTTCACAGGAATAAATTACATTTTAAAGCATATTAAAATAGAAAACTGTTCATTTAAATTGCAATAATATTTTACACAACTTTTTCTGTATATTTTGATCAAATAGATACAGTCTTAATAAAAAGCTTCTTTAAAAAACATTAAAAATCTTACTGATCCCAAACTTTCAAACGGCAATGTACGTACATAAATAAATAAATAGTGTATTCTCTTCATTCATAACATGAATTTAGCTAAAGTTAAAGGAGTAGTTCACTTTCAGATGTTCATGTCTTTCTTTCTTCAGTTGTAAAGAAATTATGTTTTTTGAGGAAAACATTTCAGGATTTCTCTCCGTAGAATGGACTTCTATGGTGCCCCCCAGTTTGAACTTCCAAAAATGCAGTTTAAATGCAGCTTAAAGGGCTCTAAATGATCCCAGCAGAGGAAGAAGGGTCTTATCCAGCGAAACAATTGGTTATTTTCTAAAGCATTTACAACTTATATACTTTTTAGTCTCAAATGCTTGTTTTGCCGAGCTACAAGACGAGCATTCGAGGATAAAAAGTATATAAATTGTAATTTAAAAAAATAATAATAATAATAACACATTGTTTTGCGAAATAATAATTCTTCTTCGGCTGTGATCATTTAGAGCCCTTTGAAGCTGCATTTTGGAAGTTCAAACTCGGGGGCACCATAGAAGTCCATTATATCGAGAGAAATCCTGAAATATTTACTCAAAAACATAATTTCCTAACGACTGAAGAAAGAAAGACATGAACATTTTGTATGACAAGGGAGTGAGTACATTATCTGTAAATTTTTGTACTGAAACTGAACTACTCCTTTAACAAGTCTACCTCTGTCAAGTTTATCGTTCGCAGTAGCTGTTCTCCACCGTTAGATGTCGCCATCAACTCTCATCAGCTTCTGACACGGCGCAACTTTTTCCGGTTGGACTCTGGAGACGTGGCTCTGTTTCTTCAATATTACAAGTCAAGCTATATGCTGCTGTTAAAACAGAGCAGAAGTCGCCACTTTTGACATTTTGTGTTGCTGAAACAGCTGGACAGACGGTGTCCGTGACTGAGTCCACTGACGGATCCTCGTCTGAAAGGGAACAGAAATGGTATGATTGTTTGTTTTGTGTATTTAGCAGGATGGAGCTAACAGCTAGCGCTATTGCTAATCACTCCTACAGTCTAAAACTCCTTTCGTTTCTAGTGTCAGTTACTGTAAAGTGTTTATCTAATCTGTTTTTGTTATAAAATAACATCATAGAAGGAAGGAAACGTTGCTAGATAGGCGTTGATATCTGATACAGCTAGCGAGCTAAAGGTTAGCTAGCCAATTAGATTGTCATCAGGAGTACTTACGGTTAAAGTAATTAAAGGAAGTAAATAGTTATTAGTGCCTGTATGACAAAACGTTGATATAATAAATTACCTTTTATTTAGTATTTTTCTTTAAATAATTTAGATATTGAGTGTATATAGAGATAACAGGTTGTAGCTAACTGACTTTGACAGTTCAAATACTGACTTCAGTATTTACCTGTCATGAAACATATATCTAAAATGACTTGCCAGTTAAGTATTTTATAGAGATATATTGACTTTTTTTAAATAATATTTTTTTATTAATTTATCAGACAATCACAAATTAATTACACACTTTTATAATTTCCTATGGCAGACCTTTATTAAAATTAAGAAAAAAAAAATGTTACTTATTTTTAATGTGTAATGTCGAGCAATTCATGTTATTGTAATCTGATATGCAGAAATATATATACATACATATACATATTTATTTATTTTTCTGGCTTTAGAAAAAAAACACATTAGACACTACAATATAACATGAATTTAAGTATAATGTTTTATTATTTATGCAAATTTATGTTTTACTGTTAAGTGTAAACTTCTAAAACAAAAAAATATTTTTTTCAGTTTCAGTATTAATTATAGCACTTATTTTATTTATTTCAATTGTAAAAACAACACACACATACATACATACATACATACATATATATATATATATATATATATATATATATGTATGATATTATTAATTTACATTTATATATAGACATTTTTTGTCTTTGTTTAGCCCATATTTTACTGTTAAATATAAAACTTTATATCATAAAAGTATTATTTATAACAAGTATTATTTTTATACTATTATAGCATTTATATTTTGAATTACCTTTTATTTTAATATTTTCAGTTTTAGTAATATAGTTCTGTGCTTTTGTAATTTGTTATTTTTTCTTTAATATTTCTGTTTAGCCTAAACTTATTTTAATTTCAGTTTAGTAATTTGTAGTACTTGTTTTTATTTTTGTTTTAGCATATGTTTTACTGTTCAGTGTAAAACTTTACATCATTCTCAAAACAAGTCTTACATAAGTATTATTTTTATACTGTTATAATGTTTATATTTTGAGTTTGCTTTTATTTTAATATTTTCAGTTTTAATATGTTTAAGTTTAGTTTTATGCTTTTATATTTTTGTTTAGCTTAAATTTATTGTAATTCAGTTTTAGTTACTTTAGTTACTTTAAATTGTTTTATTTCTTTTAATTGCCAAAACAACATTTCTACATGTTTGTTTTAGCCCATGTTTTACTGTTCAGTCTAAGTTATTAATTTTATACTATTATAGCATTTATATTAGTTTTTATATTAATATTTTCAATTTTAGTAATTTCGTTTTGTGCTTTTGTCCTGTTTAGTAATTTTACTACTTTAACTTGTTTTATTTCTTTTAATTGCTAAAACAGCATTTCTACATCATTTTTGTTTTAACCCATGTTTTACTGTTCAGTGTAAAACTTTACATCATTCTCAAAACAAGTGTTACATGAGTATTATTTTTATACTATTATAGATTTTATATTTTGAGTTAGTTTTCATTTGATTATTTTCTGTTTTAATATAAGTTTTTATCTAATTTTATTTTCTTTAATATTGCTGTTTTGCTTAATTTTTTTTATATATATATATTTTTTTATATTTTCAGTTAATATAAAAAGTTTATCTAGTTTTATGCTTTTGTCATTTTTAATACTTTCTTTAATATTTCTGTTTAGCTTAAATCTTTCAGTTTTAGTAATTTTACTACTTTAACTTGTTTTTTCTTATAATTGCCAAAACAACATTTTTGTTTTAGCCCATGTTTTACTGTTAAGTATAAAACTTTACATTATTCTCAAAACAAGTGTTATATAAGTATTATAAGTAGCATTTTTATTTTAATAGTTTTAGTTTAGTATAAGTTTGAGTAATTCAGTTATGTGCTTTTGTCATTTGTAAAAAAATATTTGATATTTCTATTTAGCTTAAATTTATTTTAATTTCAGTTCTAATAACTTTAGTACCTTAAAGTTTAATTTCTTTTATTTGTCAAAACAACATTTCTACATCAAGTTTTTAAGCTTAAGTTATTATATATATATATATATATATATATATATATATATATATATATATATTAAGCTTTTAATATTTATATTTGATTTTATTTTAGCTTTATTTAAATTAACAAAAAAAACTTTTTTTAAATAGTTTTAGTTAACAATAGCGACTAAATTGTACTTTAGTTTGTATTTATATTATGCTTAACCTACCAGTCAGAAGTTTGCACACTAATCTATCTTAAATGACCATTTCATTTTCCATTTGTATTATTTGCATTGGTAAAAGTTGATAGACATTTTCGTAAAATAAAGTTTATGCTGCTGTTTCATTTCTAAAAGCAGTCAACATCCTAATCAAAAATTGTGCTTCATCTGATTAGGTTTTTAACATCAATGAAATCTTTGCAGGTGCTCTTGGCAGCGGCGGTGTGCACTAAGGCAGGAAAAGCCATAGTGTCACGACAGTTCGTAGAGATGACGCGAACCCGCGTCGAGGGTCTGCTGGCTGCCTTTCCCAAACTGATGAATATAGGAAAGCAGCACACCTTTGTGGAAACGGACAGTGTGCGCTACGTCTACCAGCCCCTGGAGAAACTCTACATGGTTCTGATCACTACAAAAAACAGCAACATTCTGGAGGACTTGGAGACACTAAGGCTTTTCTCCCGAGTGGTAAAACCTTCTTTTCTATTTTCCCTATTCTTGCACTTCTTGGATATGTCTTGAATAAGTGATTGATTTCTGTGTCCTCCCCAGATCCCTGAATACTGCAGAGTGCTGGAGGAAAGCGAGATCTCAGAGCACTGTTTTGATCTCATATTTGCATTTGACGAGATCGTAGCTCTGGGCTACCGGGAGAATGTTAACCTGGCACAAATTCGCACTTTTACTGAGATGGACTCACATGAAGAAAAAGTCTTCAGGGCTGTCAGAGAGGTCCGATATTCCCTTAAATGCAGTGAAACCCTCTGTGCTTTAAATTTGAATTGAACCAACTCTAATTTTCATGGTTTCTCTTTAACAGACTCAAGAAAGAGAAGCAAAGGCTGAGATGAAACGCAAGGCTAAAGAGCTGCAGCGAGCAAGACAAGATGCAGAACGTTCCGGAAAGAAATCGCCAGGTTTTGGAGGATTTGGAAGTTCAGGAATGAGCAGCATCACATCAGCCACCATCATCACAGATACAATAGAGCCAGAGAAGCCCAAAGTTGCTCCTGCTCCAATCAGGTAAGTGCTGTAACCGTGGGCTGTGACACATCTAAATGCATAAGCATTTGGAAGTTAATCTGTCCTGTTCTTCTTGTAGGCCGAGTGGGTCCAGTAAAGCACTGAAGCTGGGGGTCAAAGGAAAAGAGGTAGATAACTTTGTGGACAAACTGAAGTCAGAAGGAGAAAATATCATCACATCAGGTGCAGGAAGGAAGGCATCAGAGGCCTCTAAAGTCCTTCAGCCTCCAGTGAATATAGAGAGGTATTACTTACTTATTTTATTTTAGTACCTGGCACATTCAAATTCCTGTTATGTACACTACTATTCAAGAGTCTGTGGTCTGTAAGTGGTTAAATATTATTCCTTAAGGATAAATTTATTTGATCAAAAGTTGCAGTAAAGATATGTATAGTATTACAAAAAAAAACTAATATTAATCAAAAATCTCTTTAAAAAAATGTATCACTGTTTCCAAAAAACGAACTTTTCTCAAACAAATTATAACTATAAAAAACTTTTTGAGCACCAAATAATCTTATTTGAATGATTTCTGAAGGATCATGTGAAAAATGCATATTCATTCTAAAAATCTCTTCAAAAAATAAAACAATATATCACTGTTTCCAAAAAAAAAAAAAAAACTTTTCTCCAACAAATTGTAACTACAACTAAAAAAAGAAAAGAAAAAAAACTTTTTCAGCACCAAAAAATCATATTTGAATGATTTCTGTAGGATCATGTGACACTAAGGACTGGAGTTATAATGCTGAAAATGCAGCATTGCATTACAAGAATAAATTATATTTTAAAATATATTTAAATAGAAAACAAATATATATATACTACCGGTCAAAAGTTTGGGGACAGTAAGAGTTGTGATGTTTTTAAAGAAACTCTCTTATGCTCATTAGTGCTGCATTTATTTAATCAAAAATATATATATATATAAAAAAACTGTAATATTGCTAAATGTTATTACAATATAAAATAATAGTTTCTATTGTAATATACTTTAAAATTAAATTTATTCCTGTGATGCAAAGCTGAATTTTCATCAGCCATTACTTCAGTCTTAAGTGTCACATGATCCTTCAGAAATCATTCTAATATACTGATTTGTTATTAGAATGATCTATACTGGATTATATATCGCAACAGTTGCCCTGCAAAGTATTTATTTAGAAATTGTGATATTTTTTTTTTAGGATTCTTTGATGAATAAAAAGCTCAAAAGAACAGCATTTATTCAAAATATAAATATTTTCTAACAATGTAAGTATTTGCATACTTTTTATCAATTTAACACACCCTTGGTGAATAAAAGTATTAATTTCTTTCAAAAAAAATACAAAATAAAAAAAAAGAGAAGGAAAATTTACTGACCCCAAACTTTTGACCGGTAGTGTATAACTAAAACTGCGTCCTTGGTGAGCCTAAAAGAGTAAAATCTTATTTTCTTATTATAATGATGTTATTTTCCAGTTATTCCAGTTTTCAATAATTTATAAACTCTGTTTCCCAGTGTACATCTGAGGGTGGAGGAGAAGATCTCTCTGACCTGTGGTCGGGATGGTGGACTGCAGAACATGGAGGTTCTGGGCATGATCACTCTGAAAGTCACAGATGAAAAAAGTGGACGTATTTCCATACTCATCAACAACAATGACAAGAAAGGAGCCCAACTACAGGTCTGTGAGACACAACATAGTATGTCAAGGTCTCAGCATTTATTTCGAATGGGAAGTTAGAGGCAGTCTCGTATTTTTAGAAAAGAACGCTGCGCTCTCATTGACCTTCAGATCTTCAAAAATCTGAGAAAAAAAAAAAAAAAAACTCTGATTCTGATATTGTTGTCCATGTATTCTTCAGACTCACCCTCATGTTGATAAAAAGCTGTTCACCAATGAGTCTGTGATCGGTCTGAAAAACCAGGATAAGTCCTTCCCTCTCAACACTGATTTGGGGGTCCTGAAATGGAGGTTACAGACCACAGACGAGTCCCTCATTCCTTTTACCAGTGAGTCTTCTCATTCTACTTCATAGAAGTGTTAATAAATAAAGTTACTGAACTTAATGATTTAGTGTTACAATGATTTCACAAACGTTTTAATCATGCATGTACCTTCTGTACTCTCAGTTAACTGTTGGCCGTCAGAAAGTGGAAGTGGCTGTGATGTCAACATTGAGTATGAACTTCAGGACGAGGCACTTGAGCTCAATGATGTTGTGATTACTATTCCTGTGCCGTAAGTGCTTATTTACATTATTTAAAATGTATATATGTGACCCTGGACCACAAAACCAGTCATAAGGGTACATTTTTCGAAATTGAGATTTATACATCAACCAAAAGCTGAATAAAATAAGCTTTCCATTAATGTATGGTTTGATAGGATTTGATAGTATTTGGCCAAGATACAATTATTTGAGAATCTGGAATCTGATTGTGCAAAAAAATCTAAATATTAAGAAAATTGCTTTAAAGGTTGTCCAAATGAAGTTCTTAGCAATGCATATTACATATTTGCGGTAGGAAATGTACAAAATATCTTCATGGAGCAGGATCTTAATATCCTAATGATTTTTGGCATAAACGAAAAATTGATCATTTTGACCCATACAATGTATTTTTGGCTATTGCTAAAAATATACCCGTGCTACTTAAGGTTTTGTGGTCCAGGGTCACATATATGTTAGTGGTAAATTATATGACCAACATTTTAGTATCATTTTATTTCATAGTAACAATATATATCACAATATAGTTATTTTTGCTTTAAATAACATCTTTATAATAAAAAAGCATTGATACCATAATTTCATAATTCTTGTCACCAGTGTCAAAATCACCAAAAAAACCTAAATAAAAAAAAATAAAAAACTCAAGTTCACAGAAGACAAGTAAACACTTGATTAAATAAGGATAAGAAACTAATCACAAATAGTTTCTGATAGGACAAAAAATGACAGTGAAACAAATAAATAAGAAATGCTACATACATTGTATAAAATACTGCATAATGTTCACTGTGTAAATTAAATATATACAGTCAAAGTCAAAAGTTTACATACACCTTGCAGGATCTGCAAAACGTTAATTATTTTACCAGAAATAAAAGGTACTATACAAAAGTTATTTTTTATTTAGCACTGAGCTGAATAAGATATTTTACATAAGACATTTATATATAGTCCACAACAGAAAATAATAGTTGAATTTGAAAAAATTACCCTGTTCAAAAGTTTACATGCACTTAATACTGTGTTGTTACCTGAATGATCCACAGCCGTGTTTTTTTTTTTTTTTGGCTAGTGGTAGTTGTTCATGAGTCCCTTGTTTGTCCTGAACAGTCAAACTGCCTGCTGTTCTTAAGGAAAAAAAAAATTCCACAAATTCTGTTTTTTTTTTTTTTTATTAGCATTTTTGTGTATTTGAACCCTTTCCAACAATGACTGTATGATTTTGAGATCCATCTTTTCACACTGAGGACAACTCAGGGACTCATATGCAACTATTACAGAAGGTTCAAACATTCACTGATGCTTTAGAAGGAAAAATGACGCATTAAGAGCCGGAGGTGAAAACTTTTTGAAATTGAAGATCAGTCTAAATTTAACTTATTTTGTCTTCTGGAAAACATGTAAGTATGTCTGGTAGCTTTTGAAGGGCAGTGCTAAATGAAAAAAAAAAAAATCTATTTAGGCAAAATAAGAAAAATATACACATCTTCATTCTGTTCAAAAGTTTACACCCCTGGGTTTTCTTCTGGAGCATCGGTGAGCGTTTGAACCTTCTGTAATAGTTGCATATGACTCCCTCAGTTGTCCTCAGTGTGAAAAGATGGATCTCAAAATCATACAGTCATGGTTGGAAAGGGTTCCACTACACAAAAATGCTGAAGAACCGAAGAATTTGTGGGACCTGAAGCATTTTTCTGAAGAACAGCAGGACAAACAAGGGTCTCATGAACAATTATCACTAGGTAACAACGCAGTATTAAGAATCAAGTGTATGTAAACTTTTGAACAGGTCATTATACCAACCTCTGTCTCTTGTGATCATGCAGGTCAGGTGTCGGTGCTCCTGTGGTCGGTGATTTGGATGGCCAGTATAACCATGACAGCAGGAAAAGCCTCCTGGAATGGTCACTTCCTGTCATCGATGAGAAAAACAAAAGTGGAAGCCTGGAGTTCAGTATAGATGGCAAACCCAACGACTTCTTCCCAATCCATGTTTCTTTTGTCTCCAAACGAAACTTTTGTGACATCCAGGCAAGTTACGCAGCTTTTCATAAATAAACCGACCACAAAAAATGATTCCTAAATGAGAAAGGAAATTACTTCATATCCATTGTTTCCACAGGTGGCCAAGGTGACACACGTAGAAGAAGGCAGTCCTGCCAAATTCTCTTCAGAGACGTCATTTGTTGTGGATAAGTATGAGATCCTGTAAAAGTTTCCCGGTGGAAGATCGTTTTAACCTGCCTGCCAGCTTAATGGATCAGAGAGCGTGCTGTACGTTAACAGAGCGCTCAAAACATTCTCTGACATGGGCTGCAGTACTTCTGTGTTTCTGTTTGTCTTAAAGGAAAATAATCTACCTTTATATAAACTGGACCTTCAGCTGCTCGAGTACTAAGTGCAGTCAGCTACACCTGCCAGGAAAGACAAAAGAGAGTAAAATAAAGCACTGTACCCATAGACATCAAGGGAAGATCAGTGTCATTCTACATCAGCCCATATGAACCCTCCTGACACTTCAGATTGAAAACTTAAAATAGTTGTTGCATGGATTTTGTTTAGAATTGCGACCCAATTGACTTTTTTTTTCAAAGTACATGATCCGCATCAGCTCATTAGGAATTTGATTTCATTTCTGATCATCAAAGAATAAATTCTGTTTTTCTAATATGGAAACAGACCTAATATTGTAGTACCAAATTAATGTGTGGGTGCAATAAGAACTGACACTGCATTAAATGCGCAGTCCAAATTTAGACTCATATTTTTCATTTCTTTAAATGACACCTCTGCTGTTAGCTGTTAGTACATTTGAATATCATTGTGTACATCAAAAAGAGCACAAACGCTTTTTGCCTTTTAGTTTTTCCCCCTTTTGGTTTAGTTATATTTATGTAATCATTTGTGTGAAGAATAATCTAAACGGGGCGATTTTTCATTCTCTGTTGTTATGTAAGTAATGTTTCACATAATCTGTTTAAATGTTTTTTCTTTTTATTCATTGCTGCATTTATTTGGCTAAACAGGAAAATGTATGCTCTCTGGCTTCCCAGATGTTATTAAGAATGGATTTATTTTTTATTTTTTTGTATTTCCATAACGTTAAATACATTTATCAGCGCACACTCAAAGATGATTACAGAGCGCCATGGGGAGGGTTACGACATTCCATTCTGCTGTAAAATACTTATGAATACCTTTAATCAGTAATAAAGTCAGATTTAATTAAAGTATTTTCTGGGCTCTTTTTGCCTCAATATGTGGTTTGCCTATTGCCTTTTGAATACTGTAGCTGCATGATATTTGTATTAGTAGTGCAGGCTAGAGTTAAGGGATTGTTTTAAATTCTTAATTCTATGTATTAAAGAAAGCAGCATAAAAAATCAAATCATGTGGCATTGTTTAGGCACCTAGAACACCACAGCGATGTTAAAGACCTCTCAGGTGGTTCATTGTAGTCATTGTTTTGCTGTAATAATAATGGTGAGTATTATCTGTAATGATAAATACATGCCCAGGCCTGGTTTGGGTCATGGCCTTAGTGCACTGGGAGATTGTTCTGGATTCATACAGGAATGTGAGGAATCTCAGAGACAAGGCGATGGCATTCAGAGTTGATAATGCATTAGGTATGGTTGAGTAGAGGGGATTCCTGCCAATGAATCACTTCCACAATAATATGGTCACCTTGTCTCATACAATTACTATGAGTGAGATCATTTATATCTGCTATGACATAGCTCTTTAGAATACTTGATTCTGATTTGTTATGGTGCAAAACTATGTTAATGTTAGTTTATGCCTCTCACTGCAATTTGGTCTGTTTCTTTCAAATGGTAAAATAGTTTCAACTAATTTTATGTCCATTTGGTAATTTTTCAGCTAAGTAGTTATGAACTAGTAATTAGCTGGGAACGCACTATAAGAGCAAGATTTCTGGCTCCCAGGTGTCTTTTATAGAGGTAAGAAGCTGAGATTAGGAGCACTCTCTTGAAGGGAGTGCTCCTAATCTCAGCTTGTTGCCTGTATAAAAGACACCTGTCCACAGAAGTAATCAATCAAATTCCAAAATCTCCACCATGGCCAAGACCAAAGAGCTGTCCATGTGTGTCAGGGACAAGATTGTAGACCAAGCGGCAACCTCCCGCTCTCTCTATTGAAACCAACACGGAAGTGGCTTAAACTGCAATTCATCGACTGGCCGCTAGAGACTGGCTGCAAAAGGGAGTCAGTCCCATTGACTCCCCATGTTAAAATGCCCAACTTTACAGCAGAAAAAAGTATGTTTACAGCCTGGTTCAAAAAATGGTTCGGGTCTATATAGCTAGTTTTGCCCTTCATGTCAACTGTGAGGGGGGTGAATTTTTTTATGACTCATCCGTTTAAGTTATATTAAGCCTTAAAGTTCAGCATAATTAAGGGCGTGGCCACTTGAGTGACAGGGGGATTGCCGCTGCTGTCACCACTGTCGCGCTAGGCGGGTGTGGTTTCAACAACCAGCTCCACCCACGTCCCGCCTTTTTGCCCATTTTTGATTATCCGGGAGTGACGCGCGGTGACGCAATTCCAAGATGGAGTCGGCCGAAACGCGCCCACTATAGGCTTCAAAAGAGCGCTTCAGAATCCTACGGGTGACGTCACGGACACTACGTCCATATTTTTTACAGTCTATGTTGTAGACCTACACAAGGCTGGAATGGACTACAAGACCATCACCAAGCAGCTTGCTGAGAAGGTAATAACAGTTGGTGTGATTATTCACAAATAAAAGAAACACAAAATAACTGTCAACTGTCAATCTCCCTTGGTCTGGGGCTCCATGCGAGATCTCACCTCGTGGTGTTTCAGTGATCATGAGAACGTGTGGAATCAGCTCAGAACTACACAGGAGGATCTTGTCAGTGATCTCAAGGCAGCTGGGACCTTAGTCACCAAGAAAACAATTGGTTACACACTACGCCATGAAGGCGTCTGCAAGGTTCCCCAGCTCAAGAAAGCACATGTACAGGCCCATCTGATGTTTGCCAATGAACATCTGAACGATTCAGAGGAGAACTGGGTGAAAGTGTTGTGGTCAGATGAGACCAAAATCAAGCTCTTTGGCATCAACTCAACTCGCCGTGTTTGGTGGAGGAGGAATGCTGCCTACGACCCCAAGAACACCATCCCAACTTCAAACATGGAGGTGGAAACATTATGCTTTGGGAGTGTTTTTCTGCTAAGGGGACTACTAGAATCGCTTAGCCAGACCTTGACTTTAGCCAATGTTCCAACCAGAGCATGTGAGCGAAGCGAAGCGGTGTGACGCTCAGCTCAATATTCCTCTTTGTGGGCATGTGCTCCACTCAGTCGCTCACGCTCTACTACTGTTCTGCTGCTCATGCTTACCAGTAAACCAAATCCCGCTCAGATCACGCTCTGACATAATTTCTCCGGTAGGCCTAAATGTTTTTTTTCCAGTTTATAATGAAATTCTTGAATAAATGTCTTAATTAAAGCAGTAGTCTGATAAGCAACAGTTATGTTTAGGGTGACATTCAGCATGTTCTTTTTAAAATTAATTTTATTAATTTAAATGTATTGAATTAAAATTATTACCATGGCCAAGACCAAAACCTACCGTTAAAATTATAGACTGATCATTTCTTTGTCAGTGGGCATACGTCCAATATCAGCAAGGGAAAATAAATATTTTCCCCACTGTATATGCCTCAATCACATCTTTCAGACAGATGAGAAAGAGCCAGGTGACACGATTGCCATGAACGCCTCAGTCGCATCTTCCCTGCAAGTTGAAAACATTTTAACTCAAGCAGAAAATTCACATGAAATCCAAAGCGATAACACGATTTCGAATATTCCCTTTGCGTTTGTTGTGCACAGCATTGTTTTTATTATTATTATTATTATCTTACAATGTTGCAATCAGTGTTGTTATTCATAAATAATTAAAAATCATCCTATTAATTGAAATTTAGCTGAAATTTTTGAAAATTTTAAATGTTTTCTTCCACATTTAAGTACTAAAATTACTAAAACTAAAATTAATTTACATGAAAGACAAATAGAATTTTTAAAAAAAACTAAAAATGACAAAAGTTTCTAATTATACTTTAAAATATAGGTTAAAAATAACCCAGTGCTGTGGGTAATATGGACAAGCCCAGCAATCAGTTTGTTTTGACCCAACGTTTGGGTTGTTTTATTTAACTCAACTACTTACAATGACTATATTTCTTGCTTAAAATGAACCCAAAATAGGTTGGAAATTAGTGTTTATGAATATGTTCAATAAATTAATATTATGAATAAGTTGAATAAATAATTAAGTAATAAACACGTTTTAAATCGCTTATTAATAAATAAAAAATCACCTTTTTATGGTTCATTTTAAGTCAGCCATATAGTCATTTAAAAATAACAGTTGAGTTAAAACTATCCAGAAGGTTGCATCAAAACAACCCAGTTGAGTTTGACCATATTTGTTGTATATAATGCAGAATTTTTCTAAAACACAAATGAAAACTAAAAATAAAAGTTAATTCAAATGTTCAATAAATAATTCAATAAATAACAGTATATATGTAACACTAAAATAGCACTGTCTGTGATGCATTTAAATCATTAGTTTGATTTTAGTTTTAGTAGACAAAATAGTACAGAATTTTAAAATCGCCTATATATTGGTTATTGGTCAACATTACAACAACAGTTTAAATTTTGGTGAATCCCTATTTACTTTTCATAATGATTGTGTCTTTAAATGGTTAAAACCTGATACAGTCTTTCCTTTTTGACTTCTTTTGAATTTGTGTTGCTGTATATTTGACCAAATCTCAACGTCATGGTGACTGAGCAGAGGTGAAGGCTGTGAAGTGTGTGACCCACATCTACAGGGATGATCTGTATGTGAAACACAGCCTATCTGCTTGAATCTGCCTTGCTGTTTGATGTTGCCTCTAATCCACGAGGAAAGTTTTAGGGCGGGGCTGAGAAAGCAGATTTAGCATCCGATTTGTGGGTTTGATGAAGGGACTGAAGGGTGTAGGCCGCACGAATAGGGACCGTATCTGTCCTGACCTAATTTCCTATCTGATCGCCGGCAATGGAGGAATAATGAGGTGAAGTCTGGAGGGAGTGAAGCGTGGCCGGTGATTGTGATAGAAAGGAAGTAAGGTTGCTCATAACACACCACAAGAGCGTCTGATATAAACAGACAAATCAGTAGGTGACCATATGGTTCCCTTGAGAGCAGGAGAGGGGGTGTATCCCTGTTTGGGGTTGAGGAAAAAGAGGAGGGGTGTTAATGACCACTATCCCGGTCATAAAAGAGGGCGGGTCTTTCTTTCGGATGAATGAACAAACAGATAAGTACTGAGCCAGGCTTTGTTAAAGGGTCACATGAAAGAGTGAGAGGGGGCAGAGGGACTAGGAACTTACATGGTCACATGGGATTTTTAGGATCAGTCTGAGATTCATTAAAAACTTTTTAATTATTTACGACGGATTAAGTTTTGGGAGTTAATGATTTGCGAGTTTGCAGGAGGTCAGATCTGTTTGTCAGTATGAAATAGGCCGTTCGTCCAGGTTGGCTAATGAGGAATACGACATGTGCTGAACGTTCAGGATCCCAGCATACAACAGGAAAGCGACCACCATCCTGGATTCTACTATGATGCTCAAGAAGGTCCGATTTCAGGTTAGTTGCCTTTTAGTTCTGCAATCAAGCCACAAACCCTAACAGTGATGACAATAACTGGACACATGGGGGTTTGTATGATTTGATGCTTTTCTCTGTACTTCCTTTTTAGATTTCAGCCATTTATAGATAAGTATCTGGAATTTCAGAGTGATTTTCCGGTTCTGATGTATAAAAAAATATATAAAAATGATTTAAATTCACATATTTCAAATTAAATTTTTTTCACACTTTATTCATTTATTTAGTTAGTTATTTTGCAGAATTGTTCATAATTTCATTTTTTTTTTGTCATAATTGCAACTTTTTTATCCTAATTTACTTTTTATCTTAGAATTTCAGCTTTTTAGTTCAATGTTTTACTTTACTTTTTAATTGATTGGTTTTTTTACAATTATTTTTGCAGAACAGGCAAATAAAACTGGCAAATCACAATTATGACAGAAAATAGTTTTTCATAATTTTACAACGTTTCATACTTTTAGCTTTTTATCATAATTTATTTTTTATCTCACATTTTTTATATGATTGGCCTTTTGTTATAATTTCAGCTTTTTATCTCGGTGTTATACTTCTTTGCATTATTTTTTATTTATTTATTTAAAACTGGCAAGTACTGACACAATTATGACTAAAATTGTTTTTCATAATTTCACAATTTATCATAATTTACTTTTTTATCTCACAATCTGTGCTTTATAGATGTCTTTTAATGTTATAATTTCAGCTTTTATCTCAATGTTATATTTTACTTTTTTGCTGGATTTATTTATTTATTTATTTATTTATTTATTTGTAGAACAGGCAAAAAAAGAGAGAAAAAACTTGCAAATCACAAGTACTGACACAAATCACAAAAAAAGTTTTTTTAATATATGTGCAATTTGCCATTTAACTTTTTATCATAATTTACCTTTTTATTTTAGAATCTTTGTTTTATATAATTAACTTTTTGTTATAATTTCAGCTTTTTATCTCAGTGTTATACTTTTTTGCATTATTTTTATTTATTTATTTAAAACTGGCAAGTAACAAGTACTGACACAATTATGACAAAATAGTTTCTCATAATTTCACAATTTGTCATAATTTTAACTTTGTATCATAATTTACTTTTTTATCTCACAATTTGTGTTTTATAGATGACTTTTAATGTTATAATTTCAGCTTTTATCTCAATGTTATATTTTACTTTTTTGCTGGATTTATTTATTTATTTGTAGAACAGGCAAAAAAAAAAAAAAGAAAAACCTTGCAAAGCACTGACACAAATTACAAATCTATAATTGTACAATTTGCCATTTAACTTTTTTTTTTATCATAATTTACCTTTTTAACTCAGAATTTTTGTCTTATTACTTTTTGTTATAATTTCAGCTTTTTATCTCAGTGTTATACTTTTTTTGCATTATTATTTTTTATTTATTTAAAACTTGCAAGTCACAAGTACTGACACAATTATGACTAAAATTGTTTTTCATAATTTCTCCGTACATATATTTCATTATATATAATTTATTTACTTTTTATCTCAGAATTTCTGTTTAATATAATTCACTTTTTGTTATAATTTCAGCTTTTTATCTCAGTGTTACACTTTTTTTTAAATGTATTTTATTATTTTGCAGAACAGACAAATAAAATAAAATGTGCAAATCACAAATACTGACACAATTATGACTAAAACATTCCCAAGAAAAGTTCACAATTTGTTCGCCAAAAATTTAACTTTGTATCATAATTTAATTTTAATCTCAGAATTTGTTATTTTATGTAATTGACTTTCTATGTTATAATTTTAGCTTTTCATCTCAATGTTATACCTTACTTTTTGGCTTTATTTATTTATTTTTCAGAACAGGCAAATAAAAAAAAATGCAAATCACAAAGTACTGACACAATTATGACAATTAAAAATTGTCTTTCATATTTTCACAATCAGTTTGTCAAAATTTGAACTTCACCAAATTTACTTTTTTTATAATTTCAGCTTTTTATCTCAATGATTTAATATCTCAATTTATGTTTTTATGTTATTGTCATAACTGTAACTTTTTGTCATACGCATAACTTATATGTAATAGGAACATCTATCTATCTATCTATCTATCTATCTATCTATCTATCTATCTATCTATCTATCTATCTATCTATCTATCTATCTATCTATCTATCTATCTATCTATCTATCTATCTATCTATCTATCTATCTATCTATTCACAATAGTGAAGTCAATGTATGTGTTTTTTTCTGCATGCTGAACATAAAAGTCATACACTGGTTTCCAGATTTTAGGGCTTTAGGTGCAGACTAAATAATCACCTTCTTCCAGAGGCCATCGCAGGGGCATTTTCCCGCAGTAAAAGTGAGAGTTAAATTCTTCCACACCTGTCGCTGACCCTCCAGCTGCCCTGCTTTCCCCCCACTATAGTGACAAGCCTTTGAGGTGGACCTTTAACATGTGAGACACACAGGAGGAAATGAGATGCATTCTGAGTGAGCATGAGGAATTTCCTTATGGAGAAACAGAACAAACAGCAGTCTTACTGGCCTAAAGGTTAAGCGCTTCTAGCACAAGTTTAATTCACACTTATATGTTATGTTAGGAAAGGGGGAAGAGTAAACAGTTGGCCAGGTCTCAGCTTTATTTTAAGGTTTAGTATAATTGTATCTTTCTAGATTATTTACATTAAGACAACACTGAGATTTGAGAAAAGGTTGCTTACCTGGGGTCCATCTCATGATATTGTTTAATAAAGTGTTGTTCAGTCACTAGAGGGCACTGTTGCCACACCATTCACGACTATATAAGCTGGCACGGTTTGTATCGCTTTCGATTGTGAAAATGTGTATTTTGAATTGATCATCAGCAGCTGTTCCATATTATTCCACTTCGTCTCCACTAATTAAAAACAAATTTTAGACTCAGGGGAAAATATAACTGAACGCCATAAACACTGGAATATACTTTCCTGCGTTGCAGTTGATCTCTTGTTCAGGTTTTCTGTTTCTACAGTAACAACGGGTTATGTACGGTCTGTCCGATACTGACACGAACTGTTTACCATAGTAATCTCCGCAGGCAAACACATCTTCACAAGTCTTTTTATAGTCTTACTTTAGTGGTTGTTGAAAGACTTGAAAAAAAAAAAATGCTTTTAAAATAGCTATACACTTTAAGAAAAAAGACTTTCCATTTCTGAAGAGCGTCGATGAATCTTCCTCCTCACAGACTGATCTGTAACGTTAATTTAATGTCCAAACATTGTTTTTCAAGCGGGTGCGACGATTTGTAAATTTCATAGGTCTGGCTTCTGGTCTTATCTGTCCAGCTATTTTTAGCTGAACAAAACAAACCGTTTTGTAGCTTGATATTGCAAATTGGTGTGTCTTACCATATTATTTAATGTATTATCTTTATAAACACATTGGTTTGTAGTGAAGACAGTTTTACCATTTACTGCACGTTGTTAGATCTTATTACCCTATAGTGGATAATGAACCGGAAATCTCACCCATAGGCGAAGGTGGATATGCAAACAGGCTTTCTTTGCGAATAATTTTGATAGAAACATGTTTTCCCAGGGACCCAGAGATACAGTACTTCTTCACTTGTGAACGATGCTGTTGTGTAGCCTACAAAAGCCATTTCTGCCACATAAAAAGAAAAAGAAGAAAAAAAGATTAATTATGAGATAAAAAAGTAGAAAAAAGATCATATATTCAGTCATAAGTATATTTAAAAAAAAATCATATCGTTGCATAAGGGCCATATTGACTATATCATATCATAATTGACTGTTAATGTTGTATTTTCTGATTTTCATCTTATAATCATGACTTAGTATGTCATAATTACTTTTTGTCTAATAATTATGGCACAGAATCTTATCATTTAATTTTGTCAACTCATGTTAATAGCTTAGCTTTTATTACATTTTTTACTGAAATGTTTATGCTAAACTTTTTTAACAATTGTTTTTATCATAGGCTACTTTTAGCATAATTATCTCATAATTATGACTGTCTCATAATGTAAATGTAAAGTTTTTTTTATCACAAAGTCATAATTATAATTTACCAAAGCAGATATATCTCATAATCATGACTTAGTAAATTGTAATTGTTACTTCTTGTGTAATAATTATGACACAAAATCTAAAAAAAATAATCTTGTCACTTCATGTTAATAATTTTGACTTTATATGACTATTTGTTATGTTTGTATGTTTTTGTCATACTTTAAAGCTTATCTCATAATTATGACGTAGTATCTCATACTGTACCAAAGTAGATTATGATTTCTGATTTTCATCTCATAATCGTGACTAAATCTGTCATAATTTTGTACATTTTGTCTCATTATAATGACAGAATCTCATCTCATTTTGTCAACTTACATTTGACTTTTAATGAAAATTGTTTTTGTTATATCAGCTTATCTTATATTTATCACTTAGAATCTCATAATGCCAAGACATAATGTCATGTCATAATTATGATTTACCAAAACAAATAATTGTCATAAATGAAAAAATATAGTTTATTTATAATTTATGACATAAAAGGCTATATTATGACTTTTTGTCTTACTTTCTATATAATTGTCCTTTAATCATCATTTTGTTTGTTTTTTATCTCATATGTCATAATTTTTATTTATTGTCTCATAATTATGTCACAGAATCTCATAAATTCGTCTTATGTTAATAATTTTGACTTTTTATGACAATAGTTTTAGTCATACTTTTCAGCTCATGATTATGACTTATATCTCATAATGTCACATTTTTTTTTATCTCAAAGTCATAATTATGATTTACCAAAGCAGAGATGAATAGATATAGAAGTATGACGTAAAAGGCCATATTATGACTTTGTCTCATTTTCTATATAATTGACCTTTAATCATTTAATCAACTTTTTTGACATGTGTCATACTTTCTCCTTTTTGTCTTATAATTGTGTCACAGAATCACATAAATTCATTTAATGTTAATAATTTCGACTTTTTATGCCAATAGTTTTTGTCATACTTTCAGCTTATGACTTAGTATCTCATAAAGTTTTTTTTTTTTTTTTATCTCAAATTCATAATTATGATTTACCAAAGCTGATAGACAATTATTTTTCATTATTTTTTTATGTGGCAGAAATGAGCTTATTAGGATGCAGAAAAGCACAAGACCAATCAAGTAATTTTGATGATCTCTTCAGAAGTTCTGTGTAAATTCACATGAGATCTGAAAACCCATAAATTATTATTCCATAATCTTCATCTAAAGTGACAAATAAACAAGTGAGATGAAAAAAAAACCCTCTTCTAAAAGAATTCCTCATAATCATGAAACATCAAGCTCTTTTTAGCTGGCTTAGAGCCAGCAGACCACTCCAAAACACTCGACGTGCCCCTCCTGTTGGTAAGAAGATGAATTATGCTGAGAATCAAAACAGAGAAGGAAAACGAGTCAAACTAGTGAGAAACACAGCACACTCAGTTAAAGACATCAGCTGGAAGATGACTAGTGTGTCTCATTGGAGAGAAGCACCTGATCCCACAACAGCAGCTTTTCTTTGGTGTGGTGCCAGTAAGAGTCAGGACTGACACAGGACTATACAAACAGTGACAAAGCCGACTGACCTCAGGTCTCCAATTCTCTGACAGCTTCCCAAGAAAGCCTCAAAGAGAGGAACAGCACTGTGGATGCCAGTGTGTTTTGTGCACCTTCAGAAAAGTGAGTTTCAGCCTTTCCTGAAATGGACTTATTTCTGCAGCAGGGGTCTCTCTGCAAGGTTAGTGAACAAGTGAGGAGTTCTTTGACTGAAAGAATGAGAGCCTTGTGTCAGGCTAGGAGTGGTTGACAGAACAGGAAGGCAGAACGAGTGAGAGGGGGAGAGAGACAGTCACAGAGGGAGACGACTTGTGTCCTGTGCTGGGCAGGAGAATCTGCTTTCTGTCTGTGATGGTTGGATTCCAACGTGTGCCAGGAAGAAACTCACAGCATCTCGCTACCATCCTCAAGACTCTATTCCTCTTCATAATGTCTTCTTCATGATGAGCCATGTGTTTGCCTACAGAGGGTCTTGTTTCATAGGCTGCCAGAAAGTTTGTACAGGTATGGTTTGTCGGAAACTTCGCTTTTTTGGCTGTTTTAAAAAGTTTTACCTGGTGGACGATAGCTATATAGTTATTTTGACTGGTTATATTGGTTAAAACTTTTTTAAATTCAAATCTTATCTTATCTACTTTTTTTAAGATACTAAAAATGTTTGAATCTCATGAAACATGAGATTCATCACAATGTCATCACAATGAAAGGAAAAATAAATTATATACATATGTAAATACTTTCATAAAGAAGCTTAAAAATTGAAATAATACATTATAAAATATATAGAATTATAGGTTTTCTTTTTTGCATTGTGGCAATTATGCAATATCTCAAATTTATAAAAAAAAAAATGTTATTGTTATGCATCCAGATGTTTTACTTTTTTATTATATAAAAATATATTATTATGGAAAAAAAACTATTTATGTTTTTAATTATTTATTTATTTATTTTATTTATTTATTTGCATTGTGGCAGTTATGCAAACTCTCAAGTTTTTATTATTGTTATGGATCTGGATGTTTTACTTTTTTTATTATAAAAAATATATTATTATGGAAAAAAGAAACCTTAATTTTTTATTTTATTTTTTTTTTTTTTGCATTGTGCAAATTATGCAAATTCTCAAATATATCACATTTTTATTATTGCTATGCATCTAAATGTTTTACTTTTTCATTGCAAAGAAAATATATTATCATGGAAAAAAAGAAACCTAAATATTTGTTTGTTTTTTGCATTGTGGCAATTATGCAAATTCTCAAATTTATCAGATTGTTTAGTATTGTTATGCATCAGGATGTTTTACTTTGTATTATAAAAATATATTATTGTGGAAAAAAGATATCTAATTATTAAAAAGTGTTGATTTTATTTATTTTATTTTTTGCATTGTGGCAATTATGCAAATTCTCAATTTTTTTTATTATTGTTATACATGCGGATGTTTTACTTTTTTATAATACAAATATATTTTTATGGAAAAAAGAAACCTACATATTTATTTATTATTTATATATTACTTTTTTTGCATTGTGGAAAATTCTCTCTTTTTTAATTATTATGTTTATATATGCAGATGTTGTACTTTTTATTATACAAAAATTTTATTATGGAAAAAAATCTAATATTTAGTGAGTTTTTTTGCATTATGGCAATAATGGAATTCTCAAATTTTTATTATTGTTATGGATCTGGATGTTTTTTTATTATAAAAAATATATTATTATGAAAAAAAGAAACCTTAATATTTTTAATTTTTTATTTTGTTTTTTGCATTGTGGCAATTATGCAAATTCTCAAATGTATCACATTTTTATTATTGCTGTGCATCTGAATATTTTACTTTTTCATTACAAAATGGAAAAAAGAAACCTAAATATTTAGTTTTTTTTTTTTTTTTCAGTTTCTTTAATTATTTTTATGCATCCGGATGTTAAATTTTTTTCATTATAAAAAATATATTATGATGGGAAAAAAGAAACCTAAATATTTATTTATTTATTTTTGGCATTGTGGCAATTATGCAAATTCTTAAATTTATCAAATTGTTTTATTATTGTTATGCATCAGGATGTTTTACTTTTTATTACAAAAATATATTATTATGGGAAAAAAAAGATATCTAAATATTAAAAAGTGTTTATTTATTTTTTTAATTTTTTGCATTGTGGCAATTATACAAATTCTCCAATATATATTATTATGGAAAAAAGAAACCTAAATATATATATTTTTTTGGCAATTATGCAAATTTTAAAATGTATTACATTTTTAATTTTAGTTTTTGCATCCAGATGTTTTACTTTTCAACTTTTTTGTTGTATACGTTATTTTAGTGGAGGTTTTAAAGTAATTCTCATTTATGCATTTATGATATTGTTTTATGTTGTCGTTTTTTAATTTTTGTTTGTTTGTTTGTTTGTTTGTTTGTTTTTACATGTATTGCAATAAGAAATACTGAATTCTATACAACAAATGCTACCATAAATATAAATATTCTCAATTTAAATTACATATATATTGTATATGTAATTGTATATGCACATATTTGCTTTATAGTAATGAGTATACTATATATATATATATATATATATATATATATACACATACACATAGTTTGTTTTGCAATTTTGTGACTAGAATTTCAAGGGCAACTAGTATAATTGTCATGAAAGTAATGTTATAATACAAACAAAAACTTAAAATAGGCTTTGTTCTATGAATTCAATATTTAATTACTCATTCTGAGGTGAAATGACCTGGAAATTGTCTTGGCAAGATTTGTGAGATTCAGTTCCAAAAATCTGATCCAGTCATATCAGCTGTGATCATCCAAACATAGACTGTTACACTATCACTTTCTGTGGAATGATGTTTTGCTTGGCAGACATGGTACAAGGTCCTGAAAGTTTCTCGCTGCCAAATACAGGCAACATGAATGAAGTTTGTCCTTGTTTTTACCAGCGCTCAAGACACAACATTAAGCAGCATTGTGTGAGTCTCAGACTACAGCCACTGGCCTCAGGGAAATGATAGAAATAGTGAGAAAACAAGGTGACAAGGTCTATGCCTCACCTTTCGTTTACTTAGCAGAGGATGGATAGAAAAAGACCAGAGGCACTATACTGTAAGTGCCACGTTAGGTCTCTCTCCTCCTGATCTCCCACCCAGAACAGAGCAGTCCATTGAGCGAGTACAGAGAAACAGGCCGAGGGGAAGTGTGGGGCCTTTCCATGATCACTTTGGAGAACTTTAGAGGGTCAGTGGTGAGTGAAAAATGCTCCACTGGTTTTGGTTTTGATAATCAAGCCTCTGTTGTCCAGATCATCTGTGCTTCCAAAAGACATGAGAATGGGCTGAAATCACAGGCCCTTCTAATGACCATGTGTTTCGTTGGGACCTTTCAGAACGAGGTGATTGCTGGAATACAGACACATTCGTTAGTGTTTAGGATAGTTCAGATATGAAATATTCTGTCATGATTTACTCACCCTCATGTTGTTCCAAACCTGTATTGGTTTCATCTTCTGATGAACATGAAAGAAGGTATTTTGAAGAATGTTTGCATTTTTTTTCTCATACTATTGAAGTCAATGCTGCCCTCCAAAGGCAAAGCGCAGTAACTACACATTTGGTCAAAATTGAGTTAAGGCTTAAAATGGACTTTGTGACAACCGTTTTGTCTTGTGGCAAAGTCTCCTGGTTCAATTGCGTCAACATGTTTGACTAGCTGGCGTAAAAACTTTAAAGGCATTTTTCTCAGTTTCAGTGTTGGCGTAGTTACTGCACTTTGCCTTTGGAGGGCAGAATGGCTACCGACAACTGTTTGGTTACCAACATTCTTGCAAAGTATGCAAACACTACATAGCAATGTTCTAAAAGCTCTTAGAGAAACCTAACAACTACATAACAATCTCCAAATCTCATGGAACTCCCTAGCTACAATGTAGCAACAACTTCCTGGCATCATGGAAGTAACTTCGAATGTTTTTTTTTTCTTCTGAAAACGTAACAAGGATGTGTGTGTGTGGCCTTATGGCAACATCTGCACTTCACGAGAACATTTTTCCAAGCTGATCTCTCCCACCTTCTGCGCTGGCTCTTCCTCTCTCTGTCTGCGATATCCTCCAGACACTAAAACACATTTTCCTGAGCATCATTATTCACCGCTAACACTCCAGTGCTCGGCAGCACTGTGCCGAATTTCATTTGGGATTTGAAAGAGCTCTCATGGAAATGGATTTGTTATTGGACTAGCTTAATGTCAGGTCAGACTCGGAGTGAGAATGGCTCCAGCTGTGGTCGAAAGGTGGTGGCAGGAAATGCTGTGTAATTTGTGTAAGTGATGATGTCATCCTGTTTTCACACTGTCTGCGTCATGCTTTTACACCAAAAGGGCAAAAGAAAGTCTTTCAGCTGGAATAATACTTCACACTAAACTAAACACTTGGCATCACATACAAAATGTTTACATAAAAATGGCTTAAAATGTTACATTAGACATTGTTACATTAGTTACATCAAACCCATTTCTGCCCTTAAATAAACAATAAAAAGATAATTGCGACTTTTTCTCACAATGATATACACTCAATTCCGTGATACAAACTCGCAATTCAAATTTTTTTTTAAGAATTTGAATTGTGAAGAATTGTGATACAAACTCGCAATTCTGACTTTTTTCTTAAAATTATGTGAAACAAACTTACAATTGCGAGTTAAAAATGGTGTGTTAGAAACTCGCAAATCTGACTTTATTTCTCAGAACTGCATGATATAAACTCACAAATCTGACTTTTTCCCTCAAAATTGCATGATACAAACTCGCAATTGCGAGTTAAAAACCAGAAATGTTGTTATTTATAAATAAGATTGTGATACAAACTCACAATTCTGACTTTTTTTTTCTCAGAATTGCGTGATATAAACTCGCAGTTGTGAGTGAAAAATCAGAAATGTTGTCATTCATAAATAAGATTGTGATATAAACTAGACTTTTTTTCTCAGAATTGCATAATACAAACTTGCAATTCTGACTTTTTTCCTCAGAATTGTGTGATACAAACTCGCACTTCAGTCTTTTTCCTCAGAGTTGCATGATATAAAGTCACAATTCTACTTTTTTCTCAGAATTGTGTGATACAAACTCGCACTTCGGTCTTTTTTCTCAGAGTTGCATGATATAAACTCACAATACTTTTTCCTCAGAGTTGCATAATATAAACTCACAATTCTACTTTTTTCTCAGAATTGTGATACAAACTCGCAATTCTGACTTTTTTTTCCTCAGAATTGCATAATACAAACTTGCAATTCTGACTTTTTTCCTCAGAATTGTGATACAAACTCACATTCTGACATTTTTACTCAGAACTGTGTGATATAAACTCACAATTCTACTTTTTTCTCAGAATTGTGATACAAACTCGCAATTCTGACTTTTTTCCTCAGAATTGTGATACAAACTCACATTCTGACATTTTTACTCAGAACTGTGTGATATAAACTCACAATTCTACTTTTTTCTCAGAATTGTGATACAAACTCGCAATTCTGACTTTTTTCCTCAGAATTGTGATACAAACTCACATTCTGACATTTTTACTCAGAACTGTGTGATATAAACTCACAATTCTACTTTTTTCTCAGAATTGTGATACAAACTCGCAATTCTACTTTTTTCTCAGAATTGTGATACAAACTCGCAATTCTGACTTTTTTGCTCAGAATTGTGATACAAACTCGCAATTCTGACTTTTTTTGGCTCAGAATTGCGTTATTCAGTCAGAATTGTGAAATATCTGTCTCTGTGAAAATATCAATCTCTTTTTTCCGCATCAGAATCAGACATTATAACTTGCAATTCTGAGTTTTTTCTCACAATTGCAAGTTTATATCATGCAGTTCTAAGAAAAAAAATCTGAATTGCGAGTTTGTATCACACAATTCTAAGTTTGTAACTCGCACCTGCGAGTTTATATCTTACAATTCTGAGAAAAAATGTGAGATGTAAACTCGCAGTTGCAAGACAAAAAGGTCGCAATTACCTTTTTTATTCTGCATTCAGTGGCGGAAATGGGTTTCCATAGACTTGACAGATTCATAGTCTGAAGCTAAAATACATGATTTCTGTGAAATCTGTCCAATTCCACTGCCCAAAATCTGAAGACTAGTGTTAATTTGTCAAGACTGCAAATTGGTGTTGAAATCTGAGCAAAAGACATGTAGCGTATTCCAGCCTTTACTGAAATATAGTGAGTCAGTCTGAGACAAAAGAACGGTTGGAGGAAGGAGGCTGTTGACAATATTTCCATTAGACCAAGAGTTTTCCAAAGCTGTTTCCTTTGCTTCGCATCCACCTCCTCCCGTTTACAAACTCCCTGCCCTTCTTCAGTTACTTTCTGGGAAAAAAAACTCTGGGAATACTCACCATGGACCAGATTTGGTAGTCATTAAGGTTTCTAAGCATACTTCTTATGCCGCTCATCTGATGTCTGGAGGAGTGTGGAGTCAGGAACCAGAATCAGAAGGAGAGGGGTGAGTCTGGGACGCTTGTTCTGGCAGCAACCCATTGTATCAGAACAGCTTTTAATAGCACAGCGAAAGGAGGTGTTGACGTCGTTCTCCTTCTGCCTTGAGGCTTCGAGACCCTGCGTGTGAGCCACTTTCTGCCACTTTCCAGCTGAGGTGAAATTCTTGGCTTTGAGCTGCTCACTTTTTTGGATGGAGATTAAAGAGATGATCTGAGGAGTTTTGCCAAGGCGCTGAGGGTCACATACTGGCGCTGAGGGCATTGCCAATGCCTGGTGCACCTGAGCGAAGCCTGACCTCATGTGAATCTCTTTCTCATCCATGATTTGGTGACATCAAGCTTTGGACCAAGCATTGGAGATTTGGAAGAACTGGTTATGGCTTTGGAGCTTCTGTTAAGAGGATATAAGCGTGTGTAACGACCCCATGAGGTACTGTTTTCATCGCTCGAGATCAAAACCAACATCTGTGCAAAGGTAAAGCAATTCTTTGAGTATGAAAATATAGAAGTGAGTCTTGAACTCTGACCCTACACCTCGACACATGTTAAACAGGGCTTTTTCTGCATGCGTTTTGGTCTGTGTGGGTGCTTGTGTCTATAAATTTGTAGTTTGGGTCCTGTGGTCTTCAGTGGAGGAGAGCCAGGCCCCTTCGCCACTCCTCTTCAGGGATTAAACACGGTGAAAAGAGCTCTTTGTGCCGGCCGCGCTGGAATGCCTGTTGAGCTCAGTGTCTTTAGGAAACAAACAGCCAAAGTCAACGGAACATTTGAGCAAGTGCCTGTTGGAATATTGTGTTCACTTGAGCCCCTGCCCTGTGCAGCCCCCTCACTGTGGAGCACCAGAGAAAGAGTGACTCACTCTCAATAGTAGCCTTCAAGCCAGGAAATTATTAGTCTGATGATGCGTTATTTGCAGATGAACGTCAGCGTGCTGACAAAAACACACATTTCAACCTATGGAAGCCTAAAATAATTATGCCATCACGTTTTAGAATTGCTGCGTTATATGTATATCTTAAAGGGATAGTTCACCCAAAAATAACAGTTCTGTCATTAGTTACTCACCCTCATGTCGTTCCAAACCTGTAAGACATTCGTTCATCTTTAGAACACAAATTAGATATTTTTGATGAAATCCGAGAGCCTTCTGACCCTTCATAGACATTCAAGGCCCAGAAAGGTAGTTGGAACATCATTAAAATAGACTCTTGTGAGCGCAAGAGAAGGAATTGTTTTCTTTGCGTACAAAAAAAATTCTTGTAGGTTCATAAAATTAAGGTTGAACCACTACTGTCACATGGACTATTTTAACGATGTTCTTACTACCTTTCTGGGCTTTGAACGTGTCAGTTGCTGTCTATGCAGGGTCAGAAAGCTCTCGGATTTTTCAAAAATATCTTAATTTGTCTGCTAAAGATGAACAAAGATCTTATGGGTTTGGAACCACATGAGGGTGAGTAATTAATGACAGAATTTTCATTTTTGGGTGAACTATCCTTTGACATTTTAGAGTGATGTAGAATTGATAGAGAAAAAGAGATTTTATTGTAATTTTGACTTTATATCTCACAATTGGGACTTGCAGTTACAAGTATTTCTCATCATTTTGACTTCATAACTGGAGCATTTTGTCTCATAACGTGACGTCACTTTAAATCTTGCAATTGAGACTTTATTTGTGACCCTGGACCACAAAAGTCATAAGGCTTCATTTTTTGAAATTGAGATTTATACATAATTTGAAAGCTGAATAAATAAGCTTTCCATTAATCGTAGAACAGGACAGTATTTGTAGAATATTTTAGAATCTGGAATCTGAGGGTGCAAAAAAATTAAATATTGAGAAAATCGCTTTTTAAAGTTGTTCTTATCAATGCATATTACTAATCAAAAATTAAGTTTTGATATATTTGTGGTAGGAAGTTTACCAAATATCTTCATGGAACATAATCTTTGCTTAATATCCTAATGATTTTTGGCATAAAAAAAATCGATAATTTTGACCAATACCTGTGTGACTCACAACTGGTTTTGTGGTCCAGAGTCACATTTTCTCATAATTTTGACTATTGTGGCTTTATATTATGTAAATGCAACTTTATTTTTTTAAGTATGACTACTTATTTTAAACATATAAATATCTCAGTTAGGCTATCTTTTTTTTATTTTCTTGCAGAAACTGTACTTTTTGTATGTAAAGTTATGAGCAGCCTTGAAATTGTCCAATCCACATAATTCTGTGGAATGAGTTTTAAAAATGTTCAAAAAAATAGGTTTGTTTGACTGGTGGACAACAGGGCAGACTCTTTGAAACAATCATTATTTTTACAATTCCATTTGATCTATGAACTTACAATCCTATTTATTAGTTTACTTTGAAGTTAAGACCTTTGAAATAGTTTGACACGTGGTCTCTGTCTCTGTAATGGAGAGTGATATGCCCTTCTCTGACTGTCTTGTCCCACAGGAAACTCTTTGTCCGCTAGGAAGTCTACATATAGACTCAACAATCAGCAGTGGACTCCTCTCCTACCATCCTGTTTGTTTGTCATGTTTCCTCTCTACTGTTTGGGCGACATCTAGTGTGATCTCTCCAGTGCCCACTTATTTTCTTGATAACTATGTTATCATAGATGTTGTTATGATTAGTGGTGCTACTATATTTTTAGATGGAGATACCTTTAAAAAGCCTTGTATTATGTCAGTATTTACTCTGCTGTGTTTTTGAACGTGGTCAGTGGTCAACCTGTTAACAACTAGCCAATGGCCATCTTAGACCTACTAGAAACCAGCCACCATGTTCCACAACAACAAGCTGATTTTTTCTCTAGTGTAGGCCTGTATAACCCCACCTCTTCTGGCTGGTTGTCAACAATACACTCTTTCTTGCTCTTGGATTCTTATCTCAGGGTTATATATTTCACTGACTTTGACATGAGCATGCACACAAGGGCCTTTGATGGTGTTCTGGTGACCTTTGCCCATGTGTCTTCACTGTGCAGGTGGTCTGCCGGTTATTAGCCTCTGGTATTCTCAACACATTGACTGATGAAGAGCCAGCATACCAGAGATTTTGCACTTAAAAGCAACCCACAGTGCTAAGTAAGTGCATTAGCAAGATTAGCTTCCATGCTAAAAACAAAGATCTGATTAGCAGTTTTTGAGTAAGGTCCATAGCCTGTAGACAGGGGAGATTTGATCTATAATTAGCAATGTTCATCAAGTTTGCTTTTTTATTCAGTTAACATGTTTATACCACTAGCTATTGTTACATCATTTTTGAATCTTAATTACACTGGGTGGGAGATTTTCTGCCCACTCAACGCTATTTTAAAGTCACGTTCGGCAGCCCAGTTCATTTGCACATTCCTCTGCTTCGCAACATTTTTGTGGCCAGGTCTAAAAATGGAAGAAGCTATTAAGTCAGCCACATCCATCACTGTGTTTGTCCATGGCTATAATCATATACTCACAGAAATGGCAGGATTTCTCATATGCCCCTCAATTTCCTGTCTAGATATGGGTCTGTATGCTGCAGCACATATGCGGCCCGCTGCACGAACTGATCTTCAACATGTGTGTTGTTTTCTTCAACAACGTCCTCTGAAGTTTAGGCATCTTTGGATATAAAAAAAACAGAGGCCTTAGGCATTATGTTCACTGATGTCGTAGAAACAAGTTCAGTGACAGCAAAGGTTTGATAAGGAGGCATTTGTTTATTGTTCCATGATGAAAGCAACAAAAGCTGCAAAGCTCAATTGATTATTTGATTTTTTTCCCCCAAATTTTTTCCACTTTTATATATGGGTTATTAAGGAAAATAAAAAGCTGGAAATATACAAATTTAACCTTCATATACAAAATATGAATACTTAAAGGCCCACTGAAATGCCTTGACTGAGCAGTGTTATTAGGTGTGTTGACGTAATTTCAGAGATGGTCTTGTTATTGGGAGATATGAAATGAGTGTCTGCATTACTTACCATTGGAGAAAGTGTAATGGTCAACTTGGATCCCTGTGCCTGGATAACCAATCACATAACATCCTTCACGTCATTAAATTTCAATCAGAGTTGTGCGGCACTCAGTCGTTGTTGATGTATACCATAGGAATGAATGAGAAATGCTGTAAGCTGAATACCACCTGTCGCTAAACGTCTGTGACTTCTCTTATACAACTTTTTTTTTGGTTTAAACTCTAAACAGTAGTTTTAGATTTAACTATTTTTAGTGTAAAACATGTTGAAGATTAGCCGATAGGCTGTCGAATCATTAAATGTTAAGCTGTTTCCTCACAAAAGCTGTTTATTTAGCATGGTGAAGCCTCTCCTCTATTGACATCCATTCTAACAAAATGGCCTCTGGTCTCCTTCGTTACCCGGATGCATGGCCATACTGGCGATACTCGGATGTAAGCAACAACAGCATGGATTGCATGATTAATGTACTACTGAATACGTTGTTCTGATATTTTATGTTGTCTAAAAACCACTGAGAAAAAAATGTGTGAAAGCTGCTAAATCATATGGAGAAAAACTTAGTAAGCAGGAAAGGCACAATATTTTAGCAAACTAAAGTTAATAGGTGGTAAAGATATGTACGAGCAAGATATTAGCCTAATATTTCACCCACCTGACTGGAAATGATAAGAACAAACACAAATGTTGTCAAAATTCTTGCCCTGGAAATCCTGGTTCAGTTTGGCCAACCACAAACGCCTTTTGTTCCTCATACAGTTTAATGCACTCTTCTCCTTGATCTGTTATAACTTTTGGTAGTCTATAGTACTTCAAATGTTTTTCCTGGTCCGACCGATTAGTACAGCCCAAAACATGACAATAATTGACCATTTTCAGCAGCGATAATCAGCTAAATATGCGAGTTTCGTTTAGTTCAGTAGCACTGTTTATGTTCAGTGCCGTCTATATGGCTAATTGATGACGAGTTGTTAGAAAAACACTCTATAGAAGTGACATTATTTACATTTTGAATGTTCGTATCTTCTAAATGTGAATTTTGCCATTGTTTTGGAGCACATTAGCTTAAATTACCTTAAAGCCCAAAGTATACTTGGTTTTAGCGTGTAAGTAGTCTAGGGGTAGCCTTTCAAAGTATACTCCATTTGATACCGTGGGTGAATGCAGGCGGTCGATGCCTCTGCTGTAGTTTCATAAGAAGTTATGACGGATAAAAAATGTATTTGTACTCTTTTAAACTAATGTGGTGGCTCTTTCATAACCCACTCAAATAAGCGATTGTTAATGCGGCCGCCTGATGTTGTTCCAGTCTCCGCTATTTTGTTGTTGTTGTTCCATCTCTTTAGTTTCATCTTGTGGAAGAAATTATTATTGCAGAACCATTCGCATATGCAAACTGCTTGGTTGAAATCCGATGATGCGTGTACTATTTTAGTGAAGAAATTTGCGTCATGCACTCTGTGCACGGACCCTCGCATGTGCGTGAAAACCAAATTATACTTTGGCCTTACTTAATTATACTATATAATATTAGGCTAACATATTCATTAAACTTCATAACTTCATTAAAGATACAGTCAAGCCCGAAATTATTCATACCCCTGGCAAATTCTGACCTAAAGTTACTTTTATTCAACTAGCAAGTTTTTTTTTTTTTTTTGTTAGAAATGACACAGGCGTCTCCTAGAAGATAATAGGACGATGTACAAGAGGCATCATTGTGGAAATAAATATTACTCATCTTTTATTTACATTTGAACAAAAAGTGGCATGTCCAAAATTATTCATACCCTTCTCAATAATCAATAGAAAAGCCTTTATTGGCGTTTGCAGCAATCAAACGCTTCCTATAATTGCTGACCAGCTTTTTGCATGTCTCCACTGGTATTTTTGCCCATTCATCTTTAGCGATAAGCTCTAGCTCTTTCAGGTTGGAGGGCCTCCTTGCCATCACCCTGATCTTTAGCTCCCTCCACAGATTCTCAATTGGATTTAAGTCAGGACTCTGGCTGGGCCACTGCAAAACGTTAATGTTTTTGTCTGCTAACCATTTCTTCACCATTTTTGCCATGTGTTTTGGGTCGTTGTCATGCTGAAATGCCTCTGCAGACTGCCTGATGTTGTTGTTGAGAACTTTGATGTATTGCTCCTTTTTCATGGTGCCGTTTACTGTGATTAGGTTCCCTGGTCCACCGGCTGAAAAACACCCCCAAAACATTAGGTTTCCACCACCATGTTTGACAGTGGGGATGGTGTTCTTGGGGTTAAAGGCTTCTCCTTTTTACGCCAAATGAAGGCTACATCATTGTGGCCAAACAATTAAATTTTTGTTTCATCTGACCATAAAACAGAAGACCAGAAGTCTTCTTCTTTGTCCAGATGAGCATTTGCAAAGGCCAAGCGGGCTTTTGTGTACCTTATCTGGAGAAGTGGTGTCCTCCTTGGACACATCCCAGTGGTGTGCAGTGTCCGTTGGACTGTCTGCCTTGAGATGTTGCCACCAGCAGAGCCCAGATTTATCAGGATGGCCTTGGTGGTGATCCTTGGATTTTTTTTTACCTCTCTCACTATCATCCCGGCCAGCACAGGTGTCACTTTTGGCTTTTGACCACGACCTCTGAGATTTTTCACAGTGCCGAACGTCTTGCATTTTTTAATAATACTTTGCACTGTAGCCACTGGAACTACAAAACATTTAGATATGGTCTTATAGCCCTTTCCTGACCTGTAAGCAGCCACAATGCGCAGCTGCAGGTCCTCAGTGAGCTCCTTTGTCTTAGCCATGACTGTCCACAAACAAGCAGAGAGCTTCTGTTTTTCACCTGTTGAGTTGATTAAAACAGCTGTTCCCAATGAATCAGGGTAATTAGGATGCTTTAGAACAGCTTGGACTATTTGGAATGGTATAGAACTTTGGATTTTCCCATAGACTGTGACAGTTTGCAAAGGGTGTGAATAATTTTGGGCATGCCACTTTTTGTTCAAATGTAAATAAAAGCTGAGAAATATTATTTTTTTTCCACAATGATGCCTCTTGTACATCGTCTTATTATCTTTTGGGAGAAGCCTGTGTCATCTCCGGTCAAAAAAAAAAAAAAACTTGCTGGTTGAATAAAAGTAACCTTAAGTCAGAATTTGCCAGGGGTATGAATAATTTCGGGCTTGACTGTATATTCTCTATATATGTCAAATCTTGTAAAAAATAAATAAATAAAACAATAAAACGCATTATTTTAAATAAAAAAACATCATCATTATTTTGTTTATTATTTATTACTAATATATTTATATTTATATCATTATATTGTATTATGTTGCATTCAGCATTGTTTTCTCCAGCTTTCCATGCCCCTATATATCAGAACAGACCCAAATTTGAGAAGTACAGCATTGGAGCAGTACTTTACCACCAGGTGGAGGTCTCTGAGCATAGCTTGTAGAAGATAACATACTATTGAAAAAGCTCATCCCTTTCTCTTGCTCTCTCTCTCTGTCCCTGTACTTTCAAGCTCAACTGAAATTCCACTGATGAATAATCCACTGTGCCTCAAGGCAGGAACTAGAAAGCTGTTATTATCCTTCAACAGCCAGGACTCGCTTCGAGCGTCTTTACCACTTTTCCTCACTCTCTTATAAACCAATTACAAATTTCTTCTCCTTCAGCATTTCCTCAGCATACACAATATTATCTCGAAGGGAAATCCTTGTAATGAACCTCAGCAATATGCATGAGAGAGCAGATCACGTGTGGTGGAGCATCTGCATTCCAAAAACCACCACCATGTCTTTCCATTTAGAGATCTAAATGGTATCTACCGTTAATCCGTGGCCTCCTTCCAGCCCACAGCACTGTCGTGTTGAAAAGCTGAATGTTGTGTCATTCGCCTTTCAGAACAATCCAACATCTCTGCTGGATCTGTAAACTTGACATTTAAGCATTATGAGTGCAATCATCATGGCCTGAAAAAGTTTGAAAGAACATTAAGTGTGTCCTGTTTACCAGGAAAAAATTCTAAACATTCTTTAAACAAGATAAATTTACTTTGACATTTATTTGAAAAACCTTTTTTTTTTTGTTGTTGTTCAGTTTTATTATCTTCTTTTTGGCTGTTTTTGGCTTGTTTTATGGCTTAACCTCAGTAAATCTAATAATGATGTATAATAATAATAATAATAATAATAAATCAAAATAACTTAATTTAAGATAAAATGTGTTATGCAATTTTTCTTTTCAAGCAAATTGAAAAGCTGAATAAATTTGATGATGATGATAAGAATTGAGGAAGAAATTCTAATAATATACTATATTATACTAACAAAATAAAATATTTTTTTTGCTTTTTTCCCAAGTAAATTTAAAGTAAAGTAAAACATAGGCATATCAATAGAGCACACACACACACACACACACACACACACACACACACACACACACACACACACACACACACACACACACACACGTATACATATACATTATATATATATATATATATATATATATATATATATATATATATATATATATATATATATATAATATTCTATTGATATGCCTATGTTTTCCAGTAAAAATACTTAGATTTTTTATATAAAATTTTTGTACCCCATTGACATTTTTAAAAATAGTTTTAAGCATAGACCTAAATAAATGTTATAATTATGAAGATATCAATAATGATAATAATCATTAGAAACAGCATAATATAATATAATATAATTCAGGTTTATTTTCTATAAAAAACAAAACATAGACATATCGATAAAATATATATATATTGATTTTTTTTTTTACCTCACTGATTTTTTTTAAACGGTTTTAAGCATAAACCTTAATAAATTTGATGATAACAATGAAGATAATAATAATAATTTGAAACAGTATGATATAGTATTATTATAATTACTATTATAAATATTATTTTCTATGTAAAACAAGTTTTTTTTCCATAAACCTCAATAAATTTGATGATAATGATGAAGATAATAATTTGAAACAGTATAATAATAAAATATTATAAAAATAATATAATAAAATATAATAACATTTTATTTATTAACAGGTTTATTTTTTATGTAAATTGATAATGTTTTAAGGCTGTTTTATTTATTTTTTTTACTGGAAAACAAAGATATCGATTTAATATATATATTGAATTTTTTATCATTTTAAAGCATGAACCTCAGTTAATTTAATGATGAATATAATAATAATATAGTAATTAGTAACAATATAATATAATATAATAACATTATTCAAGATATATTCTCTGTTTATACCAAGTTTAGTCTTATGCAATTTTGCTTCTAAAGTAAACTGTTTACTGTTTGCATTTACATTTTTTTTTTTACTGGAAAATAGACATACGCTTATGCATCATTTAGGAAAATACTTTTTAGAGGTGTGGCTCTGAACCAATGTTTTGTTTCTTCACTTAGTTGCACGTGAGCTGTAGTTTGTAGTCAGTGAGCAGCTCACCAGACCTACATGCCTTCACTCGACCACATCTCTTCACGTTTTTCCATTGCGCTCTTCAGGCAGGGTGCAGCATCCACAGAGAGCGTCTCTCCCATACTAGCACGCTGAAGACAGACAATAACAGCCTTTATACAGCATGCTGGAAAAATGTGCTGTCCTTCACATTGTTGGGCCTGAAAACGTGTGAGCGTGTGCAGTTTGGAGCAGAATCAAACTCCGTATAAAGACACTAGTAGGGAAATGTGATTCATTGCCTCTTAGCTCGTGCAAATCGGCTTTGATGAGCTAAGAGGCATGTGGCAGTAACAGAGTTTTGGAGTGCGATCAAACCCAATCTCAATCTGTCGGATCTTCTGTCTGTCTGCCTCTCATAGTCAGTCTTTGTATATTTCCCAGATGACCTTTATATACTTCCATTATTATCCTCTTGTGTTTGCTTCAACTTGTTAAACTTCCTCTCTTCGCTCTAATTCTTTTCTTTTATGGAGCTCCATCCTTTTATTGACCAGCGCACCAACATCTGTTATCAGGGCTGTAGCCGACATGCAGGAATGTGGGATTTAGCTCAAAGCAACATGTACAGGCAGGTCCGTGCTGTTTTGAATAGGAACATGTATCCTCTAAATGAAGAGGTAGAGAGACTAGAGAGGCAGAAAAAAGCCTAGTAATATTTCCCAAGACATCATTGACTTCGATACAGCAGTAAAACTGTATTTAATGCTCAAAAATGGAGGCGCTGTGCTTGTTGGACAACTGGAAGAAGGTACATTTGTATCATTTATTTCCTATTTCACATTTTAAACAGCAGGCTGGTTGTTTCTTAACTCATTCTTTATTACTTGAAGGATGTTCTCTCTGCTGGTTGGTAAATTTTTAAAACCTCATCAGAATTTAATGTGCAGGCAATTTACTTTGCAGATCCAGTTTTTGAATTATACAAGGGTCATTTTGTTCAGGTGAAGCGGTTTCAAGTATTAAAAGGTTAGATTTGTGTGAAATTTGATTCAGTGCCAAGCGATTTAAATTCCTACCCAACCTTCCTACCCAATCTCAAAACAAAGGTGCTATCATTGAATCTCACAGAGTAATTACAGCAATTACCTCAGATTATGCAGTTAAAGGTTTGGGTTTCACTGAATTTATTTCACCCAAGCCTGTTTCTAGATTTGAGGCTGCAAAAGTTACAATACACTTTTACACCATGTCTACACTGGACGCGACAATTGTCGCGTCGCGTTGCAAATCATTTGTACTTTAATAGCGTCAGCACGTCATAAATAGAACGAGGCAGCGAAGTTTACCATCGGGCATCCAGACAGCATCACTGATTAATGGATTCTATAGTATTTTGCCGCGCCGCACAAGGGCACTTGCGTCCGGTGTAAACGCGGTATCAAAAATAAAAGCCCCTAAACAGGTTTTCAAAGTAATTCCATAGAAAAACATTTTTGGTTCCCTATAGAACCTTTCAGATCTTAAAACTGTTTTTTTAATGAGAATAATTTTAGATTTTAATCATTTTAATAACTTTTAAAGAACCTTTTGTGCAATTGAAAGGTTCTGTGGATGTTGAAGATTCTTCCGTGCCAGTAAAGAGCCTTTATTTTTATGAGTGTACATCCCTGATAGCATCCGTACATAATGGGGACGTCTATTTGAGGTCTGCATTACATCTGACGAGTTTTTGCTCATCTGCAATATGACTATAGGACGTTTCCTATCAGATGTCAAATAGGCATCTATTAGATGTCTTTAAGATGGTTATTATTTAGAATGTATATAAAACTGACATCTTAAAGACATCTGTCAGAAGTTTTTAAAGTCCCCATGAAATCAAAATTAAAGTTTTTTGGCTTTTAGAATGAATATGTTAGCCTTAAAGGAACACTCCACTTTTTTTGGAAATAGGCTCATTCTCCAACTCCCCCAGAGTTAATAAGTTGATTATACCATTATGAAATCCATTCAGCCGTTCTCCCGTTCTGGCGATAATGGAATGGGAGTGTAGTTCCTAATCTTATTGGCCTAGAAAATCGCATCTTTACATTTTCTGACGGTCTTAGTACACGATATAACTACAGAAGAGTCAAGTTTTAAATAGGACAAATACCGAAACTCGTTGGTAATTTTTGAACGCGATGCTATTGGTCTAATATGATTCAATGATCTATGCTAAGCTATGCTAAAAGTGATATCGCCAGAACAGGAGAACAGCTGAACGGCTGAATTTCAAAATGGTAAAACTCAACTTATTAACTCGGGGGGAGTTGGAGAATGAGTCTATTTCCAAAAAAAGTGGAGTGTTCCTTTAAGAATGTCTAAAAGCTAGTGTGCTTCAAAACAATGACAAAATTTGCGTTTACAATTATTTAAAACTTAGTCTCGTCACTTCTGCCAAAATGAATCAACAATTTTAATGATATCACGCTGCACTTAAGCATCTCATCAAACGATCTGTCCAATCAAATGCTCTCTAGAGTCGGTAGTGTGCCGCCCCCTACACTATAAATAGACGTTGAAGCTGCGGCTGAGATCGAACGGTCACTTGTTCACAGTGTTAGTGTTTTTGTATGGTGAATGACATGTAGTGTGCAATGTAGACGATAGGGAACGACTCAGACAGTGTAAATGCTTTCCATTGGGGCAAATGAGGTCTGGTTTCACGTGAACCGCGGCAGCGCGCACAGTCTACTCTGGACTTCGGCTCTGGTCCAGAGACGCGCTAGCATGGAGCAGATCATGCACGAGTTGGCATGTATTACCATATCACCCTGTAGCCCAAGACTGGTTGCCCAATGAAGCTAAGCAGGGTTGAGCCTGGTCAGTACCTGGATGGGAGACCTCCTGGGAAAACTAGGTTGCTGCTGGAAGAGGTGCTAGTGAGGCCAGCAGGGGGTGCTCACCCTGTGGTCTGTGTGGGTCCTAGCACCCCATTATAGTGAAGGGGACACTATACTGCCAAAAAGCACCGTCCTTTGGATGAGACGTTAAACCGAGGTCCTGACTCTCTGTGGTCACTAAACATCCCAGGATGTCTTTGCGAAAAGAGTAGAGGTGTGACCTCGGCATCCTGGACAAATTTGCCATTGGCCTCTGACCATCATTGCCTCCGAATCATCCCCATATTCTGATTGGCTTCATCACTCTCCACCAGTAAGCTGGTGTGTGGTGGGCGTTCTGGTGCACTATGGCTGCCGTTGCATCATCCAGGTGGATGCTGCACACTGGTGGTGGATGAGGAGATACCCCGACACTGTAAAGCACTTTGAGTGTCTAGAAAAGTGCTATATAAATGTAACAAATTATTATTATTATTATTATTATTATGTATTAAATCACTATTTTGTTTTAGTAAGAGTTTCATATTGAATCTAGGGGGTAGTCTGTTACACTGTTGCTGTCATAAGCTTACAAATGCGGTTTTACCGAGCTCAAAGACTCTGCCCCAAGCAGATATGAATGGAATGCTATTGGCTATTTTAAAAATAGTGGGCACGACTGCGCAATATGTCCCGCCCTGTTTTCCTCTTTCAGTTAAAATTACGTCACTCTATTGGATAACACTGCAAGCGAATCGTGCCCACAGCTATAGTTTACCTGCTAAACTGTAAACACTTCATAAAACAATAATGGTGGATACGTTAGCCGAGTGCTAACATGAATAACTGATGAAACAATACGGATTGTAAACCAAAATTCTTTATTATTCAATGAAGCAGAACAACGACAGTCTACGTTAATCAACACATTTTAGGAAATAGTGGGTTCACAGTGAATTATCAGAACTGTTTCAGTAAGACAGTAATACAGTGGTTTACCTGGAAACCTAAAGCTGCACTAGGTATATGTCACATATTAGCACAAAAACCTTGATTCACTCAATTAAAAATGTACACATAACGTATTAATCGTACTTACAGGTTATGGTTTGGAGATGCTTGTTGGTCCGGATAAAGTAGGTAGGGACTTATCCTTCAGGCTTAGCGAATCCCGCATTGAATTCGCCAAGATTAGAGAAGCAGTCTTCTGTAAAATGATGAGCACACAACAAGGTTCGGATTGTATTGCTGTAGTATCGTGGAAAAAATGTATTCAACTACTGATTCTTCACATTATCATCTTTTGGCAAAGAAATCGAAACAAACTTGCTTTCACAGCACAGAACACAGCGTCTTCCTGTCATGATGTAAACACATTAACTAGCTTAAGTGTTTGTGAGCAGGTCAGGACCTAGTGACGTATATCGAAAACCCATATGACCTGCTCTTTAACATATTGGCTATTTATTAGTACTTATAAAGTGCATATTCTGAACATATTCTACATCCCTAATCCTATCTAAACGTAAAAAGTACCTTACTAACTAATAACAAGCAGCAAATTAGGAGTTTAATAAGGCAAAAGTTGAAGTTAATGATTTGTTAATAGAGAATTGGACCATAAAAATAAAGTATGACCATGTACATAATACAATTCTGTAGGCTATGTGACTAGCCAACATGTAAAAGTACAAATTTAGTCATTGGAGGGATTGCATAGATTGTTCTGTGGTTGAACTCAAAGACAGCACGTTGAGTAAGAGCATGGGAATGCCAGGGCAGGAAGGTCTGTCTGTGTGCGTGTATGTGTCAGGTCTCAGAGGAAAAGGCAGCTCGTGGCCGGTGAGAGTCAGTGTGAGTTGGGCCGACGGGGTAAATCAGCGTTATCTGTTTGCAAATGCCATTTGTGTGAGTGCAGGCTCTATTCATCGAGGCAGTGAGTCAGCTGAGGATGCAGACGGGGAATGCCGGAGGCTGCATTTCTCCCACTCGCACTATTGTGTGTGCTAGTAGACACTTGACTGGCTTAGTTGTTGCCTACAATAGACAAGACACCAGTTAAAGAGAATATAGAAACTTGTGTAAGTTTGTACAGTGGCTCTAAAAAGGGATAGTGCTGGCAAAATTAAAACTGTCATCAATTACTCAGTGTCAAATGAGTCCAAACATGGATGATCATGTCATGTAGCACAAATAAAGTTATGCAGAATGTCCGAGCTGCTGTATGAATAAGAATTTGCTAACAATACCAAGAGATATTGGTAGATATCAACTTGATTATTTTAATATGATTTGTAAGGTTGTATTAACACTGTTTTTGTCTCTGGCAGGATCCTCATGTGCCTGAGCGAGTAAGTGAAAACACGCTGGTCATGGATAGTTTGAACCAAAACCTTACCAGTGGACATCAGTCTCATCAGGTGCTCCAGGTGAGATCAAATTTTAATTACCACAAGTGACAACAGTTTATGTATATAGTTTTGTTTGTTTAAAGGGGTCATCGGACGCAAAACTAACTTTTACATGTTGTTTAAACATTAATGTGTGTTGGCAGTATGTGTACACAACCACCCTACAATGATAAAAATCCACCCAGTGGTATTTTTTTAATCTTTAAAAGTAATATCCCCTTTTTAAAATCAGCTCATTCTCAGCTTCTTGTCGTTGTGACGAAACACAGTTTATTGACATGAGTGTCTTACCTTAGACCCGCCCTCACCGAGCTAAAACAGTCCAAATACGATCGCCATTGTGTCGACTCAGAAGACTCTAATTGAGCGATTGAGGTGTTCTGTTGTTAGTTGTAATAATGAACATAGCAGTAGTCATTTACTCCCGACATCTGAGCCGCTTAAGAGGCAGAGGACAACCTTACTTTCGTTTTTAAAAGGAAAGTGCCGATCCCGATCTACATACGCATCTATGTTTGTGTGAATCATTCATGATGCAGCTTCATCCACAGCAGAAGTGAGTATAAGCATTTTTTATGCATCTTTATGCAGATGGCCTTTCTTAATAATGTGCTTGTTGGCAAGTTTTGCAGATAAACGCAGCTAAATGCGGCTAAAGTAAACATTACGGCTCGTAATCCCTCAGCAGAAAGGGGCGGGGCGAGCAAAGCTAATTTGCATTTAAAGGGCCCATGCGATAAAATGAGCTGATATTTTGCAGAGCTGATTTTGACAAAGTAAAAGGTTTTTTTTTTTACACTACTATTGAGAATTTTTAACCAAAGTATATTAGAGACTTTTCATTAAGACCCTAAAGAATCATATGAACTTTTGGAAAATGGGCATCCAATGACCCCTTTAAGAAAAAATACTATTATTTAGCAAGAATGCATTACATTAATCAAAAGTATACAGTATACAATACCGTTCAAAATCATTTGAACTTTGTGTCATTTTTATTCCTGTCTATATCCTGAAGGTTTTTACAGAGGGATTTGTTCATATATAATTTGCTTGATTATATAAAACATTTTATTCCTCAAAAAAATTGTGAAAATATATTGTATGTATTTTCTGACAAAAATGAGATACCCAAAATTCACTCTGTAAAAACATTTGACTCTAATATGTAAAAAAAAAAAAACTAAACAAGAATTTTGAAACTGATTTTGTACTAGACATTAATGCAAATTTGCCCATATTACATTAAAAATGCCTCATTTGTATATTAAAACCTAACATTTTAGAAAACTTGCAATACAAATAAATGTTTGCAATTATCAATGTAATCAATCAACTGGGTAAGTAAGGCGATAACTATTAGTTCATTTTTTTACCCTCTTCACCTGCAGTGTCTTGCCTTAATGCTTTTATTAAGCTAAGAATGTTAAATGAATGAAAAAAGTGATAGTACAGACTTATATTGTTAGAAATAGGTACTATTTTAAATAAATGCTGTTCTTTTGAAATTGTTATTCCAAAAAGAATCCTGAAAAAGTATCACAGGTTCCAAATAAACAAATAAATCAATATTAAGGAGCACAAGTGTTTTCAGCATTAATAATAAATCAGCATATTAAAATGATTTCTGAAGGATCATGTGACACTGAATACTGGAGTGATAGCTGATAAAAAGTAATCTCTGCATCACAGAAATATATTGAAATAGAAAACCATTATCTTAAATTCCTGTATTTTTTATCAAATAAATGCAGCCTTCATGAGCATAAGCTTTTTTATTTATTTTTTTATTTTTATAAAACAAGTCTTACTGATCCCAAACTTTTGATTCGGGGATTCGAAAGGTGCTTTCTCTTTTTTCCCCCCTAATTACTGTTTTTTACAGTTTGCATGACAGTAAGAATGTAAATCCAGTTTTGATAGCAACACCTTTGTTGCGCAGAGCTTTAGTGCGGGAGCTTTTGTCTGGCAGTCAAGGTTGAGTGTTCATGATACGAGGTGACAGGCAAAGTGTGAAACACACCCTTGGGGGCATCATTACCATCATCGCCTTCTGCTTCAACATGGCTGTCGCATCTACGTGGATTTCTCCCTGTAGTAGATAATCTATGGCAGATGTGTTGATGGTTTCTTTATAAAACACAATGATCATCTCTCACTCACATCCTGTAAGCTCTGCTTTAACCGATTACACTAATTGCCTCCTGCTAATCTTGTTTAAGCAGTCGGTTTATCCTAAACCCGACCGTATACCGCAGCCCTGAGGTGATAATATGTCTTTAGTGGATGTTTGGGAAGGTGGGTGAACAGCAATTATCTGGAAGGCAGCTGTACGGTTAAAAATAATATGCCTTTATTGCAACAAGCCTGTGACAAATGTGTGCACATTTACATATTGTGTCTTGAACAGAACTTACTAGCAAAATAAGCTGATGGATTCAGCTAATTTCTAGTTGAAAAATGATGTCATTGCAAGATAGCGGAATTACAGGGTACAGTCTTCCCCTCCCAGTCATTACCATTTCACATTGTTGCCATGACAACCTCCCCCATGCTGAGCCTTGAAGTTTCCACGGAGGTCTACTCTCAAGATGTGACTGAAGGCACTTCTCTCACTAGGGTTGAGGAGAATAGTAAGATGAGCACTCAACCGCCTGCCGAGAGCTCAGCTTGAATCACTACTTTGGAACTGCTTATTGTTATGAAATATTAAATCATTCTGGGCAATTTTAGCTGACGTATGAGTTGACTCACTATATTTATGATGTATTGCAGCAGCACAGTGGCTTTTGCTTCTTAGATCAGACACAGACATTTAGAGCAGTGGTCCGTTTTACTTCCAAGGCCCTTTGTTGTTCACAGCAATATGCACAGGCCTCATGATTTTTCTAGATGTTTGTGATTTTTTTATTCATAATTTGCCATGTTAAGGCCCCATTGGAAGATTGCTGAGGAGTTTTACAATAAAAAAGGTCAAAAAAGCACCAAAAGGGATCACACAAGTGGTCTATACAGTTTGGGTCCTGTAAAGCCATATGTAATTTATTTACTGAAAATGATGTCTTTAACTCTTTTCCCACTAATTATCAGACAATGCTTCTCCACCATTTATGAGATAACACTTCCCCACCATTGACAGAATTTTCTGTCATTTATGAGACAATGCTTCACCACCATTGACAAAATGTTCCACCATTTATGAAATAATGCTTTCCCGCCAATTATGAGATAACACTTTCCCGCCATTGACGGAAATTTCCGGAATTTATGAGACATTGACAGAATTTTCCGCCTTTGACAGAATCATTTATAAGACAATGTTTCCCCGTCATTGACGGAATTTTCCATCATTTATGAGACAACTCTTCTCCACCGTTGCTATAATTTTCCGTCATTTAGGAGATAACGCTTTCCGCCACAGACAATTTTTTTTGGAATTTATGAGACAATGCTTCCCCATCATTGATGAAATTTTCAGTCATTTATGAGACAAATCTTCCCCACCATTGACAGAATTTTCCTTCTTTTATGAGACAATGCTTCCCCGTCATTAATGGAATTTTTCGTCATTTATGAGACAACCCCCCCCCCATTGACAGAATTTTCCATCATTTATGAGACAACTCTTCCCCACCACTGACAGAATTTTCCTTCATTAATGAGACAATTCTTTCCTTGTCATTGATGGATTTTTCCGTCATTGATGAGACAATACTGCCCTGCCATTGACAGAATTTTCCAGGATTTATGAGATAATGCATTCTCGCCATTGACAAAATTTTCCATCAATTATGAGATAACGCTTCCCTGCCATTGACAAAAAATTTCGGAATTTATGAGACAATGCTTCCGCACCATTGACAGAATTTTCTGTAATTTATGAGACAACTCTTCCCCACCATTGACAGAATTCTCCTTCATTTATGAGACAATGTTTCCCCGCCATTGACAAAATTTTCTGTCATTGATGAGACAATGCTGCCCAAACACGGATAGAATTTTCCATCATTTATGAGATAACGCTTCCCCGCCATTGACAAAATTTTCCATAATTTAAGAGGCAATGCTTCCCCACCATTTATAAGATAATGCTTCCCCGCCATTGACAAAATTTTCCGTCTTTTATGAAATAACGCTTCCCCGCCATTGACAAAATTTTCTATCATTTATGAGACAACGCTTCCCCGCCATTGACGGAATTTTCCTTAATTGATGAGACAACAAGTAACCTCCATTGACAGATGTGGTAGCAATTCACTTTCATTGTATGGAAAAGAGCAGCTTGGGCATTCTTCTAAATAACTCCTTTTGTGTTCCATGCAATAAAGAAATGCTGTATCCAAATATGTAATATATATTTATAGTTTCTATGTATGCTATGCAAAAAGTGCTAAAATAGTAGTATGTCTATTAGAAAAAACAGTACCTGGATGACCGACTACTTCCTCTGAGATTTTGAAGTACGTTTGTTGGAGTTATGAAACTGACACCATAGGTCACATGACAATGTGGATGTGGTAATACTTCAGATTGCATGCATACTATTTTTAAAAATAGTCAAGGATGGGAACATAAGCATAGTTTTAATTTTTTCCCCTGTTTGAGTGAGTACTATGTTTTTTTTAGAGCACTCCACTGGATTTGATTGAGACTGGGAAAGCCCTAAAGGTCCAAGCGGAGCGCCCCCATTTGGTCAGTCTAGGAAGTGGCCGTCTGAGTATAGCCATCACCCTGTTACCCCTGCCTGAAGGTAAGAAAGATATTATATGATTATATATTTATAATTTAATTATAATGTCTATATTTATAATAATTACATTATTATTATATATAATGTACTACAGTGGACTTTTCAGAAGGTTTCAGGTGATCTCCATCGTTACAAACTTTGGGGGGAAAAATGGAAAGTTCGCAAAATCTGATCCAATAATGCTATTGTATGGGAAGAAACACAAACATTTGTATAATACCAATTTACACAGATGGTCAAATCCCCTGCGTCACCTCTGCGTTGTGATTGAAAAGCCAGTAACCCGACTCTGAGCCGTAAACAGCATGGGGTCTTTAAAATCACCCTCTCTTAATTAGAGAAGCCCCTTTCTTCATTAACCACCCGCCTTCATCTCCACCTACTTACTTTCTCTGACACTGACCAGCCATTCATACCAGTGTCTCCTTTATCAGCGTCCATCTGTCTGAATTCCTCAGAGACACATGGGTTTATCATGAAAGCTTTGAGAAATTACCTTATGAAAAGGGCATGGGTGAAGAGGTTTTGAATGCTTATTTAATTTATATTAGTCACTGTGCACTGTATTAATATTATAAACTGATATACTAGCTTGTGTGATTCCTCTCAGGTCACAGGCTTTTATCTTTTGTCTGATAACAGATGAGGGTGGATGGGGGCAGACGGGAAGCAGGGTGAGGAATGTGGTTCTCTTTACTGACAAAAAGCAGGACAACATCAGTGAACTAGCTCAGTTTAATTTAGCATTATAGGCATCGCACACACTGAAAGATGATACCTACGGATGTATCTGTAACTATGTATATGGGTGTTTCTTCAACTTTTGGTACTTTTGGTCCTTTCTTTTAAAACAATATTCACGCTCTTAGTAGTTTATAGAGTTTGTCCACTTACAACGTCCAACAGTGTATACATTTTTATTATTTATTTTATTTATCTGTATTATTATTATTATTATTATTATTATTATTATTATTATTATTTCATTTTATTTTTTGTCCATCATCAAATCATAGTTAGTTCATAGTTTGTGTCTGAGGTAAAGTGACTATAGTTTTGGAAGCCTGTTTCACTGAATAAAATGACTTTTTTTCTCTGAATTGCGTGATTTAACCTCACAGTTGTGAGAAATAAAGTCAGGATTTCGAGATTAAAACTCACAATTCTGACTCTTTTCCTAGTAATTCTGAGGTTTTTTTTCTAAGAATTTTGAGATATAAATTACGAATTATAAAGTCCGATTTTGATGGGGGAAGAGACTATATTCTCAGAATTGTGAGTTAATATTATTATTCTGACTTAATTACATGCTGCGTGTTATAAAGTCAGAATTGCGAGTTTCTGTTTTTTGAATTGAGTTTATTTCTCAGATTCGCAATTTTATTTCTCAGAATAGAACGCTTATTTTTTAGAATTGCGACTTTATTTCTCAGAATTTCAACTTTATTTCTTAGAATTGCAACTTTATTTTTCAGAATTGTGAGTTTTTTTTCTCAGAATTGCGACTATTTTTCAAAATTGCAACTTTATTTCTTAGAATTGTGAATTTATTTTTCAGAATTGTAACTTTATTTCTCAAAACTGTGACTTTATTTTACAGAATTGCGAGTTTATTTATCAGAATTGCGACTTTATTTCTTAAACTTTCGACTTTATTTCTGAGCATTGTGACTTTATTTCACACAATTGCAAGTTTGTTTCTCAGAATTGCAAGTTTATTTTTCATAATTGCAACTTTAATTCTCAAAATTGCAAGTTTATTTCTTAGAATTGTACGTTTATTTTTTAGAATTGCAACTTTATTTCTCAAAACTGCGAGTTTATTTTTTAGAATTGCGAGTTTATTTCTCAGAATTGTGAGTTTATTTCCCTGATTTATGACTTTATTTTTTAGATTTGCGAGTTTATTTCTCAGAATTGTGAGTTTATTTCCCTGATTTATTACTTTATTTTTTTAGAATTGCGACTTTATTTCTCAGAATTGCAAGTTTATTTCTCAGAATTGCGAGTTTATTTCTCTAAATTGCGACTTTATTTTTTGTAATTGAGTTTATTTCTCTGAAATGCGACTTTATTTCTCAAAATTGCAACTTTATTTTTCAGATTTGTGAGTTTATTTCTCAGAATTGCATTTTTTTTCTCAAAATTGCAACTTTATTTCTCAGAATTGCAAGTTTATTTCTCAAAATTGCAAGTTTATTTCTCAAAATTGCGTCTTTATTTTTTATAATTGAGAGTTTATTTCTCAAAAATGCAACTTTATCTTTCAGATTTGTGAGTTTATTTCTCAGAATTGCGACTTTATTTCTCAAAATTGTGACTTTATTTCTCAGAATTGTTTATTTCTCAGAATTGCAAGTTTATTTCTCAAAATTGCATCTTTAGTTTTTATAATTGAGAGTTTATTTCTCTGAATTGCAACTTTATTTTTCAGAATTGTGAGTTTATTTCTCAAAATTGCAACTTTATCTTTCAGATTTGTGAGTTTATTTATCAGAATTGCGACTTTATTTCTCAGAATTGTGAGTTTATTTCTCAAAATTGTGACTTTATTTCTCAGAATTGTGTTTATTTCTCAGAATTGCAAGTTTATTTCTCAAAATTGCATCTTTAGTTTTTATAATTGAGAGTTTATTTCTCTGAATTGCAACTTTATTTTTCAAAATTGTGAGTTTATTTCTCAAAATTGCAACTTTATCTTTCAGATTTGTGAGTTTATTTATCAGAATTGCGACTTTATTTCTCAGAATTGTGAGTTTATTTCTCAGAATTGCATTTTTTTTTTCTCAAAATTGCAAGTGTATTTCTCAGAATTGCGACTTTATTTCTCAGAATTGTGAGTTTATTTCTCAGAATTGCATTTTTTCTCAAAATTGCAAGTGTATTTCTCAGAATTGCAACTTTATTTTTCAGATTTGTGAGCTTATTTCTCAGAATTGTGAGTTTATTTCTCTGAATTGCTACTTTATGTCTCAATTCTGACTTTATAACTCGCAATTGCAAGTTTATATCTCACAAATATGAAGAAAAATGTCAGAATTGCGAGTTTGTGTCACAGTTCTGAAAAAAAAAAATCAGAATTGCAAGTTTGTGTCACGCAATTCTAAAAAGAAAGTCGGAAGTGCAAAAAGTTGCAGTTACCTTTTAATATTTTTAATTCAGTGCCGGAAACAAGCTTCCAAAACCCCTCGAACAGTAATAAATGTAGAAGTAAAACAGACATAAACTGCCTGGGTTTTCATTGACTGCTAACTTCACCTGAGTCCTTTTGCAGCCAGAAACTTAGTGTGTGTTGTCTGAAAGCAAACAATCATTGAAATCAACATCCTGTGGGGGCTGTTTGTTTTAGGCAAGACGACTCTGGGTCATGGAGCCATGGACATCAACATCCAAGGCCCAGGGATCGCAGCTCAGCACTGCTTCATCGAAAACAAGTCAGGACTCATCACTCTGCACCCCTGCGGAAACCAGTGTAGCATGGACGGACTACCGGTCACCAAACCTGTGCGCCTGTCTCAAGGTACACAACCACATTGTGGCTTTATTCAAGTTTTCATTCACATCAAATACAGTGACGAATTTCAGTCATTGTTTTCTGCAGCATCAGCCATAATAAAATTCAAACATGATTCAGAAGTGTAAAATCCCTTATGAAAGGGAATCAATGCACCCAAACCGAAAGAAACTCGGTCCCTCCTCTGTGTCTTTTGTCTGAGGGAACAATTTGACTAAACAGGTTGGGGGGAGGGGTGTGTTTTGGGTAATCTTCATTGTGCCAGCTTCTAGTGTTTCACCATTGTTCAATACGTTTGCTCTGAAATATTCAGTGTGATGCTCAGAATAAGACAGCCTTGTTTAGCACAACCCCTGATTTTTATTATCTCGCATTTGTAGAGTCATAAAAAAGCAGGAACCTGTGGAAAGAATGTTAAATGCAATAACTGAAACAGAAACCCCCCCGTTGCCCCCCTGACATGCAGAGATTGGAGGCTCTGACTCAGGGGTGAGCAATTACACCTCCTCCTTTCCCCATCCCTTATCTGAGAGGGAAATTAGTTGCACCAATGACGGAGACAGCTGTTCAACTTTACCACCCATCACTACGAGAGCGTGCAGGGGTTCAGTGACTTCACAAGTGCTCTGATACAACACGGCACCTCTGGGTTGCCATTCGGTGGACAGGATTGTATTTCTCTGACTGGAGATATATGGTTTATAGCGGAAGACTTCTCACTACGACTGTGTGTGGTGGACATTTATTTCAAGTTAACGATAAAGAAATCCGTTAAAGCATGGGGAATCATTGATGGATACTCTATGAACAAAGGATTTAACACGACAAAGCAAGTCAGTCTCTGCATGCTACAGCTGTAGTATAAAACCATGTGCTTTCCCATTTAAAGGGACAGATGTTGCCTACGGATGAGATGGGAAGTTGAACATTTGGATTTAAAAGTAAGTGTATGAGGACCTAATGAATTTGTGTTTGAGTGGTTGAATATTCCAAAAATATTTAAAAGGAACTATTTGTTTCTTAGATACAAGCTCTCTGCTATGAAAGTTCACTTTACAATGTAGTTTTAACACAACTGCTCTTTTCTTGAGCTTTCTATTCATCAAAGAATCCTGTAAAATCATGGTTTTAACATTAATGTTTCTTTAGCAGCAAATCAGCAAATTAAAATGATTTCTGAGGATCTTATGTCTCTGGAGTAATGATGCTAAAAATTCAGCTTTGCATCACAGGAATAAATTACATTTTAAAATACATTCAAATCGAAAGCAGTTATTTTTAAATAGTAATAATATTTCATATTTTTACAGTATTTTGTCAACTAAAAGCAGCTTTGATAGGCATACAAGACAAGGTCTTGAAACAAAACAGTTACACATAAATGATAGGAATATGATACGTATAAATACACTAACATAGATTTAATATCATTGTAATATGTGTATATACAGGGTATATAACCCACAATAAACCAGTCCAGATCTTGCAGAGAGGTTTTCTCTTGCATGTTGGCAGGGGCATGAGTGTGTGTATAGTGTTACACTTCTATTCCTGGTCAATGTGACCCAAGAGTGCTGCTAATCCTGTTTCTATGCAGCCCTTCCTCATTCTCCACACACTGTTTGCTCAGTCAGACTATCCACACATGCTTTTATTTGTCCTCAACGCATATTGGCAACCCTGCTGGAATAGCTGACGAAACGATAAGGGGATTTTTCCTCATTATGCTGCTTTAAGTACTCTGTCGTCACCATGTTCATACTTGACCTCCACAGTTTGCTGGGTCACATTTGAACTAAATGTAAAATCATCTGCTCAAGATCGTCTAAGAGGTTGGTCCATGAGAGTTAGAAATGTGACCCTCGACCACAAAACCAGTCATTTAGTTCTGAAAGCTGCATAAATAAGCGTTCCATTGATGTATGGTTTGTTAGGATAGGACACTATTTGGCCGAGATGCACCTATTTGATAATCTGAGGGTGCAAAAAAAAAATCACAATACTGAGAAAATCTCCTTTAAAGTTGTCCAAATTAAGTTCCCAACAGTGCATATTACTAATCAAAATTTAAGTTTTTATATATTTATGGTTGGAACTTAGCAAAATATCTTCATGGAACATGATCTACTATCCTAATGATTTTTGGCATAAGAGAAAATTGTATAATTTTGACTCATACCATGTATCTTTGGCTATTGCTACAAATATATCTGTGCTACTTAAGACTGATTTCGTGTGTTTTTTGTGTGTGTCATGCACATTTTACATTCATTACAATGCATTTTCGCATGAGATAAATCATTTCTTTTTATCTTTGGTGCACATAAGCTGCATCACTTATGGCTGTGAGCCACATGCTTTCTGGAATGTGTGGAATTGGTTAAAGGTTAGAATGAAATACTGGTTTGCTTTAGTTTTGACCTTTCCGGGCACTGTAAAAGTGAGTACCGTGGCAACCGTTGTGCTTTCTTTTTGGCATCTCTGTCTTGACGTCTTCTGTCTACTGTTCACATCGCTGTGTTTTCAGTTGGAGCGGTTTGGGACGCGTGACTCACCATACTGTATGTCCTGCCAAACTTTATTGAGATCTACACTATAATGCAATAATTTATGCAATGGGTTTGACACGGATCCAGAACTCTTATTTTTACTGAAAGTGCATGAGGCAGATCTGTACTGCTGTGTTATCTGCGGTTTGGATGACAGCTGGGGTGAATAGTTCTGTCAGAAACGACCAAACTTTATATGCAACCCTTTTTCATCCCTCTGATATAACAAGTCAAGATGAAGAACTGAGTGCATGCAGATATTTTGCTGTTTCTCTGAGTCACTGGTGTTTCTTTTAGAAGAAATGTGAACTTTTCCCACTATATCTGTGATGCAACAGTGACAGAAAGGTCATTTGTTTTTGTACTGGTTGGAAAATGAAGAGAACCAGGCGTTTTAAAACATTTTAGAAAGCTGGTACTTCTTATTACGCCTGTTGTTTATGGGGTCTGGCAGATCCTGAGGGTCTTTCATGTTCTTAAAACGCACTTAACACTGAAGGGTAAAGATTGATGTTGTATAAAATATCCCAAAAGTTATGCAAACTGATTTTAAACATTTTTTTTTTTACAGAACATTATTTAGATTTGGTGTCTCGGAGGCCACTGTTACAAACATGGAAAAAAAAAAAAAATAGAATTAAATATTATACAGTCGAGGTCGACACCTTGCAGAATCTGCAAAATGTTAACTATTTTACCAAAATAAGAGGGATCATACAAAATGCATGTTGTTTTTTTTATTAATTACTGACCTGAATAAGATATTTCACATAAAAGAAGCTCACATACACTTGATTCTTAATACTGTGTTGTTACCTGAATGATCCACAGCTGTGTTTTTTTTTTTTTTTTTTTTTTTGTAGTGGTAGTTGTTCATGAGTCCCTTGTTTGTCCTGAACAGTTAAACTATGATAAATAAATATATGATATTTGGGCAAAATAATAAAACACATACACACAATACACATCTTTATTTCATTTAAAAAGTTTACACCCCTGACTCTTAATGCATCGTTTTTCCTTCTGGAGCATCAGTGATTGTTGGAAAGGGTTTAAATACGTAAAAAAACGTGTAAAACAAAAGATTTGTGGGACCTGAAGGATTTTTTGAAGAACAACGGGCAGTTTAACTGCTCAGGACAAACAGGGACTCATATCATATCTTATTCAGGTCAGTGCTAAATAAAAAATAACATGCAATTTGTATGATCCCTTTTATTTTGGTAAAATAATTATTTCGCAGAATTTGCAAGGTGTATGCAAACTTTTGACCTCAACTGTGTGTAATTTATTTAAAATTATGTAATATCAAAAAACATTTAATTAAATAATGAATTACATATAATTATAAATATAATATTATGTCATACATAAATAGCATGTTGTATAAAATAAATAATAATGTGTTTAAATAGTATACATTTACAATAATTAAATACATTGTATGTAATACTATATACCCCACAATTAAGCTTAAATAATGCATTTAGATACATTGTATATAATAAAAATAATATTATGAAAAAAATTACAATTACATGTAATATTATATTTATATCAAATTAAATAATAACAATAATATTATTAAATTATATTATATATAGCTATTAATATAGTTATAATGATGCTGTATATAAATAATACATTGTGCATTATATAAATAATATATCTGAAATAAAATATAATACTACATACAGTGAATGTGATTTTTGTCAATTAAGTAAT
>NC_133374.1:25892041-25941179 GCF_049309525.1 Garra rufa
GAATTTGATTACAAAATGGCTCTTAGTCATGCTTTGCTGAGGATGACATCTATGACAAGGAGAGGTTATTTAGTGGTTCTGCTCTTCAGAACAGGCCGCACCATTCTGGAAAATGTGTCTTATTTCAACAGAAATGAAAAAAAAATTAGTACTTTTTCTGTGGTAATACAAAGTGGCTGCAGATGCACAGCAGTGGTGTTGAAATACAGATATTTACTATATTAAATTAATGTTTAGTACGTTTTGTCACCTCTGTTTATAAATGGAGTATAAGGACCATATCGAAAGCACCATGATTGCACATATACAGTCGTGGCCAAAAGTTTTGAGAATTACATAAATATTGGAAATTGGAAAAGTTGCTGCTTAAGTTTTTATAATAGTGATTTGCATATACTCCAGAATGTTATGAAGAGTGATCAGATGAATTGCATAGTCCTTCTTTGCCATGAAAATTAACTTAATCCCGAAAAAAACTTTCCACTGCATTTCATTGCTGTCATCAAAGGACCTGCTGAGATCATTTCAGTAATCGTCTTGTTAACTCAGGTGAGAATGTTGACGAACACAAGGCTGGAGATCATTATGTCAGGCTGATTGGGTTTGGAATGGCAGACTTGACATGTTAAAAGGAGGGTGATGCTTGAAGTCATTGTTCTTCCATTGTTAACCATGGTGACCTGCAAAGAAACGCGTGCAGCCATCATTGCGTTGCATAAAAATGGCTTCACAGGCAAGGATATTGTGGCTACTAAGATTACACCTAAATCCACAGTTTATAGGATCATCAAGAACTTCAAGGAAAGAGGTTCAATTCTTGTTAAGAAGGCTTCAGGGCGTCCAAGAAAGTCCAGCAAGTGATTGTCTCCTAAAGAGGATTCAGCTCCGGGATCGGAGTGCCTCCAGTGCAGAGCTTGCTCAGGAATGGCAGCAGGCAGGTGTGGGCGCATCTGCACACACAGTGAGGCGAAGACTTTTGGAAGATGGTCTGGTGTCAAGAAGGGCAGCAAAGAAGCCACTTCTCTGGATTTACACATCAGGGACAGATTGATCTTCTGCAAAATGTATGGCGAATGGACTGCTGAGGACTGGGACAAAGTCATATTCTCCGATGAAGCCTCTTTCCGATTGTTTGGGGCATCTGGAAAAAGGCTTGTCCGGAGAAGAAAAGGTGAGCGCTACCATCAGTCCTGTGTCATGCCAACAGTAAAGCATCCTGAGACCATTCATGTGTGGGGTTGCTTCTCATCCAAGGGAGTGGGCTCACTCACAATTTTGCCCAAAAACACAGCCATGAATAAAGAATGGTACCAAAACTCCCTCCAATAGCAACTTCTTCCAGCAATCCAACAACAGTTTGTTGAAGAACAATGCATTTTCCAGCACAATGGAGCACCGTGCCATAAGGCAAAAGTGATAACTATGTGGCTCGGGGACCAAAACGTTGAAATTTTGGGTCCATGGCCTGGAAACTCCCCAGATCTTAATCCCATTTAGAACTTGTGGTCAATCCTCAAGAGGCGGGTGGACAAACAAAAACCCACTAATTCTGACAAACTCCAAGAAGTGATTATGAAACAATGGGTTGCTATCAGTCAGGATTTGGCCCAGAAGTTGATTGAGAGCATGCCCAGTCGAATTGCAGAGGTCCTGAAAAAGAAGGGCCAACACTGCAAATACTGACTCTTTGCATAAATGTCATGTAATTGTCGATAAAAGCCTTTGAAACGTATGAAGTGCTTGTAATTATATTTCAGTACATCACAGAAACAACTGAAACAAAGATCTAAAAGCAGTTTAGCAGCAAACTTTGTGAAAACTAATATTTGTGTCATTCTCAACTTTTGGCCACGAGTGTACAGTGCCTTGTTAAACTACTTTAAATTACTTTTTTCCCACATGAATCTACACTCCCTACTCCATAATGGCAAAGTAAAAAATAGGTTTTTAACATTTGTGCAAATTTATTAAAAATAAAAAAAACTGAAAAGATCCCGTTGCATAAGTATTCATACCCTTTTCTGGGACACTCGAAATTTAGCTCAGGAGCATTCATATTGCTTCTGTATGTTACTACACTTCGAGTGGAGTTAAACTGTGGCAAATTCATTTGAATGAGTATGATTCAGAAAGGCACACACCTCTCAGAAAAGGTCTAACAGCTGAAAATGCATATCAGAGCAAAAACCAAGTCCTGAGGTTAAGATAACTGCTTGTAGAGCTCAGTGACAGACTTGCGTTGAGGCAATGATCTAGGGAAGAGTTCAGAAAAAAATCTGCTGCATTGAAGGTTCACAGAAGCATTATCCATAATGGAAGACGATTGGAACAACTAGGACTCTAGAAAATGTTTGCCAGCCCCCATCCAAGCTGACAGAGCTTGAGAGGTGAAAAGGTGAGACAAAGAATGGCAGATAATTGCCAAATGCAGATGTGCAAAGCTTGTCACATCATACCCAAAAAGACTTGAGGCTGTAAAGGTGCTTCTATGTACTGAGTTAAGGGTATGAGTACTTATGCAATGTACTTATTTCAGTGTTTTATTAAGTTGGCTTGGGAAAGCCAACTTACTGAAATCCTATTTAAACTTCTTCTTCTTCTTCTTCTTCTTCTTCTTCTTCTTCTTCTTCTTCTTCTTCTTCTTCTTCTTCTTATTTTTCTGGCCGCAAATTTTTTGGACACTAACTCCTCCTAGACCGTTCAAGCTACATACTCCAGACTCGGGTCAGATCTTCATACTGTTCTGACTTAGTGTGCTATATCTTTTCAGACTGGTTTGAGTTATGGTTTTCTTAAAAATTAATATTAAAAATCATAAAAAGTCCCATAGACTTTCATTGACCAAAAGTCCATGTCTGTTTGAACTATGTTTAATGTAAACTGCTAGAAGCCATTGATACTCAATTAAGCTTTAAGCTATCTATGTTCTATCTATCTATCTATCTATCTATCTATCTATCTATCTATCTATCTATCTATCTATCTATCTATCTATCTATCTATCTATCTATCTATCTATCTATCTATCTATCTATCTATCTATCTTCAAACCTTATCTATCTATCTATCTATCTATCTATCTATCTATCTATCTATCTATCTATCTATCTATCTATCTTCAAACCTTATCTATCTATCTATCTATCTATCTATCTATCTATCTATCTATCTATCTATCTATCTATCTATCTATCTATCTATCTATCTATCTATCTATCTATCTATCTATCTATCTATCTTCAAACCTTATCTATCTATCTATCTATCTATCTATCTATCTATCTATCTATCTATCTATCTATCTATCTATCTATCTATCTATCTATCTATCTATCTATCTATCTATCTTCAAACCTTTATCTATCTATCTATCTATCTATCTATCTATCTATCTATCTATCTATCTATCTATCTATCTATCTATCTATCTATCTATCTATCTATCTATCTATCTATCTATCTATCTATCTATCTATCTATCTATCTTCAAACCTTATCTGTCTGTCTGTCTGTCTGTCTGTCTGTCTGTCTATCTATCTATCTATCTATCTATCTTCAAACCTTTATCTATCTATCTATCTATCTATCTATCTATCTATCTATCTATCTATCTATCTATCTATCTATCTATCTATCTATCTATCTATCTATCTATCTATCTATCTATCTATCTATCTAAATCATGCTAACAATATGCTAATCATGCTAAAATCATGCTAGCGACTTGCTATTCATGCTAAAATCATGCTAGTGACTTGCTAGTCATGCTAAAATCATGTTGGCGACTTGCTAATCATGCTAAAATCATGCTAAAATCATGCTAGGGACTTGCTAATAATGCTAAAATCATGCTAGTGACTTGCTAATCATGCTTGTAACTTGCTAATCATGCTTAAACAACTAAAAACATACTAGCAACTTGCTTTTAAACGTGTAAAACTTTTTATACTTTAATTTCTTAAACTTTTTAAACTATGTACTGAGTTAAGGGTATGAGTACTTATGCAATGTACTTATTTCAGTGTTTTATTAAGTTGGCTTGGGAAAGCCAACTTACTGAAATCCTATTTAAACTTCTTCTTCTTCTTCTTCTTCTTCTTCTTCTTCTTCTTCTTCTTCTTCTTCTTCTTCTTCTTATTTTTCTGGCCGCAATTTTTTTGGACACTAACTCCTCCTAGACCGTTCAAGCTACATACTCCAAACTCGGGTCAGATCTTCATACTGTTCTGACTTAGTGTGCTATATCTTTTCAGACTGGTTTGAGTTACGGTTTTCTTAAAAATTAATATTAAAAATCATAAAAAGTCCCATAGACTTTCATTGACCAAAAGTCCATGTCTGTTTGAACTATGTTTAATGTAAACTGCTAGAAGCCATTGATACTCAATTAAGCTTTAAGCTATCTATGTTCTTTCTATCTATCTATCTATCTATCTATCTATCTATCTATCTATCTATCTATCTATCTATCTATCTATCTATCTATCTATCTATCTATCTATCTATCTATCTATCTATCTATCTATCTATCTATCTATCTATCTATCTTCAAACCTTATCTGTCTGTCTGTCTGTCTGTCTGTCTGTCTGTCTGTCTGTCTGTCTGTCTGTCTGTCTGTCTGTCTATCTATCTATCTATCTATCTATCTATCTTCAAACCTTATCTGTCTGTCTGTCTGTCTGTCTGTCTGTCTGTCTGTCTGTCTGTCTGTCTGTCTGTCTGTCTGTCTGTCTGTCTGTCTGTCTGTCTATCTATCTATCTATCTATCTATCTATCTATCTATCTATCTATCTAAATCATGCTAACAATATGCTAATCATGCTAAAATCATGCTAGCGACTTGCTATTCATGCTAAAATCATGCTAGCGACTTGCTAGTCATGCTAAAATCATGTTGGCGACTTGCTAATCATGCTAAAATCATGCTAAAATCATGCTAGGGACTTGCTAATAATGCTAAAATCATGCTAGTGACTTGCTAATCATGCTTGTAACTTGCTAATCATGCTTAAACAACTAAAAACATACTAGCAACTTGCTTTTAAACGTGTAAAACTTTTTATACTTTAATTTCTTAAACTTTTTAAACTATGTACTGAGTTAAGGGTATGAGTACTTATGCAATGTACTTATTTCAGTGTTTTATTAAGTTGGCTTGGGAAAGCCAACTTACTGAAATCCTATTTAAACTTCTTCTTCTTCTTCTTCTTCTTCTTCTTCTTCTTCTTCTTCTTCTTCTTCTTCTTCTTCTTCTTATTTTTCTGGCCGCAATTTTTTTGGACACTAACTCCTCCTAGACCGTTCAAGCTACATACTCCAAACTCGGGTCAGATCTTCATACTGTTCTGACTTAGTGTGCTATATCTTTTCAGACTGGTTTGAGTTACGGTTTTCTTAAAAATTAATATTAAAAATCATAAAAAGTCCCATAGACTTTCATTGACCAAAAGTCCATGTCTGTTTGAACTATGTTTAATGTAAACTGCTAGAAGCCATTGATACTCAATTAAGCTTTAAGCTATCTATGTTCTTTCTATCTATCTATCTATCTATCTATCTATCTATCTATCTATCTATCTATCTATCTATCTGTCTGTCTGTCTGTCTGTCTGTCTGTCTGTCTGTCTGTCTGTCTGTCTGTCTGTCTGTCTGTCTGTCTGTCTGTCTGTCTGTCTGTCTGTCTGTCTGTCTGTCTGTCTGTCTGTCTATCTATCTATCTATCTATCTATCTATCTATCTATCTATCTATCTATCTATCTATCTATCTATCTATCTATCTTCAAACCTTTATCTATCTATCTATCTATCTATCTATCTATCTATCTATCTATCTATCTATCTATCTATCTATCTATCTATCTATCTATCTATCTTCAAACCTTTATCTATCTATCTATCTATCTATCTATCTATCTATCTATCTATCTATCTATCTATCTATCTATCTATCTATCTATCTATCTATCTATCTATCTATCTATCTATCTATCTATCTATCTTCAAACCTTTATCTATCTATCTATCTATCTATCTATCTATCTATCTATCTATCTATCTATCTATCTATCTATCTATCTATCTATCTATCTATCTATCTATCTATCTATCTATCTATCTATCTATCTTCAAACCTTTATCTATCTATCTATCTATCTATCTATCTATCTATCTATCTATCTATCTATCTATCTATCTATCTATCTATCTATCTATCTATCTATCTATCTATCTATCTATCTATCTAAATCATGCTAACAATATGCTAATCATGCTAAAATCATGCTAGTGACTTGCTAGTCATGCTAAAATCATGTTGGCGACTTGCTAATCATGCTAAAATCATGCTAGGGACTTGCTAATAATGCTAAAATCATGCTAGTGACTTGCTAATCATGCTTGTAACTTGCTAATCATGCTTAAACAACTAAAAACATACTAGCAACTTGCTTTTAAACTTGTAAAACTTTTTATACTTTAATTTCTTAAACTTTTTAAACCTCTTAAAACGTTAAACTTCTTTAAACTTTCTGATCCGGCTTTCTCAAGCCAACTTAAAGTTTGTCTCGACTAACTTTTTTATCTAGTTTTTAATAAATTTGTAAAATTTGCAAATCTGGTTTTTGCTTTGTCATTATTATGGTGCATGGAGTGTAAATTGATGTGGGGAAAAAACTAACTTAAAGCAGTTTAACATAATGTTGCAACAAAACAAAATGTGAAAAAATGATGGGGTATGAATACTTTTGTAAGGCACTGTATACCTGTGGCGATAGGCCTCAAGAGGCTGAAGTCATATATAGTAACTTATAACATCTCCTTGACTTCCATTAAAAGTATCCATAATGACTGGCCGGTCTATAAACAGATAGCAGGGGAAACACCGTCCATGTTTTTAAACTCAGCGCCCCCCTCTTGACAGAATCATCTGAGACTGTGGGCGTCAGGGGCTTGAACACTCCTTTCAAGTAAAATATAGGTTTCTTTGAATATATTGTAGACGCTGACAGCAGGTCTGAAATCCATGCATGGTGGCAGGAGCGTAGATCGATAGATAGATCCCCTCCTCAGCAGGTGTGATACTTGGCTCATGTATTTTCCCTTGTGTGCTTTAGTGTTGTCTGATGTGCTAGATTACCCTCCATCGCTGCACCTCATAAATCTACTTCCAGGCTCTTCACTTAGCATTGTGGGTAAATCCATCAACCTTTGTGGCGCTGTAGTGGCCAATCTGAGGAAATCGAATGGATTTTTACTGACACCTAAAGTACTGAAATGCAGGTTGGTCGTTTACTGCCAGATGTATGTCTTCTTCATGAGACATTTATTGTGTATTATATTAACTTGTGTAATATTACTGTACTGTTTGACACCATGGGAAATTATGACCTCTTGTTTTACTGTTGGTATTAGTCTATCAATCATTTCCTGCATACAACACAGAGCTTTTCACTTTCTGCTACACATAAACAAAGACATTACATTTGATATCCCACTGTTCTCTGTATAATAAAAACTATTTGTTTCTGTGAAATGATGCTATGAAAAAGCTAATGCTCAACCACTTCTGGGTTGAACCTTACTCTTCATAATGATAAAATTCAGCTGATATATGCATAAAATCAGCTGAAATATGCCTGACTGTTAGGTCTTAAAGGTAAAGATGCTAAGGTCTTTTCCTGCTGTGTATTGATCGAATTGCAGTCTGAGTTGTGGTCTGCAGCTCATTTGAGAACTGCATGCTGTGTGTTTCTGCTGGTTTCCCTCATGGTGGATCGGTGAATCTCAGCTATGCAATGCAGGGCTCTCATGTCCTGTGCTATAATGATATGTTTATGAATAGACAGACAGAGAGACTGACAGAGTATAGATAGATAGAAGTCAAAAGTTTACATACACCTTGCAGAATCTGCAAAATGTTAATTATTTTTACTAAAATAAAAGTGATCATATTATTTTTTTATTTTGTACTGACCTGAATAAGATATTCCACATGAAATACATTTACATATAGTCCATAAGAGAAAATATTAGTTGAATTTATAAAAATGACCCTGTTCAAAAGTTTACATACACTTGATTCTTAATATTTTTTTTGTTTGTTTGTTTGTTTGTTTAGTGATAGTTGTTCATGAGTCCCTTGTTTGTCCTGAACAGTTAAACTGCCTGCTGTTCTCCAGAAAAATTCTTTAGGTCCCACAAATTCTGTTTTTTCATCATTTTTGTGCAATTGAGCCCTTTCCAACAATGACTGTATGATTTTGAGATCCATCTTTTTACACTGCACTCTTAAATATAAAGGTTCTTTATTGGCATCGATGGTTTCCTAAAGAACCTTGAACCTCAATGGAATCTTTCAAATGCAGAAAAAGATTCTTAGTTGAAAAAGTTGAAAAAGTTTCTTAATTTTTTTTAAAATGTTCTTCAAATTGGTTCTTTTAAGAACCATTCACTAAAAGGTTCTTTGGGGAACCAAAAATGATTCTTCTATGGCATCACTGCAAAAACACTCTTTTGGAACCTTTATTTTTAAGAGTGTGAGGTCAACTGAGGGACTCATATGCAACTAATACAGAAGGTTCGCTTACAGAATGCTTACTGATGCTCCAGAAGGAAATGCAATGCATTAAGAGCTAAAGATTTGAAGATCAGGGTAAATTTGACTTATTTTGTCTTTTGGGAAACATGTATCAAGTATCTTCTGTAGCTTCTGAAGGGAAGTACTAAATGAAAAAAATATGATATTTAGGCAAAATAAGAAAAATGTACACATCCGTGGTGTAAAAAACAGCTAAAACCAGCCTAGGCTGTTTGGCTGGTTTTAGCTGGTCAACCAGCCTGGTTTTAGCTGGTCATAGCTGGTCAGCAGGCTGGTTTTAGAGGGGCTTTGGCCGCTTTTCCAGCCTGGCCAGGCTGATCTTAGCTGATCAGGCTGAGAAACCACCAGCTAAAACCAGCCTGGCCAGGCTGGAAGACCAGCTAAAACCAGCTACTTCCAGCTTAAACCAGCTAAGACTAGCCAACCAGCCTAGGCTGGTTTTAGTTGTTGTTGTTTTTTTCAGCAGGGATCTCCATTCTGTTCAAAAGTTTTCACCCCCGACTCTTAATGCATGGGTTTTCCTTCTGAAGCATCAGTGAGTGTTTGAACCTTCTGTAATAGTTGCATATGAGTCCCTCAGTTGTCCTCAGTGTGAAAAGATGGATCTCAAAATCATACAGTCATCGTTGGAAAGGGTTCAAATACACATGCTGGAAAACCAAATCATTTGTGGGACCTGTAAGTTTTTTTCTAAAGAACAGCAGCCAGTTTAACTGTTCAGGACAAACAAAGGAATGAACATGAACAACTATCACTAAACAAACATATAGCTACTATAGATAGATAGATTGAAATTAGATAGAAGTTGTTTTGAGGAAAAAAACCCTTTAAACTAAATGTGTCCAATAACAGTATGTTCCCGTTGTTAAACAAACAAGCATTATAGGCTCTGCTCTGATGGAACAAATAATGAGATTTGAGGATAACATCTTGCAAACAAGTAATTTTAGAGTTTTGCAACCTTTTCTCATACAGCTGTGCGGATGAATTGCACAAGCTTGCTTGCCATCTCAAACACGTATTCACCACATTACTGAATTAGCTGCGTGCGTCATTTTTAACGGCACATTTGTACAATGACTAATTTGAGCACAATGCTTGTTGAGCAAAATAGGAAGGCAGTGAAGCTGCTGTCGCATGTAGGTTTGTTATTTGGTGCTGCTGCTTGTCAATAATGATTGAGCTTGTCGGCAGTTCGTGCTGATGCAGCGAATGCCACAGTTATTGTCTGTAAAAACACTCAAATATGATTTCGACAAGGCAAAAACAGGACATGCAGGAAACAATGTCTAGTTGATGTGGTTTACGCCACAGACCTCAATATGCTGTTATTTCAAATAAAACAGTTTATGAGCAAGCATACAAACAAGTCTGTTAATTAAACAGTAATATAACTTTCTGTTCAACACATGTGCTTTGTGTATTCTTGTCTTTGAATGTGCAAGCAGAGCATGTCAAGACTTGAGCAATCCGAGTTGAGTCTTTTTTTTTTGATAACAACCACCATCAGTTAACAATCCTTATTCTTCTTTTCAGTAACTACATGAAAGAAAACACGTCCATGTGAGAATACCACTTAAGCACATGATTTAGTTTACTACAATCGTTCTTAGTTTTCTTTGTGTGCTCTAATCGTACCTTATCCTGTTAGAACCTGAGGGGTAATCAAATGTTCTGCCTGGAACAAAAGGGCATCTGGCTCTCCGCATTCATCACACATCTGCTCCGGCTGGAAAGATTTCCATGAGACCTTTACCTACCTTGAATAAATACTGTGATTGGCCAGATTAGCTCTGGCAGTTTAATATAGCAAAAGAGCTGTTTTGTTTTGTGTAATATGGATTAAGATTAGAATGTAGTAGATTTTTTTTTAACCACTAATATTGGCCAGTATGTATGGAAGCTCATTTCTGCCACTGACTTTTTTCTCAGAATTGCACATTTGTATTTCATAATTCAGACTTTTTTTCTCAGAATTGTGAGATATAAACTTGCAGTTGCGAGTTATGAAGTTTAATTCTGAGAGGGGAAATTGAACGTTTATATCTCACATTTCTGACTTAATAACTCACAACTGCATGTTATATACTATATAAGTCAGAATTGCAAGATATAAACTCACGATTTTTAGGAGAAAAAAAAGAAAATTTTGATAAACTCACAATTCTGAGAAAAAAAAAGTAAATTGTGAGTTTATACTCTGACTTCATAACTCACAATTGCAAGTTTATATTTCAAAATTATGGGAACAAAGTTTTGAATTGCAAGTTTATGACTGTTCTGACTGTATAACTCGCAATATCAATTTACAATTGACCTTTTTTTCTCAGAACTGTGAGTTTATATCTCGCAATTCTGACTTTATAACATGCAATTGTGAGTTAAGTCTGATTTGTAAGCTATAAAGTCAAGATAGTGAGATATAAACGTGCAATTTGGACTTTTTTCATAATTATGAAATATAAAGTTGAAATTGCGAGTTATAAATTCACAATTGACCTTTTTCTCAGAATTGTGAGTTTATATCTCACAATTCTGACTTTATAACATGCAGTTATGAGTTATAAAGTCAGAATTGCGTCATATAAACTTGCAATTGCGAGTTATTAAGACAAGATATTAAGTTTATTAAGTTTATATCTCATAATTCCAACTTTATAGCTCACAATTCTGACATAATAATCACAATTGCATGTTATAAAGTCAGAATTGTGAAAAAGAACTTACAATTCTGAGAAAAAATATAAATTTTGAATTTATATCTCACAATTCTGTCTTTATAACTCGCAATTCCAAGTTTATATCATGCAGTTCTAAGAAAAAAGTTTATTTATATCTCACAATTCTGACTTTATATCTCACAATTCTGACTTAACTCACAATTGCATGTTGTAAAGTCAGAATTACAAGATATAAATCACAATTTTAAGAAAAAAAGTCAATTATGATGTAAATTCACAATTCTGAGAAATAAAAGTCAATTGTGAAGTTATATCTCGCAATTCTAACTTTATAACTCACATTTGCAATTTTATATCACGTAATTCTGAAAACAATTTAAAATAGCAAGTTTATATCTTGTAATTTTGACTTTATAACTCACAGTTTCAAAGTTTATATTTCAAAATTCTGAGAAAAAAGTCAGAATTGCAAGTTTATATCACACAATTCTGATTTAATAACTCACAATTGCATGTTATAAAATCAGAATTGTGAGATGTAAACTCACAATTCTGAGAAAAAAGGTAAATTGTGATTTATATCTAGCAATTCTGACTTTATAACTTGCAATTGCAAGTTTATATTTCAAATTTATGAAAGTCAGAATTCCACGTTTATGTCTCACAATCTTGACTTCATAGCTTACAATCCTGACTTAACTCACAATTGCATTTATAAAGTCAGAACTGCAAGATATAAACTCACAATTCTGAGAAATAAAAGTAAATTATGAATTTATGTCTCGCAATTCTGACTTTACACTTGCAATTTAAAGTTTAAAGTTTATATTTCAATATACTGAGAAAAAAGTAAGAATTGCAAGTTTATATCTCTTTATAGCTCACAATTCCGACTTAACTCACAATTGCGTGTTATAAAGTCAGAATTGCGAGATATAAACTCTGAAAAAGTCAATAGTGATATAAACTTACAATTCTGAGAAAAAAGTCAATTGTTATATAAACTTACAATTCTGAGAAAAAAGTCAATTGTAAATTTATATCATGCAATTCTGTCTTAATAACTCAAAATTGCAAGTTTATATCAGGCAATTCTGACTTTATAACTTACAATTGCAAGTTTATATTTCAAAATTCTGAAATAAAGTTTATATCTTACATTTCTGACTATAGCTCACAATGAATATGTATAAGCCTCATAATTAAAGCTAACATGAAACAAGTGATAAATGCCAAATAAGAATACCAATATGTGTGCCATATAAATACATAAAAGCCAATATATTAGCCAAGGCTGGATTTGATCCATTGAAAATGGATTTATTTATTTAAATATGATACATGGTTGCATGATAATAAAAATATCATTCACTATAAAACCAGGGATGTGTATTAGGAAAGTAAATCGAGTTAATTCAGATCTCATGTTGACTTTAACAGGCTTCACTACCAGGGTTTGGCTTGTCTGTTTTTCCCCTCACTCAGCAAACCAGGAGTCTGATCCGACACCACAGTGTGAGATGTTCCTGCTTGTTCATGTAAAACGGGGGCAAACATTCCTTCCCCCACCTCCGTACCTCTCACACTGTGATACAAAACTGCCAGGATCCTCCTCAAAATCATTTGACATACTTCTTCAGGCATATGTTTGATATAAAGCACTATGCATTTTCATCCTTAGCTTCATTAAAAGTCATTTTGGTTTGTGTGCAGGCTGTATGCTGTGTTTCGGCCAATCCGCCCTCTTCCGTTTCAACCACCCCGAGGAGGCGTTCCGAATGAAAAGCATGATGCCTGAGGGAGGACAGACAGCCAGTGTGAAAAACTGGGCCCGCACAGGTAATGCAATATCCCACAGGAGAACACACCTCGACTGTGGCATGAATTATCTAACGCTTACCACAACGCACTCAAAGCCATTACTGTGAAAAATACATTCCTGTAGAACCTCAAAACCTTATTTGTGTACTGTCTGAAATCACAATACAGAACAGTATGTCATGTCTCTGACATATTACTCACTCTGATGCAAATAGATGTTTTTTTTTATACATGTCATGTTTAAAAAAACTTATAATAAACAGATTCAGACTAACAAATGGCCCATTTATGCAGATTTGGTCTTATAGGGTGTTGCCACATGCCTGAATGGCAAGGTTTGTTTTAGTAGCACAGGTAGTGGCTTTTAGCTGGACCTTACTGCATTTCCGTTTTTAACTGTTAGCAACGCAAGCCTGCCTGGATCCTGAGTTGCACCATGCAACTTTTATGAGGAGCTCATTCCTGTGGGTCTCCTGACAGAGCGTTCTACATCTTCCACTCCCACTCACAGTGCTACACAGCAGCCAATATTTAAACAGAGCATTTACAATATGTATTGAGTTGTTTTCCCGACTTTTCCTGTTGTGTGGTAGAAAAGGACAAGTATAGCATATAAACACAGCTGGTGCAGTGCATTTCCTGAGATGGTAATAAATTCTCTCTACCATGAGACATACTTTCTGCAAACAACAAACCCGCTGCATTCTTGTTCACTGTATATTTCCTTATTTTCCCAGTGCCTATATTATATCTATAGCTAAAAGAATTCAGATTTTGCAGACTCTAAATCAGTCTATAATCAAACATCAGATAATAACAAATTACTCACCCTCAAGTTGTTCCAAACCAAACTGTTACCGGTAGCCACTGGCATTTATAGTATAGAGAAAAAATACAGTTGATGTCAAAAGTTTACAGAATCTGCAAAATGTTATTTATTTTACTATAAATAAGAGCATGTTAAGAGCAAAATGCATGTTTTATTTAGAACTGGCCTGAATAAGATGTTTCACATTAAAAAGACGTTTACATATAGTCCACAAGAGAAAATAATAGTTAAATTTATAAAAAATGACCCTGTTCAAAAGTTTACATACACTTGATTCTTAATACTCTGTCGTTACCTGAATGATCCACAGCTGTATTTTTTTTTTTTTTTTTTTTTTTTTTTTTTTATAAATTTAGTGATAGTTGTTCATGAGTCCCTTGTTTGTCCTGAACAGTCAAACTAGCTGCTGTTCTTATCCTTCAGGTCCCACAAATTCTTTTTTTTTTTTTTGTGTGTGTATTTTAAACCTTTCCAACAATGACCGTATGGTTTTGAGATCCATCTTTTCACACTGAGGACAACTGAGAGACTCATTTGCAAGTATTACAGAAGGTTCAAACGCTCTCTGATGCTTCAGAAGGGAAAACGATGCATTAAGAGCCGGGCGGTGAAAACTTTTGAACAGTATGAAGATGTGTACATTTTTTCTTATTTTGCCTAAATATCTTTTCTTTCCATTTAGTACTGCCCTTCAGAAGCTACAGAACACACTTGCAAGTTTCCCAGAAGACTAAATAAGTTCAATCGACCCTGATCTTCAAAATGCTTCATGTTTCCTTCTGAAGCATTTGCAAGTGTTTGAACCTTCTGTAATAGTTGCATATGAGTCAGTGTGAAAACATGGATCTCAAAATAGTCTTTGTTGGAAACCAAATAATTTGTGGGACTTGAAGGACTTTTCTGAAGAAAAAGAGGCAATTTAACTGTTAAAGGGGTAGTTCACCCAAAAATGAAAATTTGATGTTTATCCGCTTACCCCCAGAGCATCCAAGATGTAGGTGACTTTGTTTCCTCATCAGAACACAAACGGAGATTTTTAACGAAAACCGGTGCAGCCTGCCAGCCACAGAATACGAGTGGATGGGCACCAAACCTTTAAAAGTAAAAAGGGTGTAATTTGGATTTGTCTGTGCATGTTTTTGTTTACTTTTAAAGGTTTGGTGCCCATCCATATCCATTATATGGCTGGCAGACTGCAGCGGTTTTCGTTAAAAATCTTAGTTTGTGTTTTTCTGAAAGTCACCTACATCTTGGATGTCCTGGGGGTAAGCAGATAAACATCAAATTTTCATTTTTTGGTGAACTATCCCTTTAAGGACAAACAAGGGACACAGTATTAAGAATTAAGTGTATGCAAACTTTTGAACAGGGTAATTATTTTTATAAATCCAATTATTATTTTCTCTTGTAAACTATATGTAAACATGTTTTATGTGAAATATCTTATTCAGGTCAGTACTAAATAAAAAATAACATGCATTTTGTATGATCCCTCTTATTTTTCTAAAATGATTAACATTTTGCACATTCTGCAAGGTGTAAACTTTTGACCTCAACTGTTATTTCCCATAAAAGTCAATGGCTACCGGCAACTGTCTGGTTATCAATATTCTTCAAAATATCTTCTTTTGCATTCAACAGAAGAAAGAATCTCATGCTCAAGCTCTTGTACATGTATATAAAGCTGTCCATGTGCTTTTGGCAACTGATATTTGTTTATAGACTGATTTATAGAGGAAAAGAACCCCCCCTTCACACGTTCCCATGTGCCAGAGCTATTTCCTCATCCATCTCTCTTCCAGTCCAGACAGCTTTGTTGGCCATGCTCTGCTTATTTAAAGTTGAGGGGTATCTTTTACAATATCTATATTTATCTCACCACCCACCCTGCTCTTCAATCCCCTCCTCACTGTTCCCCTCATATTCTCCCAATATCCGACTGCCTCGTTCCCACATGGCAGGTCTGCTTGATGTTCTTGATGATATTCTTGTATTACTGAGAGCAGCTTGTAATTTATTAAAATATATGCTTTTATTGTTACGTATTTCTACATTATTCCTTACTTTGCGACTAAACAAATATATTATAAGCTAGTATAGACTGCATATCATATAGAAATTATTAAAATAAACATTTCTTTCAATTTAAACCCATATTCACAGTGCCTATGTGAATATTTTGTAAAAATGTGCACTGTCGCTTTAAGAATGTAGGCCCCGCCTCGTTCAGCCAGCAGTCAGTCACATCAGCACCGTGGACAGGGGAGGGAGGGGGACTCAGCGATGGTGTAGCGGCGCCAGGCTCACCAAGCCCGGCTGGAATATCTCGTCTGCGGCGTTAATATACTCTTTCCTGGATACTGTGAGGCCGGTACAGCTGGCCTAGGTCAAGAACCGAAATGCGGGAGCCGTACTTTTAAAACTGAGCTCGGTTATAAACCAAACGCAGCGGCTTAGCGTTTCCACAGGCGTGTTCTCATCTGTAAGTACTGGTCGTTACAGAGGCTGTGTATGTGTCAGATAGGCATACAGACGTACTGTATGTAGCATATGTATCATTTTATAGTCGCGACTTGTCAAGTTGATATGTATCACTTTGTCACATGGAGGATTTAAATTATTAGCCTATCTTTATAAGCAATGTGTCTATGTGCTTGTGCTTGCTTGAAACCGTTTCAATGGGATTTAAATGGAAAATTGAGCCAGAGGCATCGTCAGCTGCTCTGACTTATTTCTAAACCACGACGACTATAAAAAATAATAAATAACAACACTTGGAAAGGGGGCTGTGTTTTATGCATTATTTGTGAGTTTGAACAGAGAGAGTTTTGTAATCAAGACAGAGAGATTTGTGGCATAGAAACGCAAACACTGAGCTGGAAAGAGCAAGATTGATCAAGTTTTGGATGTTGTGAAATCAGTTCTGTGACTGACTTAGAATCAGTCTTATGTATGTAAGTTTGATACAGGTCTTAATTGTTTTACATCTGAGAGGGAAAAATAATAAATTTGGTATTATTTTAAATATAGTGGAATAAACCAGAGGTTTTTACTTTTTATGATGCCAAGGACCTCCAAATATGATGACCGCTGAATTAGGATCTCTTTCCTAAAACATAAACATAAAATCAAATATAATTGGCATGATTATTATTATAAAACAAATTAAGTGTGTCTGTGCGAAAACCAAAACTAGCTTTAGTATTAGTATTTAGTATCTTTTTTTTTTTCTAATCAATATTAGACAAATGTCATAATGTGACCCTGGACCACAAAAGCAGTCATAAGTAGCAGCATTTGTAGCAATAGCCAACAATACATTGTGTGGGTCAAAATTATCTATTTTTCTTTTATGCCAACAATCATTAGGATATTAAGTAAAGATTAATTTCCTACCGTAAATATATCAAAAGTTAATTAATGATTAGTAATATGCATAGCTAAGAACTTCATTTGGACAACTTTAAAAACAATTTTCTCATTATTTCAGTTTGAAAACCACTGTTTTAGATAATGACCATTTTTACTTTGTAGGCCTGTCTCAGGCTCAGCAGATGAACCATTTACATTGGAGATGGTCAGTTGCCTGAGACAGATTGAGTTACCAGCGGGGCTCTCTGTGATTTAGCTATATGAGCACATATTCATTTGACGTTTATCCTCTCATGCTGGAGCCTGGCAGACTTTCTCTCTGAATTTCCATTTGGTAACCACTATTTCTGCTAGAGCATTTGTCTTCTGTGGGCTTGGCAGCAGTGTTAAACTTGGAGGCTGTTGAATGGGGCTAATGGATTAAATGCATCTCTGCAGTGCCAAAAGAGCTGCAGGTACTTGCATTAAAAGCTCAGGTGTAGTACTGAGGATAATAGTTGGGGTTAGCTGGGGTGAAGAAGCCAAATGCATCCACTTACTCGTGAGTGCTTTTCCTGTTTTACGTACTCTGCCCAGCTCATATGGCTAGTGATGGGAATTATGAGTCATTGAGAATCAATTCTTTTGAATTGTTTCAGTCAACCAGTTGTAACCATCATGTAATTGTCATCACATGTCTCTAACATCTTGACATGGCGTTGAAGGTCAGGTAAAGATATATACGTAAGCACATATGTTGGTTTTATTACAGGAAATATTTGTTCATTAAACAAAAATATGGATTTTGAATTTTGTGTATGGTGAATAATTATGATTGTTATCTTTTCCTTCAGATTCTGAGAACCTGGTCAATGGGAACCACTCATCGGGAGCCCCCAAATCTCACTTGGTCTCCAACGAGAGAGTGCGCCCTGAGCACAGTGCCATCGTCAGTTCCATTGAGAAGGACCTTCAGGACATTATGGACTCATTAGTCATGGATGACCCACAGCCCTCTTCCTCTGAGTCAAAGAAGCCCTCTGGTCAGCCCATCTCCCAGTCTCCTCTGTCCCCCATGTTAAATGGAGGGGGGCGCTTCCTTCTCTCACCCCCAACGAGCCCTGGTGCTATGTCTGTGGGCTCTAGTTATGAGAATACCTCCCCTCCTTTCTCTCCTCTCTCATCCCCGTCAGCCGCCAGCAGTGGCAGCTACACCAGTCCTTCTCCGAGTGGTTGTCAGGACCAGCTTCACACGCTTCCTCCTGTGCCAGTTAGGTCTTCTAGTTACAATTACACCAGCCAGCCACCCATACCTCAGCCACGGACCACACTGCCCAGCTATTCTGGTGGCAACAGTGGGCCAAAGGTGCCTGAGAGTCCCAGACTCCAGCGAAAGGCTCTTTTAGAAGCACCGCCAAGCCCAAAGCCAAGTCGTAGGGGGTTTAACCAAGACAGCTTGGTGGCTAAAACCCCAGACAGCCCCATACAGACTCACATTCTGCCCTCAGTCTCCATCTCTACCACTCCGACTGATCACCCATCTGTCAGTCGGATTCCAGTTCCAGGTAGCCCCAGACTGACCCCCAAATTCTCCACCGCACCCTCATCCTCACCCTCTAGTCCTAGAACCAAAACTGCCATTGTTCTCCAGGATCGACCCTCAAGTCCTTTCCGGGAGCAGCCTCATCCAGATCGGTCCTTGACCTCTAGTCCACTCTCCCCACCCTCGAGATCTTTTCAGCCCCCCTTGGACCCCATTGTCCACATCATTCAGGGTGGTCCACCACACCCGCATCCTCGCACACTGCAGCCTCCAGAAAGTCCGCGGCTGGCCCGCAGGAACCTTGAAGGGAGTAGCATGAGGGAGCTTCCTCCTCTTAGCCCCTCTATAGCTCGCAGGGGGGTTCCTGTGCTCCCCGGAGCTCTACCAGGAACCCTGCGGACTCCAGAGAGTCCGTCCCCAAGAGTGATGCCAGAGAGTCCCAGACTTAGGCGGAAAGCAGGGTCTCCTACAGAGGAGCCATTCAGCCCTCGTGGGGTGCGTGCTCGTAGTCCTTCACCTACCTATGGACTGATGGGGGAAGGCAGTGGACGGAAGGGCAGTGTCGGGAACTCGCTTTCTTCTGCGTTTAGCTTGGGTTCCTTGCCTGGGTCATCTCCCCGATCCAGTCCCAGGAGCCACAGAAAGATGTCAGCGGGCCACAGGGACCTCCGGATGCCTCATCCGGGCACGAGGGAGCGCAAAAATAGCATCACAGAGATCAGCGACAACGAGGATGACCTTCTGGAGTACCACCGGCGCCAAAGAGAAGAACGACTCCGAGAGCAAGAAATGGAGAGGCTGGTGAGTATGATGCAGTAGATTGCATGCATTTACATAACAAAATATCAAACAAAATGTGATTCATGAGAAAACTGTCTCTTAGGGTGTGTTCACACTTGTAGTTTTGGTTCGTATGGTTCATTTGGTCTGGGCCAAAAAGGAAAATAATACATTTGGTCCTTGTCCGCTTAGCGTTCACACACTTTTGACAGTGACCCTAAAGATACCGAACCTAAAGGCAAAGCGATACGTTCACGAATACAGTCGAAAGTCGAATACACCTATTGCCGACTGCTGGACTAAGTGTGCTCATTGTTGCATGTATATGATTTTATTTTCACCACTGGCGAACTCACAAAGAGCTTATAAATACATGGCAACAAGTATGAACACACTGTTAAAAACAACCTCGAGACCAACATAGAGTGCAGTTAGCTCTGAGGAAAGATATAGTGGCATTTGTTTGCAGATGCCCACTTGAAAGCCACATCATAAGGTAAAGAATTCTTCTAAGAAATACTCACTGTCTCTGTTTGTACATGTCATGTTGAGGGCTGCCTCTGCATGTCTTCCGATGATATGTAAATTGCAAGTTTCTACAGTTAATATTTTCCAGAGAAGCTCCTCAGTGCACACTGATGGCTGAATCTAATCTTAACACACCTCGCAAGCATTAGCAATTGTGCTTTTGGTGAGAATGCAGGACATTTGGAGGAAATGCTACTACACGTCTCAGGCAGAACTGACACACTGACTAATCCGCTGTCGTGCTGAGGCAGAGGGCTCTGATTTTACCATGGCAACCCCATTGTTTGTTGTCTCTTTTACTGAGAGGTGGGAGGGAACAGTAGACATCTTGGTCCAGTTTGCAGCCCAGAGTGAAGCCACTGAGACAAAGGCCCCTGTGAAGTTTTATATGTGTTTGTGTCTGAAACAGCTCTTGTCTGCTTCCCTTGTAATTACCCATTGTGGTTGTTTATTGCTCTCAGAAAAGGAGGTGATCTAATTGAGCGTACAGAGTTATGCTTCAATACTCCCAACAGAGCGGATCTGAAATATGTTATTTTCGCTAAGCATGTGCACTTCTAGTATGCTCCTAGTATGCTTTTTTTTTTGGCTTTTTGCTGATAGAATAAATGCCAAAAGAATGAGCTTAACATGCCAATGACCTCATCCTCGCAAAAAGGTTCAGTGCAAAATTAGACAAACAAGAAGTGACCTTTGATCCAGACCTTGTTCTGAAATATTTGCAAAATGTCAAGTGTAAATAGCAAAGAATGTTTGCTTGGTGAAGAAACATCAGATGTTCTTTTTAATTTTCTTTAGCAAATGTGACTGTCAGCCATTACATCACTCATTATCAGAACCGTCTGTCTTGTGAATTGCTTTTCACATAAGTATTTTGACATGGTCTGCTGGCTTCTGTGGTCCATTAACAAACAGCACTCATCTGTTCACTCATTTCTGCAGTTCCAGACATCATTCGTCAAGCAAGTCTGCCTTTCACTAAAAACATCTGATGTATCTGACGTGCGGATCGGCCACGTTGAGCTCATTTGACTGCCCCTTGGCTTCTGCTGAGAAGGAGCGGGAAACTGCCTAGCATGACAAGCAGAAATGTGCTTCAGGGAGTGTTGCAGCAGGTTTTGATTTTTCTGGCAGCTGATTGTCATATACAGGAGAGGGCAGAACATCACGTAACATAGAACTCATGGCCGCTGAAGGAATCAGGAAGGAGACAGTGGGGTTGACTGCAGTCTGGAGGCTAAATCTAAACCAGTAAAAACAGTAAGCAAAGGTGGTGGATTTCAAATTGGATACTTATAAGGGGTCCCATGCTAAGCAACTGGCATTGAGATGAATGCCATTTTTTAATGGATAGTTTTCAATAGTAGGGCTGTACAGGTTTTTGCTATTAGTGATGCACTGAAATCAATGCAGTAGTGATGTAACGGCCTCTTGATATTTTAGCCATACAGATTTTATATATTGCTTATCTAGGGGGGCAGTATTGGCCTAATGGTTAGAGATTTGGTCTGGCAGGGATTGTAGGTGGGGGGACTAAATTACCAGCACTTTCTCTACCCTGAGTACCATGACTGAAGTGAGTTCCTTGAGCAAGGCTCTGAACCCCCAACTGCTCCCTGGGTGCCACAGCATTGGCTGCCCACAGCTCTGGGTCTGTGTTCACAGTGTGTGTATGCGTGTGTGTGTGTGTGTGTGTGTGTGTGTGTGTGTGTTCACTACTGTGTTTGTGCACTTGGATAGGTTAAATGCAGAGCACAAAATCTGAGTATGGGTCACTGTACTTGGCCATACGTCACTTCACTTTCTTCACTTCTAACATTATTTTTGGTCACAGTGAAAAGCATCCACACTGCTCACATATTAACTTGTTGTAGCTTATCCACGTTGTGTTTACAGTCTTTTGGAGAAATGCTAATTAAAGGGAACCCCAAGTATTAAGACTTGTATAATGAAAATGCTGTCTCTTACTGAAATATGTAGTAGAACACCCATGAAAGATTTACATTATTTAAAAAAAACCTTGTTTTATACATATTTTGGACTATGGGGGAGCCATTGTTTCGATTAAGTGAAATGGTTGCTCTGGGTCACCTACTGACGCTACCTGTTGCTATTTCTACCGCAATTCAGAAAATAAAATATTGATACGATGCCACATCGTGCAGCTTTTGGTTGCAGTTTTTAGTAGGGATGCACCGATCCGTATCGGCCGATCACTTGCGCGTTTTGTCAGTAAAGCCGGTTCTGTAATCAGCGGTAAATGCCATCAGGTGCGTGATTTCACGTTGAGCCGTATATACTACACACAGTCGTTGTTCACTGACGAGCTGCGCACATTCACACTGATAATGAACATTGATTTGCGCAGCTCGTCGGTAAACAACGGCTGTGTGTAGTATATACAGCTCAACGTGAAATCACGCACCTGATGGCATTTACCGCTGATTACAGAACCGGCTTTACTGACAAAACGCGCAAGCATGATCGTCCGATTCGTATCGGTGCATCCCTAGTTTTTAGTGAAACGGGCTACAAAAGAATCAATGTAAGTCTTCACTGTTTATCTAACGATAAGAAGAGGAAAAAGAATGGAAAGATGCCAATGGACGAATAAAACTTCCAAAAGACCTGCGTCTTTGTTCTCTCCACTTTAGCCCTGATGCCTTTGAGGCTATTAGTAGAACTACTGAAAGAGCTTACAAACGGCAGAGATGAGAAACGTTAGATGCCATCCTGGCTGGATGGAAACAAGCAGGTGCTTGTCGTGATGCTGCAGCCACTGAAAGAGTTTCTCAGCGTGGATTTCATTCAATATCCGAAGGGGGTTTAGACTCCTTGTGGGGAAAACATCAATGGCATGACATTTGGTTTAGGCCTACGCTTACAGTATATCCATTGCCACCTGTAAACTCTTTCAGTAGCTGTAGTCATCAAATCAGTATTTTATTTTATTTTTTGCAATAAGTAGCACCAGTAGCTCACAGAATGCAACCATTTGACGTCATTGAAATAATGGCACCCATCATATTCCAAAATATGCATGAAACAATGTTGATTTAAATAATGTAAATCTTTCATGGGTTTTCTACTACATATTTCAGTAAGATAGATCATTTACGTTATATTAAGCCATATAAGTCTTAGTACCCAGCGTTGGATCACTGTTTTAGTCGATGGTTCGACTGAAACCACTTTTTTTTGTGCTGACTATGCATCACTGTGTTTAAGGACATATTATATTACTGTAGTTTGTTGCATAAAAACTTTCAACAGTAACTTTATCTGTTACATACACTTTATTATTAATTCACTAGTCAGATGTGACAAAAAAAGTTTTTTTTTTTTATAAAAAGTTCTTAATCGATGACTTAATTAGAACTTATGAGCTCACCACTCAGCAAACTGTAAACGGCTAGCCTAAATTATTATTTTATTTAAGAAAGAGTATTTTTATTTTATTTTATTTCATTTGATGCATATTCAGCTGAGTGAGTGTGAGCCAGTCCAGTCTGCGGTGCATAATTTATCATCCCTAAACTGCCACAAGGCTCCAGAGGCACACATGGTTACCTTAGATACAGCCTTGGCACACACACTTGGCATATGGCGTCAGTCACTAGAAAACCGTTCTATCAGTCAGCTCGAGTGCCATACTGATGCCAGCCCTGCTAAAGATGACCTCGTTTTTTTTGTTTTTTTTTGACTGAGTGCTCCCACGATGACATCACATTTCCATTACTCTATAAAACTGACATTTGCTGCACAGTAAAAGCAGACGTGTCAGTGAGGAAGTACCACTGATCGGTATTAGATCTTATAGACCAATTATCAGCCTACGTCACACACGCGTCACGCTGGTTCAACTGCGCATGTCGGTTGCAAAAGACGACCGGAACCGCTATAATGTCCCGTTCCAGGCAACCCGTTACTCGTGTTTTTCCGATCTTCTATCTGTGAAAGTGCACCCAAACGACAGTCAAACCCGTGACTTCCCACTCGTGAACTCGTACTAGATCGATGTGCTCCCAGTTCCGAGTTCTGACGTGACATAGCCCGCGAAACCACTATGTCAGCACCTACGAGTGCGGTGTTTATGCAAGAGGTACACAGTGAAAAAATAGACTTTAGGACAATATAACATTGCAAACAAATTAATAATAATGTAATAATAATAAATGCGCTCAGGCAGTTTGGGGTGACTTGCCTGGAATGCTACAAAGATGTGAGTCGTGATTTGAAGTCCTGATTTACGAGTTAAAAAACCTGCCTGGAACGCAGCGTAAAACCCGAAAGAAAAATCAGAAAATGAAGGAAAGACAACCGTGAAAATGTTGTATTGTGCAGTGGGTAAAGTTACACGGCTAGTCTCGTAAGCTTGGCTACTAACGTTAACAAGTTATAGCGAACTATCCTACTGTCAGTCACTAACGTTAGAATACACTTTTTGTACAGGAGATCGGTATCCATTCGTCACTTCTGTCTTTTCCTACTCAACTCAACCCAGTGTGAAATAAACAAAGGCAAAGCAAAACTTAAATATTTGAGGTAAATATTGTCTCTTTATTTGCTAAGAGGGATTAAATTGCAGGCATCAAAATTCAGATAATTTATGGCAAGTAATGTCACATCGTGTTTTTAAATTAATTTGTTAGACATTGATCGTTTTTGTATGTCTGCATTGTGTTGTGAAGCCTGTTGAGGCATGCTTTATACATGTAATTTGCACTTGACTTGATTTGGGTACACGATTACATCTATGGCAAACGGATCTGTCAGAGCAACCCCACTCACTAACGTTAATTTCGTTGAATAACCATTCTTATCGTTGGGTGACAAGCTGTTGTAATATGCGGTAAACATTTTTTTAAATAACATTAATCAAAATAATCTATAATAATTTAGAATCTAACTGTTTTGTACCATATCCGTGTAATTTCCTATTCGTAAACGCTATGTCTCCCGGGTTTTCTGCAACCAAGATGCGCGCGCATCCCGGATGTTTACAAACAGATAATTGGTCTATAGTTTAGTGGGGATTACGCTGTGTTAGATTTGTTTACATTTTTAGCACTGGGCAGAAGAATTTGTTTTGACTCTTCTTGGTGCAGTAAATCAATCTGACATCATTTATTATAATTTATCATTATAAAAACAGTTATTATGGTTATATAGCCTATAGTTATAGGTTGCAGGGAGGCAGGCAGATTGATAGTAAGCTGTTCTACTATGAAGACATAACCACCTCCTTGTTGTTGGGAGGGCAGACATGGGTCATCTGCGCAGGGGACACATGAGGTCTGAATGTCAAGCATCTGTCCCACTGCTCTCGTGGATTAGCACACTAAATATATATCTACTTTCACTGGCCACATTATGCTGAAACATAACTGTGTGTATGTAACAGTTAAAGAGGTAGGAAGACACAAGAGCTATCTATTGTAATTCATTAACCAGGCATGCAACTGCGTTTTGACCCAGTAAAGTGCAATTAGAATCTTTCTGATGAGGATAAAAGCAGTATCTTCTGACACAGCAAGAAGCATATGAGCTCCCTCTGGAGCATTTTGTTGATAGTTTAATGTGTTTGCTTCCTGTGTTCTTGCAGTTTAGTATAAAGTGAGTTATCTGCTCTGGGACGGATTAATGCTGATTCTCCTCACAACAACAGAGAGAGAGGGAGTATTCAGAAAAAAAAGAGACAGTTAACTGACTTTCTGTGCACTGATTATCTGGGTCAGTGCAGACTTTAGTCATTCTGACCCGGCTCTTGTAATCAAGACAGTGAAGAACAACCCTCAGTGCTCTTAGCAACACCACAGCTTGTTATATAAAGCAATATTGAAGGATTCTCAGAATAATCTGTTTGACATTTGCACAGGTAACTCTGTAATCCTGAAAGATACAGATATTGATACTAGAGTTTGATATTTACAGTACATGACAGTCACTTGTGGAGCTTGATTTACAATATTCAGATTAGTAAGATGTTATTTTATTGCTATTGCTCATACTAAAGGGATAGCTCACCCAAAAATGAAAATTCTGTCATTAATTACTCTTTATAATAACTTTTGTCATTCCAAACCCTTCGTTCAGATCTTTGATTAAATCTGAGAGCTTTCTGACCCTGCATAGACAGCAATGCAACTGACACATTCAAGGCCTAGAAAGGTAGTAAGGACATTGATAAAATAGTTCACTTTTTAGATCTACTTTATTTAACAATTTATTATCTTCAGTGTCAGTCTTTGACGCATCTTTATGAGAGTACCTTTCTAGGCCTTGAAAGTGGTGGTGTAAATTTCATCAAAAATATTTTCATTTGTGTTCCAAAGATGAATGAACGACTTACGGTTTTGGAACAACATGAGGGTGAGTAATCAAAGACAGAATTTAAAATATGGTATGAACTATTCCTTTAATTACATAGATTGTCCCACATGTTTGCTACCAACACAGTTTATTGAGGAGAGTAAACAGGCAATTTAGTTAGTATTTCTTGCTTGTGTGTTTTTGTGATGGTGTATTGTCCTTGTTAGTATGACCCTGCACATGAGTATTGCCAATGGTGGACAGGGGATGTTTTTTACAGTGTAGCAGAAAAATATTAATGTGCGACATAAACTTCAAATTCTTCTTCTGCCCTTGAGCAGAGATCCTTCTCTCCCTCAGCACTGGTGTTTTTGAGAAGAGCTGGCAGTGAAACTATTACTGTTGAAAAGTGTGCCAAGAGATTCACAGAAGTGACCGTTGGTTCTGTCCTCTGCTGCATCTTGATGATCTAAACTTGGCCATGAAATGACACAATGAGCCAAAGCGATAAACCTGAAGAGGCCACAGGCCACTTTATATCCTCATCTTTTTACTACATTTGTACAGGTAACATTTAAGGTCTACTATTTAACACTCTTTATGTCTTGTTCTTTTGCCAGGTATTTGAAGGCCTGTAAAAAGGGTGATGTTTTCTGTCTATGTTTGCAGAGGATAATGCATCCAGAATATGAATTATATGCTGCTATTGTATACAATACTCATGCTCAAATATGAGTTCTCTCTAAGCTTTATTAGGGCACAGATAGACCTTTATGTGTACTTTCAGACACACAAGGACAAGTACATAATAACAGAATTGTGTGAACGTTTTCTAAAGGACGAAAATGTGAATTTAAAAGACAGCCTTATTTAGATTCTCGAAATACTGTTTAAAAAAATGTGTTTTTGAGGGTGAAGCAAGGTTCCCATTTTTCACAGCTGTGTATGTCTAGACATTTTTTTCTGTTCCAAAAATGTAAGCTGTTTTTCCCCAAACTCTGTGTGAAATTAGAGGTTCTCATCATGCTGAAGTGCAACATGAACAGATGCATCTGGTCCTGTTCATTTGGTTTGTGGCGATGTGCTGCTTTTCAAAGACGTTCAATAAGAAAGCAGTTGTTTTTTGTTTGAAATATCACATATTCCAGCAACAGACGTGTCATCCCAGGATGTTTACTGGAGGGCTTAATGCTACAGTGCTTGGTTTAGTCTGTAGTCTGTGTTTGAAAATATTGGGATGTTTTTCACCCTGTGGGTTTTCTGCAGGCAAGCCTTGAATAGAACGTGAAAGATTTATTTATTCCTCTGTGCACATTTAATGTTTTTTTTTCTAGCTGTACCTATAAGGAAAGCATTTATAGGTTTAATTTCCCAAAAAGTGTGAGTGTGGTATAAGTTTGGGACAGGCTATCCGATTTTTCAACCAAAGGCAGATGGGGTATTGAGGAAACCAGTTTGAAAATGATACATTTTACAGTCCAGTTTAGGCATAGAAATGACAAACTTCAGCTCAAAATGTGTGTTTTAGAGAATGTGTTTTTTTCAAAATGTTTGGAAAATAATAACGACGCGTCATCAAATGCACTGAACGTAAACAGTGCCACTGAACTGAAAAAAAAAAAAACTCCATTTTGCTGATTGTTGCTGCTGAAAATAGTCAATTATTGTCATTTAAAAACTTTTTATATTAATTTTATTCAGTGGTAAATATATGCATATAGGCATGTGACACTGCTGACAGTGCACTTTTTAATATCACTTGGAAGCAGTTGAAGTCTGTCTGGTTAAAGGTATTCAAACAATCCGGGCACGTCACAGCAGTAAGAGTGACACTGTGACCCCGTCACACATTTAGAGACAGAAAAAGGTCAGGAGGAGCAGGAGAGAGCCTCTGACATGGCAGGGGGTTTGAGAGGCTTTGAAAAAGGATTTGAGGAGCTGTACGTTTGTGTGTGTTTGTGTGTGTGTCATTCCAGACAGAGGGAAGACGGTGGAATGTAAGAGCTGGGATCAGAAGGCAAAGCCAGTGTCTCCTGAGCTCTGATTGGTCCATGTGTGGTTGGAATGCATAAAATGAGTGAGCGGAAATAAAAAAAGCTGGAATGTTTCTTAAAATGCCATCTCTCAGTTTTTATTTGGGCTTCTAGTGTCACTAATAACCGTCTAAGTTCAATACCTGAGACATTTTCATGTTGGAGACGTTCATACAGCAGTTGATCCACTTTTTCTCCTCACTTGTGACACGGATCTTTTTTTTTTTTTTTTGACTGTATAAATCTATTTATGTGCCTAAACACTGTATGTGTTACAGTGACTCTTTCAGTCATTAATTTTAGAATTAATAGGCCCTATGATTTTTCTACTCATTTTGACAATTTAATAGACAATACAGAGCAATGTTAAGGGTCCAGTGAAGTGCTTTAAAACACTCAGCGTTATTCTATGTTTTGACGTAATTTCAGCTGAAACAGGAAGACAGAACTGGACATATCAAGCAGTCCCGTCCCCTTTTTTAAACAGCCAGTAGCGTTTGTTTATATCACAGCTTGGGCCAGAGCTGTTGAGCTCAGTAAAGCCATATTTGTGTATGACAGCCACAATTTCATCCATATTGCTTTAAAATATCATTCTGTGTACAATTCAAATGTGTCTGATACAATTTGTAGTCTGTGCCGATTCATTCTTACTATCCGCTCCATGCTATCGTGTCTCTGGAGCAGAGAAGACTGTGTAAACGCGAAACCAATCTACTTTCACCCCAATGTACAGCATATTTACACAGTCTGAATCGTTCCCTGTCCTCTATATAGTGCACTACATGAAAATACAATTGATTCACTGTACAGGAAATGCAAATTATGTGATCAAGTGACCGATTTCAGCCACAGCTTTGGTGTGCATTTATAGTGTAGGGGGCAGGATGTTTCGGATTTTAGAGAGCATTTGATTGGACAGAAAGTTTGATGAGAAGCTGAATCGTTGAGAAGCTGAAAATCGTTGATCCAGATCCAGAAGTTTTGAATGTCTGTGTCTTGTAAATGTGAATTTTGTCATTGTTTTGGAGCACACTAGCTTATAGATAACCTTAAGGTTAACCTTATTTATACTTACGGTCAAAAAAACGTTTTGATTTCATGGGGACTTTAATGATAATTCTGAGATTTAGAATGAAACTGTAGCCTTTCCCAAAATAGACACACCTGAATGAGAAACGTGCCTTCAAGACACACTCTCACCAAAAACTCTTAGCATAGCGGGAAGATTTGTAAACAGAAGGCTATGTTTGTTCATTGCTGTCATCTGGAAAGTATGAAGCGCTTAACGGTTATCCTAAATACCGGTTCAGTGGAAACCCTCTATACTTTTCCATCTAGGTTTCAACATGTACCATTTGACTAAAATGTAATTTTCACATTAACAGTATTTCTCCGGTCTCTGAGAGAACATCTGACTAGCACCTACACAAGCGGTGTTGTTGTTTAGTAAGCACTGACCCCTGAGTGGGTTACAGTGAATGCTGTTTAAACTTGCGATTGGGCCTCCTGTGGTTGTTTCAAAGCCTTGATACATCCATTTCAATAAACCTCTATGAACATTGAATCATATCATCATTAGCAGCCACCAGCAGAGAAATAAGCCAGATGAGCCGGTAAGCCAGATGTAGTGCAATCGCTTTATGTACCTAACGTCACACACTGTGAGAAAATGGACTGTGTGTGTGTGTGTGTGTGTGTGTGTGTGTGTGTGTGTGTTGGAGGCGGAGGGACTAGGGGCTTTATTTGTTCATCTGTCTCAGCGTGTGTGTGAGTTCTGGAGAGCTACTCAATGAGGAAACATCTGAGAGAACCACAGGACTCTAACTAGTCTGCTACTTTTAACACGTCACAATGAGGGTGAGTTTGTGGTTTTCATTGCATTCTTTTATCTGTGTAAGTGTATAAAGTGTATTTGAGTCCAAATGTATCATAAACTAGTGTTTAATTGCTATAATTGTACATTTAGTCAGTGTGCTGTCATATAGGTATTTAGTCTGCTATTATTGAATCAAATATGTTGTTACCTGACTTAAGCGTGGATGTATTCCCTCATGTGTTATATTAGCTCTCCTTTACGGCATAATTAAACAGCGTATTGCTTTAGAAGTGCTCAGGTAGCCCTGGTTTTGATTGGAAACACTTCTCAGGCCTGGTTGTAAACTCCAGGATCAGAGGCTCAACAGGCCTGGATGGAAGCAGATCAAATGATTAGACTCCCTCCTACGGTTCCCTCAGCCTCTGTGTGTTTCAGAGCGCTTTTAAAACTCAAGGGTGTGCCGCCATGATCTTAAACAATTTCCTTTCCCTGGGGGGACCTGCTAATGACAACTACAGAGGGCCCTTTAAACTCATAAATGAGTGTTGTGCGCATAGGCGTCTGTTGTAGTCCTGGTTCAAAAATGTCTCTTTTAGAACTAAGAACATCTGTGTTCAATGTCTTGACAGTTTTTTCCAAAAAATCTCTAAAATGGAGATGTTGCTCTTGGCTCTTAAGCGGAGATAATGAGCTGTTACAGTATACAGCAGTTATTGGTGCAAATTGAGGTTGACGAGAAACTCTTCAATATTAGAAGGGTCTCTAGGTTTTTATGGAGCCTGAGGAATGAAAGCAAAGGGGCTTTTCATAATTCAGACGTGTAATTTTCTAGACGAGACAGCTCTGTCAGGTGAAGACATGTTGATGTGGTTCACTTCTGATAAGTGATTGAACGTTCTCCTGTGTGAGGAGCTGTGCATTTTAAAGTGTTTATGTCACAACGGATCAGTTTAATCAGTTTCAGTCTCTCTGAGCCACCAGTTTAACTTCAAGCTAAAATCATTTTCAGTTGTTAATTTGAATGGAAGAGTCTGGTACTATTTGATACAGAAGCTTCCTTCTATCTAAGGTAATTTGCTAGTTTGATGGGAAAGGGCCATGGGAACAGTCTGAACTGATTCCCCTCAGCTATGTTTCTCATTTCAGTGTGATCCTGGAGATTCAGGAGGCTGATTACAGGTTGAGCTAATTAAGGGTTTGGAGAATACTCATCACAGTCCTCCACAAATCACACTGAGCTCATCCAGACTCTAGAGCACATCAAAGAGAGCACACACAACCTGCTGGAATACCAGCATGCCTCTTTTTGTTTATCTTACTTTTCTGGTGTGGATTCAATCATGTGCAATTATTTTTTACGTCCTACAGCAAGGTTCGTAGTTGTTGGTTTGTGACCGAGCGGCTATGGAGAGATTCAGATTTTTTTAATTAAATTTTTGAATGTATGAAGTACCATTCAAATGTGTGGGGTCCGTAAGTTTTCTTAGTCTTTTATACTCGCAAAGGCTGCATTTATTTGATCATATTTGCAGTAAGACATTAGTAACTGTTAGTTGATGAGAAGAGGCTTGGTCAACCAAAAGTTTATTAGCCGTTTAGTTGCAGAAAAAAATCCACAGGAAGTGGGGAAGTCACGCAGTCCGAAACGGACAGATCGTTAACAGCTGGTCTGTATGGTAATATAGTACATCAGGCAGGACATGCAAATGCTCACCTATCATTCATCAACCTCAAATATGGCTTTTCATCTGAAAAAATGTAAGTGGTAGCAACTTGGTTGCATAGTCGCTCAATCTAATGTTAACTTAGAAAAGTGAGTGCTATTGAAGTGTCTGTAAGGAGTGTGGAAGCTAAACAGTAACATGCTTACTGCATGACAGATGGAGGCACTGGTGCGGTCACTTGCTCTTAAAAAATGCTCTGTCATATTTGGTCATATAGATAATTAAAAAGTAATACATCTTTTGAATCTGTAAAGACTCTCAATAACAATGAAACGTTGCGCTTTTGTAAAAGAATTAAAGCAAACAGGATGCGCTTTCTGCCATCTCGAAACTCTGTGTATACTTGCCTTACAGACATGAAAAATATATCTATAGAGATAGATGCGCTGTGGCAAGCTTTTTTGCATGTGCTTGAGTGCTTATTAGGCTAAGTAGGCAATTAAAGGTTCATTATTATAATTTATATGGTTTATTAATAAACGTGCAACTAATAGTTGACTAATGCTTAAAATGAATGACTACATAGACATTAGTAATGATACAAAAATATTGTGAAATAATACTTGAATTTACAATAACTGTTATCTATTTGAATATACTTTAAGAGTTAGTTGACCCAAAATAAAAATAAAAATCTGTCATTAATTACTCACCCTCATGTCGTTCCAAACCTGTAAGACCTTTGTTAATCTTCGGAACACAAATTAAGATATTGTTGATGAAATCCAAGAACTTTCTGACCCTGAGTAGACAGCAACACAACTAACTTGTTCAGGGCCCAGAAAGGTAGTAAGGACATTGTTAAAATACTCCATGTGACATCAGTGGTTCAACCTTAATTTTATGAAGCTACAAGAACACTTTTGTGCGCAAAGAAAACAAAAATAACAACTTTATCCAACAATTTTCTACCTTTCTGGGCCTTGAACGTGGTAGTTGTGTTGCTGTCTATACAGGGGCAGAAAGCTCTTGGATTTCATCTAAAATATCTTCATTTGTGTTCTAAAGATGAACAAAGGTCTTACATGAGGGTAAGTAATTAATGACAGATTTTTGTTTATTTTGGGTGAACTAACTCTGAAAGTATATTCAAATAGAAAACAGTTATTGTAAATTTGAGTATTATTTCACAATATTTTTGTATCATTACTAATGTCTATGTTTAAGCATTAGTCAACTATTAGTCGCATGTTTATTAATAAACCATATAAATTATAATAATGAACCTTTAATTGCCTACTTGGCCTAATAAGCACTCAAGCACATGCAAAAAAGCTTGCCACAGCGCATCTATCTCTATAGATATATTTTTCATGTCTGTAAAGCAAGTATACACAGAGTTTCGAAGCAAGTTTTCTTTTTTCTTGCTCAAGTTCACACAGAGTAATTAATGACATAATTTAAATTTTTGGGTGAACTATACTTTTAAATGCCCTGGAACCACACAAAACATTACAGCCAATCAAGCATTTCTAGATATTAACATTCTCATGAAAAAACATGAAACGTTTATTTATTCCTTTTGTGTACCATACAGACTGTGTTACTCAGTGGAGTCGGTGCCTCAGTCTGAGGCAAATGGCATGTAATGACCAAAGGTCACACTGAGAATGTGTCTTTGAGGTGGGCCCGACTGACTTAAGAGGGCAGCTGTTACCACATTCAGACCCCCCAGGCTGACATTACATGAGTTCTGAGTAGTTGCATAGTTGTTTCAGTGTCTACCGTAAGAGAGGGCCTGTTCTGACAAGCGCTGGGTGTTTATGTGTGCTGAAAGCAGGGCAGCGTCCTCTCACTTGAGGACAGGGTCCTGATAAGAGTCTCTCCAGACAGTGGCGCTTCTGTTTATTTCCTCCTCTCTCTCTTCAGATTGGCATCGGTAGGATGCTGAGTGCCAGAGGCTGGCGCAGAGGAAATTAGATAACGTGAAGGCAATTTTTGCCACCCCTGACTCATCTAATAGCTCATCTCTGTTGTGTTTTAGGAACGGCAGCGGCTGGAAACAATCTTGAACCTCTGCGCCGAGTACAACAAGGGTGACGGGCCGCCGGGAGATCTGGGAAGGATGGGCGTCTCTGGGCTGGGCTCGAGGGACGGGCTTAACGTCAGACGTCCTTCCATGGACAGCATGAGCAGCGTGAGCAGCGCTTCCTTAAGGGTGGCACAGAGACATCGTGAAAGCCAAGAGGAGAACCTGAAGGAGGACAGCAGTAGCACTGAGAGTGCGCAGCAGGACGGACGGACCCCGCCAACTCTGCTAAACGGACAAAATGGACAGGTCGGACTCTTTTTATTTTTTTTAATCTGAATAGTTGTGGTCCATTATATAAAGCTGTGCTCATAAGTTTACATACCCCTTGCGGAATATGCAAATAGTTTAATCATTTTTAACAAAATACGAGGGATTATGAAAACTGCATGTTTTGTTCATTAGTACTGTTCTAAATATGCTATTTCACATAACAGATGTTTATATATATACTCCACAATAAGAAAAAATAACTGAATTTCTAAAAATGATCCCGTTCAAAAGTTTACATACCTTTAAATCGTAAAACTGTGTGTTGTTTCCTGAATGCTAGACAATGTTAATGTGCTTTTTGTATTACATATTTGTATTATTACAAACGTTTAGGGTCAGTAAGATTTTATTTGAGGAAATTAATACTTCTATTTGATATTTTTATTCAAAAGTGACAGTAAAGACATTCGTAATGTTACAAAAGATTTCTATTTAAAATAAATGCTGTTATTTTGACTTTCTATTTATCAAAGCATTATAAAAAATGACAGTTTCCACAATAATAACATTGATAATGAGAAGAAATTATCAAATCAGCATATTAGAATGATTTCTGAAGGATCATGTTACACTAAAAATTCAGCTTTGCCATCACAAGAATGAATTACATTTAAACAAAATATTACAATAAAAAACAGTTATTTTAAATTGTAATAATGTTTCACAATATTACTGTTTTTACTGTATTTATGATCAAATAAACAGTCTTGGTAGGCATGAGAGACTTCAAAAACATTGAAAAACCTGTGTATGCTATTCAGGCAGAGGACTCTCTGGGATCGGGCAGCATTGGCCGTCTGGAACTGGGATACCTGGAAGAGGAGCGGGTTCGAGTGCTGGCAAAGGTAGATGAGCTCAAAGCTCGAATCACAGAACTGGAGCAGCAACTTCAGGAGTCCAAACAGGAGGTGAGCCGCTCTCGTAAACATTTTTATATAGCTATTTAAATACACTGAAGAATATACAGGAAGTCCTTTACTAATTATAGTGGATAAGAGTTGGAAGCAGCAGGAAGTGATGCGTAGTGGAATAGAGAATGTCAGATGGAGCTCTTGGGTGTGTTTATGTGGCCTGTGTGAGAATTGCTCTATCTGATGTGTTGATCTGGACAGGCTGAGATGGAAAGAGCTCTGCTGCAGGGAGAGAGACAGGCTGAGCTGGAGCAAATCGAGGCAGAGACAGAGATTATCAACCAGCTGCAGCGCAAACTCAGCGAACTGGAGAACACCATCCAGAGAGAGAAAGACAAGGTAGGATACACACATAAAAGCGCACATGATGTAACTATCCAGAACACATTTATGCATTCATTTTGTCATGTTTAAGTAAAAATGTTGCCATTAAGGTGTGGTCATATTGAGCATTGATTGGAACATTTTGAACATCTTGAATTTCGCATTAGGGTGAAAGATTTCCCCACGCAGATTTCGCAACTGGTTCAGTTGGTTGCAAATTTGCCATGTTTGGTGTAAAAGTAAATTCATTGTAAACTGTTCTTCATACCCATATACAATATTGAATGGATAGTACACAACAAAAAATGAAATTTATTCACCCTCAAGCCATTTTAGGTGTATATGACTTTCTTCTTTCAGACGAATACAATACAATTCTTTACAAAGGATTTGTAAAGAAAAATGATGGAGGATTTCGATATAAGCAAAGAGTAGACTGGTTTTCCTTCGCTGCAACAAAACTTGATTCTCAAGAGTCTAGAATATTCTCACCGGAGCTTACGCTACTTTTACGTACTACGTCATCCACTGCAACTCCACTCTCTCATGAACACGTGTATCACAGTTAACGGAAGAGATTACTGTTTATAAAGTTTTAAATATGGATATTTAAAACACATTGTTTTGCTTCAGGAGGCCTTTTTGAATCTCCAGAGCCATGTAGAGTACTTTTTATGATGGATTGATGCAGTTTATTGGACTTCAAAATCTTAACACCCATTTACTGCCATTATAAATCTTGGAAGAGGCAGGACATTTTTTAACATAACTCCGATAGCATTAATCTGAGAGAAGGAAGTCATATACACCTAGAATGAATTGAGGGTGAGTACATCATAGGCAAACTTTCATTTTTGGACGAAGGAACTAACCCTTTGACAATAGACAATTTACCTTTTTTGCTCACAAATTTTCACCGAAATGTGACTGCACCTTAATTGTAAAGAGTTTCAAATCCCCAAACGACTGTTTTGTGTTGTATACTGTTGAGCCTCTCTGGACTGAACAGCCTTTTCTGGTCTCTGACATTCCTTAAAGGCATGCCATTCTGCAGGATGGCCACTCAAGGCCCATTCTGGTCTCGATTGCCATCCCAAGGTAAAAAAAACAAAAACAAAAGAGCAAAAGTGCTCATCCAAACTAGCCAAAGCGCTTCCCATTACATCTGGTCATTCTACATTCCACAATAGAGGATCTGAAGATGATAGTCACATTTAAATGCAGTTCACTGGTTCCGTTTGGGCAGAAAGCCAAGGTCCTGTCTAGTAATCAAGCATTCATTCACAAGAGGTGTTGTCTTTTTCCTCTCCTTTTGTGGTGGTTCTCATCAGGTCCTCTACAAAGCTTGGCAACACTAACAAGCCTTCATTAACCTCTAATCTCCTCACTGCTTTTTTTTCCACACTCACAGTCTCTCCGTTTCTTCTGTTCACCCCCTCGGGTTCAAAACTGTTTAGCTTAGCACAAACTCAGGCTTTGGGATTAGAGCGCTGGCTTTGAGGGACAATAGCTCCAGTGGTGTGAGACGCGGTGACTTACAGTGGATGTCTTTTAGAAAGCCTTTTCCTGAACGCTGTTTCAGAATTCTAGCTCTTATTTCTTATCCATCAGATTCTTGGTTTCTCTGGATATTTTAGCCTGCTTTTTCGATTCTGCCTAGTGTTAGGCTCTTGGAGAGATCCTTAAATGTTTAGTTCACTAAAAAATGAAAATTTACTGACTTTGTTTCTTTGGAATGCAAAAGGAGACATTTTCCTGTTGAAAAAAACAGCATTTGCTGGTTAGGTAGGTTTTGAAGCATGGATGCTGGTTTGAGCTGGTTTAAGCTGGTCCTTAACTGGTCATGAGCTGGTTTAAGATGGTCCTAGCTGCTTAGGACCAGTTTAGGACCAGCACATGACCATCTTAAACCAGCATTCATGCTTGAAAACCTACCTAACTAGCATATGCTGTTTTTTTTCAACAGGGTTTGAAGACTGCTTGTCTTTTTTTTCTGTGGAATTACAATGAATAGGAACTTAGGACTTAAAGGTTCAAAAAGGATGCAAAAGCAGCTTAAAAGTATGATAAAAGTGGTCAAACCACGAAAGCACTCATTGTAAGTTACGTTGTAGGTTTGTTTGACAGAAAGACAAACATTTAAAGAGATAGTTCACTCAAAAATGAAAATTCTGTCTTTAATTACTCACCCTCATGTCGTTCCAAACCCGCAAGACCTTTGTTCATCTTCGGACGACAAATAAAAATATTTTTCATGAAATCCGAGAGCTTGCTGACCCTGCGTAGACAGTGACGCCAATGACACGTTCAAGGCCCAGAAAGGTAGTAAGGACATTGTTAAAATAGTCTGTGAAGCTTGAAGAACTTAAAAAGAGCTTAAAGTCCACATTCATTGCAATTGCTTGGAAAAGGTAAACTAAAAATTCTCCTTCTGTCTTCCACAGAGAAAAAAAAAAGCTTTAAATAATTAATAATATAAAAAAGATAAATATTTTACTCAAAGATACTGCAATACTCTGGATTACAGCCAGGTTTGTTCACAACAGGATCGTTCATTCAGATCTTTATTGATCAGTTTGTTTGCTTTGAACCCATTTCCCTTACGGGGGTTTGGCTACCACTACGCCCATGTTACCAGACCGGCTGTAATTTGTACTAGATTGATCTTGACCGCAAACAATCTGTGCTAACATAGAAAATTCCCCTATAAACCTTGAAAATGGCTTTGTAAAGTTCTTTAAACAGAAACTTGTTCTGTCTGTACGCGCTATGAATGTGCTGATATTGTTCTGGAAACGAACACAATGCATGAAGGCAACATGCAATAGAGTAGCTCAAATAGAAATATCTGAGGACTAACTTTTTTATATATATATATAAATATCTGATGCATTAAGTATGGTGCTATTGCAAATATTTATTTTTATGATAAAAGAAAGACAAAGGTCAAGCTTCAAACTAGCCGACGATCCCAATCGATCCCCATCTGATACAGCATAATCTCATCTGAAAGTCTTTGTCCAAGAAATGCCTGAGAACAGAAGTCTGTTTGGCCCTGTTGACGGCCTACAGTCCAGTGCCACGTAGCTCATTTAGTTTTATAAGGCTTAGAGTTCATCCTTTCTGGCTCCACCCACTCTGTTGTGACCTCTAACCTTGGACGCTTCTGCATGGCGTGGATTTGAGCTGTGTGTTCTCTTTCTCTCCCCTCCCCGGATGGTGTGTTTTCTTTCTAGGAGAGGGCTAATGTTGACGCCGAGCGGGAAGCCCTGGAGAGGCTTCAGGATGGGTACAATGAGTTGACGAGCCAGCTCCATAACTGCCCTGAGTCTCTGAGGGAGCAGTTACAGGAACAACTCAAGAGGGTCAGTGACCATCAGGAACATCAGCACTTTACGAACCGCTTCTGCCCTACAGTCCTGGCTTTATAGAGTCCACCTTTCAGATACACATGGCCAACTAAGCTCTTTTGGGTTGCCTCTACACCGAATCCACCATGATGATCCTAGTAGAAACATTACTCTGTGTTTATTATTATTATTATTAAGAATGATTTCTGCTGGGAACACCATGTTTTTGTTGTTGTCTGAAATTCTTCATGTGAGGTAAAGTGGTGTTAACTGGTGAAATTTTGCATGTTTTTGACATTTGTGGGTGTATTGTTGAAGTTTGCACATGCTACTGTCTGCCAAAATATTAATAACACCTAACAATGTACTAATCTATTAATGCAGAAACTAACGTAGTGCTAGTTTTGTTTTGATACTTCTCACTTGATTATTTTCCTCAAACCATTTGAGCGCAAAACCTACCAACAATCGATTTCATTGGTCAAATCAATCTTCCAGTCACAAGTCAATAAAAGTTTAGAAAAACCACGGATGAATCAGGTCATGACAAACATGCTATTTATCTGGAAGTGCAACCAATTTTATAATAAAGGTTATGGTTATGGTTAGGGTTAGTATTTTTTTTAAGCATTATATAGACAGTCAGCACTGTAATTGACGTGCCCAATGAAATCTTTAAAATTGCTAAAGGGTTTGCGCTTAAAGAGATTTACGAAAGTTCACCCAAAAATTGTTCCATGATTTACTCAATATCGAGCCTTCCTAGGTACATATGACTTTCTTCTTTCAGACGAATACAATAGGAGTTATATTAAAAAATGTCCTTGCTCCTCCAAGCTTTATAATGGCAGTGAATGGCTGTTGAGATTTTTAAGTCTAATAAAGTGCATCAATCCATCATAAAAAGAACTTCACACGGCTCCAGGGGGTTAATAAAGGCCTTCTGAAGGGAATCGATGTGTTTGTGCCCAAATTTCTAAATTCCAAATATCCAAATTGAAAACTTTATAAACTGTTAAAAAAAAAAAAAAACATGTACGACAGATAGCGGAAGCTAGAGATTACAGTTTATAAAGTTTTAAATGGATATTTTTCTTACGCAATGCAATTCACTTCAGAAGGCCTTTATTAACTCTCCTGAGCTGTGTGGAATACTTTTTATGAAGGATGGATGCACTTTATTGGACTTCAAAAACTCAACACCCATTCACTGCCATTATTAAGCTCGGAAGAACCAGGACATTTTTTAATATATCTCAGATTGTATTCATCTGAAAGATGAAAGTCATATACATCTAGGATGGCTGGAGGAGGAGTAAATCATGGGGTCATTTTCATTTTTGGATGAACTATCCCTTTAACTTTAGAGGAAAATCATGCACTTCTTTCTCTATATACCACACAGATTATGACACTTTGTCCAAATATGTTTTTGCAATTTATTTTGATTCTATTTGTGTAAAAAGACACTAAAACACAAAGCATACCAGGAAGTCTCTGTTTAAAATATGAAGAAATATCATATTATTTTGATTTGCATAGTTGAAGGAGTCTCATTGGACAGTGTTTTTGATGGCTAGTCTTTTCTGCAGACAGAAATATCCCAAGGGTTGCACGAGAGAGAAGTGATGTCATGCTCCGCACTGAGCCTTCAAGCTTCAAGTGTCCGAAATGCTTTGATGAATTTACAGCAAGGGTCAGACAGTGTCCTTGAGATCTGTATATAGAAAAAAACGACAGGATTTGATTCTTTTTCATAAGTTAAATTTATGAGCTGAAATCTCAATGTCATTCTACTTTCTTCAGTCTTCCCAGGTTTACCATCCCAGCTAAAAGTTTAAATGATGTTTGATGTACTTGAGTTTCAGTTGAATGAAATATGGTAGACCTTAAAGGATTTTAGGAGAGTTTATTATTTCTGCACAGATTTGTGTGTAGCAGTGTTTTCAACCCCAGGGGATACCTGAAATTACTGTTGGAAGTCTTCGAAATTTTACATAAAACATAAATATCTTAAGAATAATGATTAGAATAAATAATGAATAAATGTTTATTAAATTTTAAATACATTTATAGTTTGGATTATTGTATTTGGATAAGGTTGACAACCCATGTTGCATAACGTTCCTGCTGGTTTCTCCCTTTCGGCTTTTTAGGCTGACTCAGCTTGGCTGCTGTGGAGCATGCTTAGTGCTGTCATTTATGGGATGCTTTTGACTAGTTATTGACCTCATGCATTTATGTATGTGTGTAGGAAGCTGAGACTCTTGAGGCTGCAACTAAGCAGTTTGAGGACCTAGAGTTCCAGCAGTTAGAGAAGGAGAGCAGTCTAGAGGAGGAGCGTGAGACTATCAGCCAGCAGCTGCTGCAGGACAGAGCTCAGTACCACAGCAGCATCACCAAAAGAAAGGTAAATGAAACTTAGACACACATAATAAATCATGGATGCACCAAGAGTGTCCCAATCTCATTTCCAAGTTGTTGTTTACAGGAAAAAATTGCGGCATTGGAAAGCCAGGCCAGTCAGCTGGGAATACAGGCTGCTCAGGAATACGAGAGACTGGCCAAAGACAGAAGCATGACTGTGCAGCTGCTACAGAAGGTACAGGAATTGAAAATATATATAAATATATGTATATAAATATATGTATATAAATATATTCACTTTAGATTCTTGCTTATTATAAAAAGTTTAGAGTGAGGACTTGCACCAATTTGTTGCATGGTTAAAAAGACCAATATTTCAAATGTTTATTGTTAAATGATTGACTCTTTTTGAATGAATTGGTTTGTTTGGGTAGTTAGTGTAAATTAACCAATTCATTAAACATTTTTCTAGTTGTATTAGTTTAACAGTTGAGATCATGACTGATTTTGTTCCATGTAAGTATTGCTTTGAACATTTCTATTAAAAGGAACCCTGGGTATTAAGTAGCACAGGTTTTGTAGCAATAGCCAAAAAACACACTGTATGGTTCAAAATGAATGATTTTTCTTTTATGCCAAAAAATTGTTAGGATATTAAGTAAAGATCATGTTCCATGAAGATGTTTTGTAAATGTCCTACTGTAATGTCCAAACCTAATTTTTGATTAGTAATATGCATTGCTAAGAACTTCATTTGGGCAACTTTAAAGGTGATTTTCTCAATATTTAGATTTTCTTTAGTCCAGATTTTCAAATAGTTGTATCTCGACCAAATATTGCTCTATCCTAACAAACCATACATCAATGGAAAGCTGATTTATGATTTATCAGGTGGGCATTATTTCAGTGACGTGAAATGGTTGCATAACTCTGAATATACAACTCGGAAAATAAAACACTGATACGATGCCACATTGTGGTCTACTAAAAGCCTCAAAGGTATCAGGGCTGAAGCGGCGAGAACAAAGACGCAGGACTTTAGGAAGTTTTATTCGTCCACAGACATCTTCCTATTCTTTTCTCCTCTTCTTATCACTAGGAAAGCAGTGAAGACCTACATTGTCTCTCTTGTTGCCCTTCGACTGAAAATTACAACCAAAAGCCGCACAATGTTGCATCGTATCAGTGTTTTATTTTTCAGTAAGAGACATCATTTACATTATTTTAAGCCATACAAGTCTTAACATCCAGGGTTCTCTTTAAGCATGTTTGGGGTTGGTTAGATATTTTAGTGTTAGATAAGTGGCTACATACTGTACATATTTGATCATAAATACAGTAAAAACACTAGAATTTTTAAATATAGAAAATGCTGTTTTATATTTGTGTGGAAACCTTCATACCTTTTTTAACTGATTGACTTGGAATCTGTGTTTCAGGAAAAAGAAAGGCTGGCCAATCTGGAGAGAAGATACCAAAGCTTAACTGGTGGAAAGACGTTCCCCAAAAGCTCCAACACTATAAAGGAGGTAAGCAGAACTGTAATCATATGGTTCATGAGCCTGTTACGCTAGGCTACAAGATATAGCTGCTGAATATTTGCTCTCCTGCATGAAATTAGAAGGTATTTGTTGGTTATCATATCTTTAAAAAACATTTCAAGTACAGTATGCTCTCATTTGACCTTTAAATGGTTAATATGGAACCGTAGTATGTTAAACATTTGGCAGTCCATCTTTGTAGTTTAGTTTCTCAAGTTAGGAAAGCCACAAGCTTCAGCTTTTTAGCCAGATGGTAGCATATTCCCATGTGCTGTCCTGTAATAATTTGGTTAGCGAGACCGGAAATGAAATCTTTTAGACTCAGGATATTGCTTGACTTATAAACCTCCGCCCAGGATGTGCTTCACATCAGCGAGGCTGACCTGTTAGACGATGACAACCCCTACTCCTCCCCTTTTCATGCTTCCTCATTCCACTCATATCCCATGGTGCCTCAGGAGGTAACTGAACTAACTGTCGATGCATGCAGCCTGGAGCGTCTAAAACTGCCAATATTGACTAAAACGTGCTCTGAGAACATGCCAGTACAAAACATCTCAATTTGTGTTGCTTCATCGAGAGCACTTGGCTTGTTGGGATCTGATATTTGGAGGCTTCCAAAGACAAATCACACTTCCTCTTTAGTTTTGGAATAGGTTTATTGATTTTGTGTATAGCCAAGGCACTTGGAAAAAAAACAAACTGTGAAGTCTACACATCAGGTTTTGGGAAATAACTAACAAAAAATTGCCATATGAATGAATTGGTTTGTTTGGATAGTTCATTTATAGTTTTATTAATTTTATAATTGTGATCATTATAGTTTTTGTTCCATAAAAATGTAAACAGGTATAAAGTGCTTTTTTCTTTTTGGAATGTTTTAATTCACATAAAGAGTTAGATGGAGGCATGTCACTGTTGGTCGGGCTAGGCATGCCAGAACTGCTCTCGTTGGGTTTGGATGTGAGTAAACTGACAGCTGAACTTCTGTCTTGCGTGAATGGGTTGACTGGTACCGTGTCTCAGGAGTATTTGAAGCTGTCGGATGTTTATAAGATGTATAGGAGTGATTGCCATGACATCCAGCTCGCCAACGCTTCCTCACACGGCCTCTCGCTTGCCCTTGAGCCAGCTGTAACCGCCCCCCGTGAGGTATCATAGCTGCTCTCTTCTTTCTGCTTCTCTCTTTTAAACTTCTCCTTAGTGCTACTTACATTGGTGCTGTATATATATATGTTAGCTTAACATCATGTACATGACCATAACCAAGCATAGTATTAGGGTCATGCTAGGAAATGGGTGCCTTTTCTTGTTTAGTACGGGGAAAAAAATGCTAAAAGATATAGCTGAGTTTGTTTCTTGATCAGAACAGATTTGGAGAAATTACAGCAGTATTTTAGTATGCTCACCAATGGATCCTCTGCAGTGAATGGGTGCCGCCAGAATGAGAGTCCAAACAGCTGATAAAAACATTACAGTAATCTACAAGTAATTTACACATCTACAGTCCATCAATGAACATCTTGTGAAGTAAAAAACTGTGTATGTAATAAACAAATCTATCATTAAGGCATTTTAACTTTAAACTATCACTTCTGGTCAAAATATGAACCCATGAACCATAATTACATACATTTTATGTACTGTTCCTTTAATAAATCGCGTTATGACGTCTCAAGTATAATACAGTGAAAAAAACTTTTAACTAAATATAAGTTCAAAGTCATTGACTAAAACTAATAAAGACATTTTTGTTAATTTAAATAATTTTGTTAATTGAAACCTGAAATAATGAAATAACCTGAAATAATAATAAATATTTGACAAAAAAACTAACTGGAAAAAAGAATGTTGCTATTACAACTAAGTGAAATAAGTTTAAGGTGAAGCATGAAAATTAATATAAAAAACTTGAAAAAAAAAAACAAGTAAAAAACATATGTGTATATATATATATATATATATATATATATATATATATATATATATATTGTGGCCGGGCGGGGAATAGCACGACAGAACAAGAGGTTTAGGTGAGCCCCGGAGGGTGCGTTTATTGACAATAGTGCAGAAGTGAAGGAGATAATACGGGGAAAGGGCGATGTGGCGTCTTCGGTGCTCGGTGTCTCGTGAATCCTCTGTCCCTTCGTGCTCTTTGGTGACTGTGGCCAGTGAGGGGTGAGTGCAGGAACGTGCGGTCACCCCGAGTGAAAGCGGTCCAGGCTGGGTGCGGCCCAATCGTCACGGCGAGTCTGTGAAAGGAACGATAGAGAGAGACGGTAAGCGTTTTAGCTCTTTGGAGAAGCTTCTCACCCTTCTGTCCTTTGGGGCTCGTTTATAAAGGAGATCTCGCCGTGATCGATTGGTCCGTGTTGAGCAGTTGCAGGTGTTCCTGATGAGTTGCCAGGGCGACGCTGATTGTTCCTCGGGACTCCCGCCACACTCCCCCCCCCAAGCGACGTCCTGGTTCTGGAGGAGAGAAGAAAAGGGGGAGACTGGGGGTGGGGGGGAAGTGACCCCTGACAGACCTGCGTATGCTGCCCAGGACCGAGAGAGCCCGTCTGCGTTGGTGTTGCTGGTGCCGGCTCGGTGGCGCACATCGAAGTGGAAGTCCTGGAGCGAAAGGAACCACCTTGTGACTCTGGCGTTCGTGTCTTTTGCTCGGGCCATCCACTGTAGGGGGGCGTGATCTGTAAAGAGAGTAAAATGTCGACCCAGTAAGTAATATTTTAGCTCCAGGACTGCCCACTTGATGGCGAGGGCTTCCTTTTCCACGGCCGCGTATTTCTTCTCGGCCTGGGACAGCTTACGGCTGATGTACATGACAGGATGCTCTTCTCCCTCCTGGACCTGGGAGAGCACGGCTCCCAACCCCGTGTCAGAGGCATCCGTCTGGAGCAAGAAGGGACAGCCGAAGTCTGGAGCTCTCAGGACGGGTTCCGTGGTCAAGGCTTCCTTAATGCGTGTAAAGGCCCGCTCCGCGTAATCATTCCAGTGGACCCGTTCTGGCTGTCCCTTCCTGGTCAGGTCCGTCAGGGGGGCAGCTATAGAGGAGAAACTGGGGATAAAACACCGGTAATAGCCCGCCAACCCCAAGAAGGCACGTACCTGGGTCTTGTTGGTGGGCCGGGGGGTGTCCAGGACGGCCTTTACTTTGTTTTCCTGTGGTCGTATGAGTCCTCTCCCGACCGTGAACCCCAGGTAGCGTGCTTCGTTGTAGGCTAGGTGACACTTGCGGGGGTTGGCGGTCAGTCCAGCCCGACGGAGCTCAGACAGCACCCTGCGGAGCCGCTCCAGGTGGTCCTCCCATGCCTCCGAGTGGATGACTACGTCGTCAAGGTACGCCGCCGCGTATGTCTGATGGGGGCGAAGGACGACATCCATGAGGCGTTGAAATGTTGCGGGTGCCCCGTGCAAGCCGAAGGGAAGGGTCCGGTATTGCCAGTGGCCAGACGGAGTGGAGAAGGCTGTTTTTGGTCGGGCTTCGGAAGAAAGGGGGACTTGCCAATAGCCCTTTGTCAGGTCGAGTGTTGTGATATACCGGGCCCTTCCCAGGCGCTCTAGGAGTTCGTCCACTCGGGGCATGGGGTAGCTGTCGAAGGCAGAGACTTCATTGAGGCGCCGGTAGTCATTACAGAAGCGCAGGGTGCCGTCTGGCTTCGGGACGAGGACGATCGGGCTGGACCAAGGGCTCCGGGATGGCTCAATTACCCCCAGTTTGAGCATTTTTTGGACCTCCTGCTCTATAGCCTGCCGGCGGGCCTCTGGGACTCGATAGGGCCGTTGCCGGACGACGACGCCTGGAGGAGTGTGGATGTCATGGGAGAGGACGTTAGTCTGGCCGGGGGTGTCGGAGAAGACGTCTTGGAACTGACCGACCAGATGCCGCAGCTCCGTCTTCTGGGCGGCCGAGAGGTTAGGGTTGGCGTCCACAACCGCGGGCTCTTGGACGGCTAGGGCGGCCACTTGGTCTCGGTCCCCGACCCATTTCTTCAGCAAATTGACATGATATAGTTGTACAGCCTGCCTTCGGCCGGGCTGTCTTACCCTGTAGTTCACCGGGCCGACTCGTTCCTCCACTGTATAGGGTCCTTGCCACTGTGCCAGGAACTTGCAGGCTACGTTGGGGACCAAGACCATCACCTTGTCACCTGGGTGGAACTCCCGCGGTTGGGCCGCCCGGTTGTACAGACGTTGCTGGGCTTGCTGGGACTTCACCAGATGTTCCCGGACTAATGGCATGACGCGGTCGATTTTACTCCTCATATCTTGCACATGCTCAACGACGGTCCGGTAGACTGCCGGCTGCTGCTCCCAGGCCTCTCGGGCCACGTCGAGGAGGCCGCGGGGTTGTCGTCCAAAGAGGAGCTCAAATGGGGTGAACCCCGTGGATGCCTGGGGAACTTCTCGGACTCCGAACAGCACATAGGGGAGGAGGAGGTCCCAATCTTTCTTGTCCTCAGCAGCTACCTTCCGCAACATCTGCTTCAGGGTCTGATTGAACCTCTCGACGAGCCCGTCGGTCTGAGGGTGGTAGACTGATGTGCGGATTTGTCGTACCTTCAGCAGCCGGCAGAGGTCAGCCATTAGCCGGGACATGAAGGGCGTTCCCTGGTCGGTCAGTATCTCCGACGGTAGCCCCACCCGGCTACACAGCAGGAACAGTTCCCGGGCGATGGATTTCGCGTTGGCTTGGCGTAGCGGAACGGCCTCTGGATACCGGGTGGCGTAGTCTACAATGACGAGGATGTGCTCGTGGCCCCGGCCAGACCTCGGCAACGGCCCTACGATGTCCATCCCGATCCGCTCAAAGGGCACCCCAATGATGGGTAAAGGGATGAGTGGGCTGGGGGGAGGTTTCCGTGGGGATGTCCGTTGGCATGCTGGGCAGGCCTGGCAGAACCTCTTGACCTCTGCTTCGAGTCCCGGCCAGTGGAATCTATCACGGATACGTTGCACGGTATTCTGGGCGCCCAGGTGTCCAGCCATGGGGTGAGCATGCGCCAGCTCCAGGACTGTCTCCGTTTTCTCCTTGGGGACAACGAGAAGACGTTTTACCTCCCCCCGCCGCTCCGCGACACAGTACAGCAGACCGTTTTGCACGACGAAGTGTGGGAGAGGGTGAGGGGCCGGAAGGACGTCCTGGCCTTCAAGGACGCGTACTTGCCGCCAGCAGTGTTTCAGCCTGTCGTCTTCCTTCTGGGCTCTTCCAAAGTCTCCCCCACCCGTAACCTGCTGGAAAACATTATGGAAAAGGTTAGTATCACGGGCGGGGGACTCACCCTCTCTCCCACTGTCGGTTGTCAGCAGGCTGTGTGGGCTCTCAGACCCCCGCGACGGCTGGCGACGTAGGCGTCGGCGTGGACGGGCGGGCTGTGTGGTTTCGGCTAGGGCGGCCTCCAACCCCGGCCAGTCCCGTCCCAGTAGCAGCGGCACAGGTAGGTCCTTGAGGACGCCAACTTCCAGAGTCCAGGCTTTACGACCTTTGTGGAAGGTGAGAAGATTAGTAAATACCTGGCGGGTATCTCCGTGGACACAAGTAATGGGCATTACAGCTTTGGGACTAGGCCGGGGTTCCAGCGTGCCGGGCCTTGCTAGGGACACGGCACTTCCTGAGTCCAGTAAAGCTTGACAGGAGCGGCCTTGAATTTTCACCGTGGTCATCGGGGCTCCACGGGGGGTCCTGCGGTGAACCACACAGCCCGCCATCCAAGGCTTCACAGGCGGAGACGGTGGGTCCGTGGGCATCGGTTCGTCGCGGGGGCTGGACGGTCTGCGCACTGGTCGTGGGATGCCCTCTGGCGGCCGTCGCTCCTGGGGCACCCTCCGGGGAAAAGGCGGCGCTCGCTCCCCGGCCTCCCGATGATAGGCTGCGTCCGCCAGTTCGACCGCCTCGACGAGCTCTGCGATGGACTTTGGGCCCCGCATGCCGGCAGCCTGCCTCATCGAGCGCGGGAGCGCTCTCAGCATCCGGTCAACCACTACCCGCTCGGCGACTTGGGAGGGGGATGGCGAGTCCTCTAGCAGCCAGTGTTCGGCTAACCGCATCAGATCGGCGGCTTGGGTGCGTACTGGCAACCGCGCTTTGAATTCCCACTCATGGAAGCGCTGGGCGGCAGTGGTCGCTGATAGCCCTAAGCGGCCTAAAATTTCTCTTTTCAGTTCATTATAATTACTTTGAGAAGACGCAGGTAATGAAAAGTAAGCACGCTGAGCTTCCCCCGAAAGCAACGGTGCCAGTAACGCAGCCCAAGTACCTCTAGCCCAGCCCTCTGTACGAGCGACTGACTCAAACATTTTGAGGTAAGCCTCAATATCATCATCT
>NC_133374.1:25941679-26003143 GCF_049309525.1 Garra rufa
GTTTAGCTTAGCACAAACTCAGGTTTTGGGATTAGACCGCTGGCTTTGAGGGACAATAGCTCCAGTGGTGCGAGACGCAGTGACTTACAGTGGATGTCTTTTAGAAAGCCTTTTCCTGCACGCTGTTTCAGAATTCTAGCGTTTATTTCTTATCCATCAGATTCTGGGTTTCTCTGGGTATTTTAGCCTGCTTTTTTGATTCTGCCTAGTGTTAGGCTCTTGGAGAGATCCTTAAATGTTTAGTTCACTAAAAAATGAAAATTTACTGACTTTATTTCTTTGGAATGCAAAAGGAGACATTTTCCTGTTGAAAAAAACAGCATTTGCTGGTTAGGTAGGTTTTGAAGCATGGATGCTGGTTTGAGCTGGTTTAAGCTGGTCCTTAACTGGTCATGAGCTGGTTTAAGATGGTCCTAGCTGCTTAGGACCAGTTTAGGACCAGCACATGACCATCTTAAACCAGCTAAGGACCATCTTAAACCAGCATCCATGCTTGAAAACCTACCTAACTAGCATATGCTGTTTTTTTTTTCAACAGGGTTTGAAGACTGCTTGTCTTTTTTTTCTGTGGAATTACAATGAATAGGAACTTAGGACTTAAAGGTTCAAAAAGGATGCAAAAGCAGCTTAAAAGTATGATAAAAGTGGTCAAACCACGAAAGCACTCATAGTAAGTTACGTTGTAGGTTTATTTGACAGAAAGACAAACATTTAAAGAGATAGTTCACTCAAAAATGAAAATTCTGTCTTTAATTACTCACCCTCATGTCGTTCCAAACCCGCAAGACCTTTGTTCATCTTCGGACGACAAATAAAAATATTTTTCATGAAATCCGAGAGCTTGCTGACCCTGCGTAGACGGTGACGCCAATGACACGTTCAAGGCCCAGAAAGGTAGTAAGGACATTGTTAAAATAGTCTGTGAAGCTTGAAGAACTTAAAAAGAGCTTAAAGTCCACATTCATTGCAATTGCTTGGAAAAGGTAAACTAAAAATTCTCCTTCTGTCTTCCACAGAGAAAAAAAAAAAGCTTTAAATAATTAATAATATAAAAAAGATAAATATTTTACTCAAAGATACTGCAATACTCTGGATTACAGCCAGGTTTGTTCACAACAGGATCGTTCATTCAGATCTTTATTGATCAGTTTGTTTGCTTTGAACCCATTTCCCTTACGGGGGTTTGGCTACCACTACGCCCATGTTACCAGACCGGCTGTAATTTGTACTAGATTGATCTTGACCGCAAACAATCTGTGCTAACATAGAAAATTCCCCTATAAACCTTGAAAATGGCTTTGTAAAGTTCTTTAAACAGAAACTTGTTCTGTCTGTACGTGCTATGAATGTGCTGATATTGTTCTGGAAACGAACACAATGCATGAAGGCAACATGCAATAGAGTAGCTCAAATAGAAATATCTGAGGACTAACTTTTTTATATATATATATATATAAATATCTGATGCATTAAGTATGGTGTTATTGCAAATATTTCTTTTTATGATAAAAGAAAGACAAAAGTCAAGCTTCAAACTAGCCGACGATCCCAATCGATCCCCATCTGATACAGCATAATCTCATCTGAAAGTCTTTGTCCAAGAAATGCCTGAGAACAGAAGTCTGTTTGGCCCTGTTGACGGCCTACAGTCCAGTGCCACGTAGCTCATTTAGTTTTATAAGGCTTAGAGTTCATCCTTTCTGGCTCCACCCACTCTGTTGTGACCTCTAACCTTGGACGCTTCTGCATGGCGTGGATTTGAGCTGTGTGTTCTCTTTCTCTCCCCTCCCCGGATGGTGTGTTTTCTTTCTAGGAGAGGGCTAATGTTGACGCCGAGCGGGAAGCCCTGGAGAGGCTTCAGGATGGGTACAATGAGTTGACGAGCCAGCTCCATAACTGCCCTGAGTCTCTGAGGGAGCAGTTACTGGAACAACTCAAGAGGGTCAGTGACCATCAGGAACATCAGCACTTTACGAACCGCTTCTGCCCTACAGTCCTGGCTTTATAGAGTCCACCTTTCAGATACACATGGCCAACTAAGCTCTTTTGGGTTGCCTCTACACCGAATCCACCATGATGATCCTAGTAGAAACATTACTCTGTGTTTATTATTATTATTATTAAGAATGATTTCTGCTGGGAACACCATGTTTTTGTTGTTGTCTGAAATTCTTCATGTGAGGTAAAGTGGTGTTAACTGGTGAAATTTGGCATGTTTTTGACATTTGTGGGTGTATTGTTGCTACTGTCTGCCAAAATATTAATAACACCTAACAATGTACTAATCTATTAATGCAGAAACTAACGTAGTGCTAGTTTTGTTTTGATACTTCTCACTTGATTATTTTCCTCAAACCATTTGAGCGCAAAACCTACCAACAATCGATTTCATTGGTCAAATCAATCTTCCAGTCACAAGTCAATAAAAGTTTAGAAAAACCACGGATGAATCAGGTCATGACAAACATGCTATTTATCTGGAAGTGCAACCAATTTTATAAAAAAAGGTTATGGTTATGGTTAGGGTTAGTATTTTTTTTAAGCATTATATAGACAATCAGCACTGTAATTGACGTGCACAATGAAATCTTTAAAATTGCTAAAGGGTTTGCGCTTAAAGAGATTTAAGAAAGTTCACCCAAAAATTGTTCCATGATTTACTCAATATCGAGCCTTCCTAGGTACATATGACTTTCTTCTTTCAGACGAATACAATAGGAGTTATATTAAAAAATGTCCTTGCTCCTCCAAGCTTTATAATGGCAGTGAATGGGTGTTGAGATTTTTAAGTCCAATAAAGTGCATCAATCCATCATAAAAAGAACTTCACATGGCTCCAGGGGGTTAATAAAGGCCTTCTGAAGGGAATCGATGTGTTTGTGCCCAAATTTCTAAATTTCTGTCCAAATATCCAAATTGAAAACTTTATAAACTGTTAAAAAAAAAAAAAAAAAAAAAAAAAAAAACATGTACGACAGATAGCGGAAGCTAGAGATTACAGTTTATAAAGTTTTAAATGGATATTTTTCTTACGCAATGCGATTCACTTCAGAAGGCCTTTATTAACTCTCCGGAGCTGTGTGGAATACTTTTTATGAAGGATGTATGCACTTTATTGGACTTCAAAAACTCAACACCCATTCACTGCCATTATTAAGCTCGGAAGAACCAGGACATTTTTTAATATATCTCAGATTGTATTCATCTGAAAGATGAAAGTCATATACATCTAGGATGGCTGGAGGAGGAGTAAATCATGGGGTCATTTTCATTTTTGGATGAACTATCCCTTTAACTTTAGAGGAAAATCATGCACTTCTTTCTCTATATACCACACAGATTATGACACTTTGTCCAAATATGTTTTTGCAATTTATTTTGATTCTATTTGTGTAAAAAGACACTAAAACACAAAGCATACCAGGAAGTCTCTGTTTAAAATATGAAGAAATATCATATTATTTTGATTTGCATAGTTGAAGGAGTCTCATTGGACAGTGTTTTTGATGGCTAGTCTTTTCTGCAGACAGAAATATCCCAAGGGTTGCACGAGAGAGAAGTGATGTCATGCTCCGCACTGAGCCTTCAAGCTTCAAGTGTCCGAAATGCTTTGATGAATTTACAGCAAGGGTCAGACAGTGTCCTTGAGATCTGTATATAGAAAAAAACGACAGGATTTGATTCTTTTTCATAAGTTAAATTTATGAGCTGAAATCTCAATGTCATTCTACTTTCTTCAGTCTTCCCAGGTTTACCATCCCAGCTAAAAGTTTAAATGATGTTTGATGTACTTGAGTTTCAGTTGAATGAAATATGGTAGACCTTAAAGGATTTTAGGAGAGTTTATTATTTCTGCACAGATTTGTGTGTAGCAGTGTTTTCAACCCCAGGGGATACCTGAAATTACTGTTGGAAGTCTTCGAAATTTTACATAAAACATAAATATCTTAAGAATAATGATTAGAATAAATAATGAATAAATGTTTATTAAATTTTAAATACATTTATAGTTTGGATTATTGTATTTGGATAAGGTTGACAACCCATGTTGCATAACGTTCCTGCTGGTTTCTCCCTTTCGGCTTTTTAGGCTGACTCAGCTTGGCTGCTGTGGAGCATGCTTAGTGCTGTCATTTATGGGATGCTTTTGACTAGTTATTGACCTCATGCATTTATGTATGTGTGTAGGAAGCTGAGACTCTTGAGGCTGCGACTAAGCAGTTTGAGGACCTAGAGTTCCAGCAGTTAGAGAAGGAGAGCAGTCTAGAGGAGGAGCGTGAGACTATCAGCCAGCAGCTGCTGCAGGACAGAGCTCAGTACCACAGCAGCATCACCAAAAGAAAGGTAAATGAAACTTAGACACACATAATAAATCATGGATGCACCAAGAGTGTCCCAATCTCATTTCCAAGTTGTTGTTTACAGGAAAAAATTGCGGCATTGGAAAGCCAGGCCAGTCAGCTGGGAATACAGGCTGCTCAGGAATACGAGAGACTGGCCAAAGACAGAAGCATGACTGTGCAGCTGCTACAGAAGGTACAGGAATTGAAAATATATATAAATATATGTATATAAATATATTCACTTTAGATTCTTGCTTATTATAAAAAGTTTAGAGTGAGGACTTGCACCAATTTGTTGCATGGTTAAAAAGACCAATATTTCAAATGTTTATTGTTAAATGATTGACTCTTTTTGAATGAATTGGTTTGTTTGGGTAGTTAGTGTAAATTAACCAATTCATTAAACATTTTTCTAGTTGTATTAGTTTAACAGTTGAGATCATGACTGATTTTGTTCCATGTAAGTATTGCTTTGAACATTTCTATTAAAAGGAACCCTGGGTATTAAGTAGCACAGGTTTTGTAGCAATAGCCAAAAAACACACTGTATGGTTCAAAATGAATGATTTTTCTTTTATGCCAAAAAATTGTTAGGATATTAAGTAAAGATCATGTTCCATGAAGATGTTTTGTAAATGTCCTACTGTAATGTCCAAACCTAATTTTTGATTTGTAATATGCATTGCTAAGAACTTCATTTGGGCAACTTTAAAGGTGATTTTCTCAATATTTAGATTTTCTTTAGTCCAGATTTTCAAATAGTTGTATCTCGACCAAATATTGCCCTATCCTAACAAACCATACATCAATGGAAAGCTGATTTATGATTTATCAGGTGGGCATTATTTCAATGACATGAAATGGTTGCACTCAGGGAGCTACTGGCGCGACCTGCTGCTATTTTTATCACAAAACAACTCTGAATATACAACTCGGAAAATAAAACACTGATACGATGCCACATTGTGGTCTACTAAAAGCCTCAAAGGTATCAGGGCTGAAGCGGCGAGAACAAAGACGCAGGACTTTAGGAAGTTTTATTCGTCCACAGACATCTTCCTATTCTTTTATCCTCTTCTTATCACTAGGAAAGCAGTGAAGACCTACATTGTCTCTCTTGTTGCCCTTCGACTGAAAATTACAACCAAAAGCCGCACAATGTTGCATCGTATCAGTGTTTTATTTTTCAGTAAGAGACATCATTTACATTTTAAGCCATACAAGTCTTAACATCCAGGGTTCTCTTTAAGCATGTTTGGGGTTGGTTAGATATTTTAGTGTTAGATAAGTGGCTACATACATATTTGATCATAAATACAGTAAAAACACTAGAATTTTTAAATATAGAAAATGCTGTTTTATGTTTGTGTGGAAACCTTCATACCTTTTTTAACTGATTGACTTGGAATCTGTGTTTCAGGAAAAAGAAAGGCTGGCCAATCTGGAGAGAAGATACCAAAGCTTAACTGGTGGAAAGACGTTCCCCAAAAGCTCCAACACTATAAAGGAGGTAAGCAGAACTGTAATCATATGGTTCATGAGCCTGTTACGCTAGGCTACAAGATATAGCTGCTGAATATTTGCTCTCCTGCATGAAATTAGAAGGTATTTGTTGGTTAACATATCTTTAAAAAACATTTCAAGTACAGTATGCTCTCATTTGACCTTTAAATGGTTAATATGGAACCGTAGAATGCTAAACATTTGGCAGTCCATCTTTGTAGTTTGGTTTCTCAAGTTAGGAAAGCCACAAGCTTCAGCTTTTTAGCCAGATGGTAGCATATTCCCATGTGCTGTCCTGTAATAATTTGGTTAGCGAGACCGGAAATGAAATCTTTTAGACTCAGGATATTGCTTGACTTATAAACCTCCGCCCAGGATGTGCTTCACATCAGCGAGGCTGACCTGTTAGGCGATGACAACCCCTACTCCTCCCCTTTTCATGCTTCCTCATTCCACTCATATCCCATGGTGCCTCAGGAGGTAACTGAACTAACTGTCGATGCATGCAGCCTGGAGCGTCTAAAACTGCCAATATTGACTAAAACGTGCTCTGAGAACATGCCAGTACAAAACATCTCAATTTGTGTTGCTTCATCGAGAGCACTTGGCTTGTTGGAATCTGATATTTGGAGGCTTCCAAAGACAAATCACACTTCCTCTTTAGTTTTGGAATAGGTTCATTGATTTTGTGTATAGCCAAGGCACTTGGAAAAAAAAAAAAAAACTGTGAAGTCTACACATCAGGTTTTGGGAAATAACTAACAAAAAACTGCCATGAATGAATTGGTTTGTTTGGATAGTTCATTTATAGTTTTATTAATTTTATAATTGTGATCATTATAGTTTTTGTTCCATAAAAATGTAAACAGGTATAAAGTGCTTTTTTCTTTTTGGAATGTTTTAATTCACATAAAGAGTTAGATGGAGGCATGTCACTGTTGGTCGGGCTAGGCATGCCAGAACTGCTCTCGTTGGGTTTGGATGTGAGTAAACTGACAGCTGAACTTCTGTCTTGCGTGAATGGGTTGACTGGTACCGTGTCTCAGGAGTATTTGAAGCTGTCGGATGTTTATAAGATGTATAGGAGTGAATGCCATGACATCCAGCTCGCCAACGCTTCCTCACACGGCCTCTCGCTTGCCCTTGAGCCAGCTGTAACCGCCCCCCGTGAGGTATCATAGCTGCTCTCTTCTTTCTGCTTCTCTCTTTTAAACTTCTCCTTAGTGCTACTTACATTGGTGCTGTATATATATGTTAGCTTAACATCATGTACATGACTATAACCAAGCATTATAGTATTATGGTCATGCTAGGAAATGGGTGCCTTTTCTTGTTTAGTACGGGGAAAAAAATGCTAAAAGATATAGCTGAATTTGTTTCTTGATCAGAACAGATTTGGAGAAATTACAGCAGTATTTTAGTATGATCACCAATGGATCCTCTGCAGTGAATGGGTGCCGTCAGAATGAGAGTCCAAACAGCTGATAAAAACATTACAGTAATCTACAAGTAATTCACACATCTACAGTCCATCAATGAACATCTTGTGAAGTAAAAAACAGTGTATGTAATAAACAAATCTATCATTAAGGCATTTTAACTTTAAACTATCACTTCTGGTCAAAATATGAATCCATGAACCATAATTACATACATTTTATGTACTGTTCCTTTAATAAATCGCGTTATGACGTCTCAAGTATAATACAGTGAAAAAAACTTTTAACTAAATATAAGTTCAAAGTCATTGACTAAAACTAATAAAGACATTTTTGTTAATTTAAATAATTTTGTTAATTGAAACCTGAAATAATGAAATAACCTGAAATAATAATAAATATTTGACAAAAAAACTAACTGGAAAAAAGAATGTTGCTATTACAACTAAGTGAAATAAGTTTAAGGTGAAGCATGAAAATTAATATAAAAAACTTGAAAAAAAAAACAAGTAAAAAACATATGTGTATGTATATATATATATGTGTGTGTGTGTGTGTTTTTTTTTTTTTTTGATAGTTATGAACAAATATTCATTGTAATGGTCACAGTTTTACAGTCAGCCATGGCAGCCATGAAGGTAACAAAATTTATATGCATGTAAATAATTCGAGAATTCTAGCTATTATTTTGATACGTTTACTTTTTTTTATAAGGACTTTTAAATAGATAAAAAAAAAAGCCTAAATAAAAAAACAAAAACAAAAATGGCACCCGTTTTATAGAATGACCCAGTATACACGTGAGTTTTTGTCCTAACCAGCTGCATTTCTTCATTCAGTCAGCCCTACCCATCAAGAAATCTCATTGGGTCACAATCTCATTCGCTTAACTGTATATTAAACATCAAATAAGTTCTGATTGGTTTTCACTTTCAATGCAGACAGATAAACTTGCATCTGGTTAGGACACTGTACAAGAGCTGATGTTTACGCATAGAGTAAATGTAACCGAAAAGCTTTGTTATACCTAATTATGTGCTCTAGTTGCTAACTTCAAACCTTCTCTTTCCTGCTCTGCTACTTCCTGTTTTCCCTTCTGCCTGTGTCCGCGTGTCCCTCCTGGATGTCAGGAGTATGTTACCGTCGGCCAATTAAGCCACATCTATGGGATGCCGAAGGTGGAGTCTTCCCCTACCTCACCCATCCAATTACTTCAGTCTTCTCTCGCAGACTCCGCCTTCTCCTGCCTCCCCTCCCCTCACGGCTCCTCCCTCTCTCTCTCCTTCGAGGTGTGTCTCTCCTTCTCCTCTGTGTTCTCACTCATTTGATTCCAGGGTATCGCCAACAACCTGTGTCACTGAGTCATTGAAGGAATCTTTCAGTTGCTCATTAACACTCTTCTCTTTCTCTCTCTGGCATTCCACCTTTCCACCTCTCTCTCTCCCGCTCGTGCTGTCTGTGCTTATGGGATGTGCTGCGTGTGTTAAGCGTCAGTCGGACTGGGGCAGGCCTCAGATGCCCGCTCTAGATTTAGAGCGCTGGTACCAGGAGGTAATGGCAGCTGGAGATGCAAACCATCTCTGTCCTCCTCCTCCCCTCCCGGCTAAAGCTTTCTCATCACGCAAGCCTGCGCAGGTAACAGCCAGAAGCTCAGCTCTGTTTCACCCTCCTCTGCTCTTCCACATTTTCACACTTCATCTTCATAGGCCTCTTTAATATTGATGTGTCTAAGTAAGGTTGTTTTTGTGGGTGTTTTGTGTGAGTGTGTGAGTTTTTTTTTTTCAAGGTTTGCAGCTATCTTCTATTGTTGTACTGATGTTAAAAAATATTGCAGTGAAAACTCTCTATTACTAATCCTCATGTTATTCCAAAGCTGTGTTTGTGTTTCTTTAACGGTTAGTTCACCCAAAAATGAAAATTCTGTCATTAATGATCCTCACATCGTTCCTAAGCTGTAAGACCTTTGTTCATCTTTGGAAACGAATTAAGATATTTTTGATGAAGTCCAAGAGTTTTCTGACCCTGCATTTAGACAGGGTTTAACTACCATGTGAAAGGCCCAGACTCTCCTGAACACACACCGAAGACTGACATGGAAGAGAAGAATTTGTTGAATAAAGTTGTTCTTTTTGTTTTCTTTGCGCACAAAAAGTATTCTTGTAACTGTTGAACCACTGATGCCACATGGACTATTTTAACAATGTCCTTACTACCTTTCTGGGCCTTGAATGTGTCAGTTGCTTTGCTGTCTATGCAGAGTCAGAAAGCTCTCTGATTTCATCAAAAATATCTTAACTTGTGTTCTGAAGATGAACAAAGGTCTTACAGGTTTGGAACGACATGAGGGTGAGTAATTAATGACTGGATTTTAATTTTTAGGTGAGCTATCCCTTTAAACGCGACACAAAGTAGAAGTTGAACAGAATGTCCAAGATGCTGTTTTCTATTTCTGGGGACCAGAGGTTATTAAGCTTTTAAAAAGACCAACAAAATACATGGAATGTACATGTATGAGAAACAGCCTGAATTAATTGATTTAAAAATCTTGCTTGACAGACGTGGTCACCATTCACTTTTAGCAGCTTGGACATTCTGAACTCCTTTCATGCTTCATGAGGAAAAAAAACTTCAGTCACGTCTTGAAAGATATGAGAGTAAATGATGGCAGAATTGAACATTTTGAGTAAAATGTTCCTTTATACAAAGCAACTTTTTACTGTTTATGCATGTTTGTTAATGGATTGTGAACTCAAGTGTGTTAAACTTTATGTACAGCTGTTCAAAACTTTGTGGTCGGTAAGATTTTTAATGTTTTTGAAGTCCTTTATGCTCATCAAGGCTGCATTTATTTAATTAAAAACACAGTAACTGTAATATTGTGAAATATAACAACTTTAAATAGCTGTTTTGTAGAAATATATATATTTCAAAATGTAATTTATTCCTAAAATTAGGGCTGGGAATCGATTCCAAAAAGAATCGATTCCGAGGCATTGGGAATCGAGAGTCGATTCCAACGTTTGGAATCGATCCCTTTAAGGGGAATCGACTCCTCATTCAGAGCCGTTTTCAGTTCAGCAAAACTTATAAATAGGTGCCTCTTAAACAGAAGGCTGCATCCATAAGGCTACATATCTCGGTCATCAATGAAAACGAGTCATTTCTAAACTCGTCTGAGTTTAATGATGCATGCATTTTGTCTCTTGCTCGCTAATAGTTATTATAAGTCTGATTCGTTTCCACGAAAAAAATCGTTTGGATAGATTATTTAAATGAACCAGTTCAAAAAACGATTCCAAAGTTTTTTTTTTGTACGGGGGAACTGGTTCAGGTTGTCCACAATTTTGAGGGCTGCACGACAGAATAGATCATGACGTGATCGAGGGTCTTGATATTATTTACATCTTAAATAAATGCTATTTTTAACCCTATATCAGCAAATGAAAGAAAACGCAGAGAGCGCATGATATCAGTGGCCGAGAGCGCATCTGACTGACAGCTACGCCACAAGCTCTCTATATGTTGTTGTTAAAGTTCTGTTTATTTTGTTTCAGTGTTTGCTAATTTTGTCATTTTAGAAAGGTCATGTCTTGTTTTATTCATGCAATAAATGCATGTCCACTGCTGAGCTGTGGGTTATGACTAATTTCATGGGCAATGCAAACAAAATTACAATTTAAAATCAGTCAGAGCTACATAAAAATCGTAATTTTTTACAAATGAAGCTTCATAGTGTGAGAAGGCAACTTTCTACGACCTTTACATCCTGCATTCATTGCGAAATTAGCTTCATCCGATCTTAAAAACAAGAATCGAAAAAGAATCGGAAACAACAGTGAGGAATCGATTCTGGAATCGAATCCAATCGATTCCAGAACCAGGAATCGGAATCGATTCCAAAAATTTCGGAATCGAACAGCCCTATACCTAAAATGACAAAGCTGAATTTTTAGCATCATTACTCCAGTCTTCCCTTTTAACGTGATTCTTCAGAAATCATTCTAATATGTTGATTTGCTGCTAAAGAAACATTTCTTCTTATATATATATTTAAAACAGATTTGCTGTTTAATATTCACGTGAAACCATAGCACATTTTTTTTCAAGATTCTTTGATGAATAGAAAGTTAAAAAGAGCAATGTTGATTTGAAAAAGAAATGTTTAACATTATAAATGTCATGACTGTCAATTTTGATCAAATTAATGCATTTTTCACAATTAAAATAATTAGTTAAAAAGCCCTACTTATGGCAAAGTTTTGAACAGTAGTATCAACAGAAATTGTCGTATATTGTCTTACATTAAAATCAAGAGACAAGGCATTAATTTTTATCACTTTACCAAGATTTATGAAATCTTATGCTGCGTTCCAGGCAGGTTTTTTAACTGGTAAATCACCACTTCAAACCACAACTCACGACTTTGTAGCGTTCCAGGCAAGTCACGCCAAACTGCCTGGGCACATTTCCAAACTGTCTGGGCACATTTATGAATTGTTATTATTTTTATATTATTATTAATTTGATTGCAACGTTATATTGTCCTAAGCTCTATTTTTCCACCGTGTACTACTTGCATAAACACCGCACCCATTAGGGCTGGCATTGATGTTTCGCGGGCTATGTTACGTCAGAACTCGTAACTGGGAGTACATCGATCTAGTACGAGTTCATGAGTGGGAAGTCATGGGTTTGACTGCCGTTCCAGTGCACTTTCACTGGTAGAAGGTTGGGAAAACATGGGTTACGGGTTGCCTGGAACGCGGCAATAATCATTCATTATAAAGCAGCGTATCCTGATTAACATTTTAACGATGTTGATTTAATTACAAACAAATGTTAAAAGTGTACACTACTAGTCAAACATTTTTGAAGTAATATTTTTAATGTGTTTTATAGTAGCCTTTACTCCTCATCAAGCCTGCATTTATTTGATCTTAAATACAGCAAAAGCTGTAATACTGTGAAATATTTTTACTTTTTAAAATAACTGCTTTCTATTTGAACATATTTTAAAATGTAATTTATTTCTGTGATGAAAGTTAATTTTTAGCATCATTACTTCAGTTTTCAGTGTCACATTATCCTTAAGAAATCATTCTAATATGCTGATTTGCTGTTCAAGAAGCAGTTTTATTATTGTCATTATTCATATAAAACAGTTAAATACATTTACTCCGGATTCTTTGATGAATTGAAATATCCAAAGATCAGCATTTATCTGAAATAAAAAGCTTAGAGTGAGTATTTTCTATAGAAATTATGGAAGTTAATACTTTATTTAGCAAGTACTGTATGCTTTAAATTGATCAAAAGTGATGATAAAGACATTAATAATGTTCCAAAGATTTCTGTTTCAGATAAATGCTGTTACCCCTTCAGTCGAATCACTTCGACGTTACATTGGGATCTCGCCTGAGAGACCGATCACCTCTGAGCCTTATTAAAAAGGCCAATTGAAAATTGGCGAGTGGACGTGCGCGCCGGCCACGCCCCCGTACATACGGGTATATAAGATGGCTGCGCGCACCACTCAGTCAGACTTTTGCTTTCAGAGCCGATGTGTCGAGCCTCTAAACAGCCGAGAAGAGTTCTTCAGAGTTCATGCTCCCTCCTGCTGCTGCGCTGCCATAACTAAAAGAGTGTTTCAAGAAAGAGCATTGTTTGGCAGCCGCCAGCGCGGTCCCGCGGGCGGCCGTTTTCACGGCCATATAAAGCCTTTTTGCATTCCAGCGAGCAGCCCCGGCGAGTGCATTGCCCCGCGGCGCCTCCCTGGGCAAACCGGGATCACAAAAGAGCAATTTCTAGCGGCCGTTTTAGACGTTCTTTTCAGGATGTCTTTTCGGCCGTGCGTTTCTGGATGTGGTAGTTTCCTCTCCTCAGCGAACGGACATGAGCGCTGCCTCACGTGTTTAGGCTTTGAGCACACTGGGGTGGTGCTCATGAATGGTTCATGCGGTGAAAGCATGACCATGACCACGCTGAAGTCCCGCCGCTCGTTCGCGAGCTGGCTCCCCCCGCCTCCCTCCCGTGGTCAGCCGTTGAGCCGCCTATGCTCTTCGGCCACCGCGGTGGAGCGCGGGGGGGGACATTCAAATTACAATAGACAGCGTTCCGCCGGCTCAAAAAGCCCTGCGGACCTCTCTATCTCAGCGCGGTCCCGTTGAGTTTCCGCAGCAGACGCTTCCCCGCCTGGCGGGCTGAGCGTCTCCTTCGGTGCTCCTGCAGAGGATGAGATGTCTGTCACAGCATCAGAGGGAGAGTCAGACGGTGACACATCTCTTCCCGCGGCGCGGCGCCCACCCTTGGTCGCTGCCCCCCTGGAGGTTGATGTCGAACTGTCGGCTATGCTTCTCCGGGCAGCCGGGGGGGATCGGTTTGAAGGTTCCTCAGGGGCCCGGCCGATCCTTCTAGGCTGGACGACTGGTTCCTGGGGGGGGCCCGGCGGCAGCGCCGCGCTCCCCCCCGGTCCCGTTCTGACCGGATGTGCATGAGGAGCTGACAAAATCTATGGCGCCCTATTCATTTGACGCGCTCTCCAGCTCCTCTCCCCTCGCCACTCTCCATGGCGGGGCAGCCAAGGGGTACGTGGCGGTCCCCCAGGTCGGGCGCGCCATCGCGGTGCACCTTTGCCCGCGGGCGCGGCCGCCTGGTGGGGCCCTCCGCGTCTCCCTTTTAGGGCATGTGAAATTCTTCCGCCCTCATCGGCTGGGCCTTTTCTGCGCCCCCCGACACGCTGCCCCGCACTGCAGGCCATGGCAACACTGCAAAAGTGCCAGGTGCAAGCACCTTAAGGCCTACACGAGAGTGGTCCTGACCAGGGGGTACTTGAAGAACTCCGCGCCGCCACTGACTTCGCCCTTCGGGCTACTAGGTCGCGGCGTGTCCCCTTGGTCAGGTGATGTCCACCTGCGTGGTCCAGGAACGCCACCTATGGCTGACTCTGACCCGGATGGCAGAGGCCGACAAAGTTCGCTTTCTCGACTCTCCCATTCCCCAGAGCGGCCTATTCGGCGACACCGTGAAGGGTTTTTGCTCAGCGGCGTCGAACGTATCGCCGGCCCCCAAAAGCCTGCGATCCTCCGCCCATCAGCATACCCCGTCGAGATGCCAGAGCAGTACGCCTCCCCGTCGTTCGGGCTGGGCATCTCCTCTGGCGCTCCAACGGTCCAGAGGCAGACGGAGGCCGTCCAACATATCCTGCCCCGCCGCGAAGTTACCATTCCGCCGCCTGGGCCCCCGCCTCCGCCTGCCCGTCGCCGAGGGCGTCCCCCCGCAGCTCCGTCCCCTGCTGAGCCACACGATCCAGGCTCGCAGCCGACGTCGAGCCGCCCGTGGGAGAGGGACGCCGCTCGCCTCTCAGGGTCCTGCGACGGAAGACCCTCGCAGGCGAGCTTCGAAGCGTCCCTGATGCGAGCACCCCCGGAGGTGGACAGAGCTACTCTGTCGGCACTCCCGCTGGAAGCGGGACTTAGCCGGTCATTTGAAATCACAGAAAGACCCAGCCTTCTCACCTCTGGGGCCCCGGCCCCGAGTTTCCTTCCTGAGCAGCACTTCCACTCCTCGGAACCAGACTCGGGACCGGATGTCGCCAGCGCGGGAACCAGGGAAGTAGGTAAGCACTGCTTAGTGCAGTTAGACACTTCTCCAGGACGTTTATCCTTCTGGGTTTGTCTCCTTCCCTGTCTTTCCCCAGGCTGCCCCACCACGGTCACGCCGGTCAACGTTCCCTTGATACCACTACACTGGTTGATACGGACGGTACGGCCCGGCTCCAGGCGTCCGCCCAGACTCACAGGTACCCCTTACATTCTTTATTCAGAAGCAGGTGTGCCTCTGTTCTGCCTGCGGAGGTCGCGTTCCTACTGGCGAAGGACGCGATCCAGCCTGTCTCTCCAGCCGGGACGAGGTCGGGCTTTGATAAGTGTCCTGACTTCACGTGTCCAGTTAGAGTGGTGGGTTAACATCCGCCCTGAATGGAGCTCTGTTCCGATCCCTTCTTAGGCTGTCGGCACACATGCTCACGACGACGCACATACAAGTATGTTTCCGTCTCCAGGGCTGGGTTGCAGCCATCTGCCTGAAGGGCACCCGCTGTCGCGTCTCGATCTTCCCCGGCGCACACCCCTTCGGCGGTCTGCCCCGGGGATCGAGCGCTCAGCGCGAGGTGCGTCCATTTGGCTAGTCCCTCTCCTTCCTGCCTTCTTAGGCCATGGGAGCTCCCCTGTCCCCTCTTCGGCAGACAGGTATTCGCGTCTTCAACCGTCTCTTCGACTGGTGCTTTACCAGCCCACTCGTGAGTTCCGTTGTGCGAACATTGGGACCTGGTGCCTCGGCACCCCCGCCATCTGGTTCTTCAGGCCAACCGAGGAAATTCGTTTCCTCGGTCGGGAGCCCGACTCGGTCCTCAAGACAGCCCGCCTTACTACCAAGAGCGCGCAGTCAGTGCTGTAGTTCCTGAGTCAATCAGGCACAACACAGCGGTTCTCTCAAACTGAGGCTCCTGGGGCACATGACAGCTCTAGCCGCTAAGAGCCGCTAAGCTTGTTCATGTGAGACCGCTTCAGCACGATCGAGTCCCATGATGGGCATGGCATCTCGGCCCACTCCGGACTGGCGTTTTCCCGCAGTTTGGCCGACAAGCCAGCCCGTGGCTTACCGCGGGTTGGGTTGCCATGTACGACAGAGGCTTACAGCCTCTCCATCTGCTCCCAGGGAGTACGTGGCAGATTTTGCTACTTGCCATTCACTTGAAGCAGGTAAACTCAACCGTGCAGCCTATCGGCTCTCACGGCAGTCCACCACCTGCAGGATGGCGACTCCACCCCGTGACGCAGCTAGTTTGGAGCATATCGGTAGGCCAGCCACATCCGCTCGCCCCCGATTGCTCTCATTACCAGCTGCCTCTTTCAGAGTAGCGCTGGCACTCAGCTGACCTCCGGGGCCCAAGTACGCCCTTCCCCAGCGAGCCTCCTTGCACAGACTCTGTGCAAGTCCAGGGAGGACGAGGAGTAAGTCTGTTGGTTGCGCTACAAGAATGGCCCACCCAGGCTCAGGTCTAGTAACCGTTCCCTCGCGGCAGTCCCTCCCTGTAGGGCACGGGATGACACCCAGACCTCTCCGGCCTTCGCAGGCCGTGATACAATTATCACTCAGTACCGAGCTCCCTTGACTAGGCAGGCTCGCACTGAGATGAGGTCTATTTGCTGGCTTTCCACAGAGTTACACGGTTGCAGTATGCTTCCCTTCCTGCAGGAGAGTTGAGCGCAGACTGTCCCCTCACTCTAAGTATATGCCGCTGCTTCGCCGCATATCACATGCAGTAGATGGAGCTAAGTAGGTAAGCATTCACTGGCCGTGAGGTTTCCCAGAGGTGCCCAGAACGCACCCCACACCCTCTTGGGGCCTTTCCGTCGCCTTCAGAGCCGCGGGACGCTCCAATTGAGCCACTGGCCTCAGTCGAGCTAGCATTCCTGTCATCAAGACAGCGCTCCTGACCGCCCTGGCTCCCGTTAAGAGGGCAGGAGACCTACAAGTTTTCTCTGTCAAGTAACGCCTCATACCCTCTGGGACCCCCCCGTCGCCCTTCGGGGCCGCGGGGTGCTCCTCAGGAGCCTCGGGCCTCAGTCGAGCTAGAATTTCTGTCAGTAAGACAGCACTCCTGACTGCCCCGGCTTCCTTTAAGAGGGTAAGTTACCGACAAGCTCAGGTTCCTCAGAGGTGCTTAGCACGCACCTCATACCTCGTGGGCCTCCCCGTCGCCTTTCAGGGCCGCGGGTCGCTCCGTTGGAGCCACGGGCCTCAGTCGAGCTAAAGTTCCTGTCATTAAGATAGCGCTCCTGACTGCCCTGGCTCCCATCAAGAGGGCCTACAAGCTTCTCTGCCAGCAAAGTGTGTCGAGAATTCGGGCCCGGCGTTCTCCACGTTACCGTCGAGACCCCGGCTCGGTGCCCAAGGTCCCCACCACGCCTTTCCGCGACCAGGTGGTAGACCTGCAAGCTCTGCTCTGGAGGAGGCAGACCCAGTCGTGCGATGTAGTGTCGTTAAATATGTGAGACTGAATCACTCGGCACTTCAGCCGCACCAGCAGCTTCATCTGCCTCGGGATTCGCAGAAAGGGAATGCTCCCCGAACTGAGGTTGGCTAAATGGTGGTAGATGCCCCTCCCTGTTATACCCAGGGACAGCCGTGATCCTTGGTTCATGGCACCTCACCAGCAGATGTAAAAATCGGAAGCTGCGGGCTGGGCGACACCCTACCTTCGCTTGGTTCTCCAACCTTGCGTAGAGGCCGTTCTCCCGTGTCCTAACTTAGGGACTCTCAGGCGAGCGGGAAGACCGGCTGGTGTCGGCTTGCTGCGCCATTCCCACGTGGATCCGTGCGCTATTTCCCAGTATGTTCCCTCCGGCGAACCCTGGGTCCTCCTGCCCCGCAGTCAGGGCTAGGCGCGGAGTAGTCCTGCACTGTGATCCTGCCTGGGTTTCCTTCGCCCCGCAGGTTGTGGCTTAGTTTTTTATTATTCCAGCGGAGGAGACCGCTGTTTCCCTCGTATATCCCCAAAAAACTTTTTATGGATATATTGAATTATTCTTATTCCACATGTAAAATTTCATGTGCTCCGCCCCCCCAACCCATGCTTCAGTACAACTGGCATCCCTGGAGGGGCCCCCTTATTGGGCCCCAGGGCGTTGGGAAGGTTACGTTACACTTCGCCTGCCGGCACGTATACTTGTCAGCACGTGAAGCTGTTGCGTAACGCGGCGTCAGGGTCGTGGCCTTTTCCATGGGTTTGTTCCCAATGTAACGTCGAAGTGATTCGACTGAAGGGGTAACGTCTAGGTTACGAAGGTAACCCTCGTTCCCCGAAGGAGGGAACGGAGACGTTACATTCCCCTGCCACGCCCCTGGCGTCGCGCTGACGCCGGGCTCTCCCGGCTCTTCAGCAAAAGCCTGACTGAGTGGTGCGCGCAGCCATCTTATATACCCGTATGTACGGGGGCGTGGCCGGCGCGCACGTCCACTCGCCAATTTTCAATTGGCCTTTTTAATAAGGCTCAGAGGTGATCGGTCTCTCAGGCGAGATCCCAATGTAACGTCTCCGTTCCCTCCTTCGGGGAACGAGGGTTACCTTCGTAACCTAGACGTTCTTCTTAACTTTATATTCATCAAAGAAACCTGAAAAAACTAAGCTGTTTTCAACATAATAATAAAAATGTTTTTGAGCAGCAAATCAGAATATTAGAATGATTTCTGAAGGATCATGTGACTGGAGTAATGATAAATAAGTAATAAAAATTCAGCTTTGCAATAACAGGAATTAATTATATTTTAAAATATATTCAAATACAAAACAGTTATTTTAAATTCTAAAAGTATTTCAAAATGGTACTGTTTTTGCTGTACTTTGGATCAAATAAATGCAGGTGTGGTGAGCAGAAGAGACGTCTTTAAAAAACATAAAAAATCATACCGTTCAAAAACTTTTGACTGGTAGTGTAGTTCACTCATGTACACTTAATTTATTTAAAACAGTAGTTTAATTTGTGTGCTAAAAGTCATACTTAAACCATATTATGACTTTCCTCACTGAAAATCTCTAATGCTTACATTCAGACTTGTATTGAGTAAAAAAAAAAAAAAAAAGAATTTTGCGTTGAAGTACAACTTTACAGAGACAGTTCACCCAAAAATGAAAATTCTGTCATTAATTACTCACCCTCATGTCATTACAACTCGTAAGACCTTAGTTCGTCTTGGAACACAAATTAAGCTGTTTTTGATGAAACCCCGAAAGCTTTCTGACCCTGCTTACAAAGCAACACAACTGACACATTAAAGGCCCAGAAAGGTAGTAAGGACACCGTTAAAATAGTCCATGTGACATCAGTGGTTAAACCGCTTTAGTGCACAAAGAAAACAAAAATAACGACCTTCAACATTCAAAAATGTCTTCTCTTCCATGTCAGTCTTTCACAGAATTTTCATTTTTGGGTGAACTATCTCTTTAAATCTAACAGATGCTGTGTTCACGATTTCACATTAGTAACATGAAAACTTTGACTCACAATGAAATTTTGTGTCCTGCAGGTGTACCGCTCTCGACTGGACAGTGACACCAGCCAATCGTCGATTTCAAGACCAAAAATCAATCCCGGTCTGTCCCCCACATACACTACGGCTACGCTGGGACGCAACACTCCTGCCAGGGTAAATACTGGACTGACTTTCTGTTAAATTCTCTCTGTTACACCCCTGCCAGTGTAAATAGTGTAGTTATCAGACTCTCCTGCACCATTTCATGTTTTAATTTAGCCCCCTCCTTATTGTTAAATATGCTGGTGGAAATAATTGTTTGTTTTGTTTACCCAGAGTCCTCTGATGGTAGCCAACAGCACCGGGAGTCTCCCACGCAACCTGGCAGCCACCCTGCAGGACATTGAGACCAAGAGGCAGCTGGCTCTTCAGCAGAAAGGTAATGAGAAACACAGCAGTTTGACAGCTGACATTTCAGAGCTGCTTGTAAAATCAACATCAACGGCTGATCAACCATCCAACTTCAAGGAGAAGTTCTACCAAAAATGTCATTATTTACTCAGCCTCATGTTGTTCCAAACCCACATTACTTGCCAGTTTCTTCTTTTGTCGTCGTCTTTAGTTGTGTTTTTACTTTTGATCATCAGTCGTCCTTTGTTGTCAAACAGAATTCTTGCCTTCCGTGTTTGCGTCGTCCTCCGGTACGGACAGTCCCACAGGTAGAGCGTGCTTTGAGTAGCTTTGGACTGCCCTCATTAATTCTAACTCAGCGTTTTTGTGCACTTCCTCCCCCTTTGGAACGGTCTTACCCGTGTCCAAATATTCTTTTACCAAGTTTTTTCCACTGTTGGCATAGCTGTGCATGGATTGAATCATGATTTCATTTTTAATCTTGTAGTTTCATATATTTGAAGCACTTTAGCTTCACTACCAGTCAAAAGTTGTTCACACTTTAATTTTTGACGATCACAAAACCTTATGACGTGATTTAAGGCTTGTTTTTAAATTCTTGAAATTACTTTTTATGCAACTATAAATTGTACCTAACCAAATAAATTAAGACTAAAATTGTTTATTTTATTAAAAATGTATTTAGTTCAAATATAAATGTATGTACAGTACTGACCAAAAGTTTGGACACACCTTCTCATTCAAATGAGTTTTCAGTGGGTTAGTGATATTTTTTAAATATATATAAATTAATAAATAAATATTTTTAAATGGGTTTTTATACAAAAACTGCTTTTTTATGTAAAATTCACTTTATAAAAGACCCACATTTCTAACTTTAATTCATGGGGATAACATGGATAATTTCACATGGTTTAGTGTAAGATTTTTGCCCATCTTTTGGAAAATCCAGTTTTAAAAGTAAAAAAAAATAACTTTTACCAGTAGGTGGCTGCAGAGCTCCACTATTTGCTATTTGACCACCTGAAAGATATTTTTTCACACGTTTTTTTCAGTTCAATTCATATCTACAGTACAGACCAAAAGTTTGGACACACCTTTTGGTCTGTACTGTATTTTTTTATTTATTTAATTTTAATTATTAAATTTTTATGTAAAATTCTTAAATCAGAGCATTTAATTATTATTTTGTACAATCTATTTTGAAATGGCTATTTATGCAAATATAAATCATACCTAATTGTACCTAACTTACAAATAAATGAAGACTAAAATGTAATTAATTATTAAATTTTTAAATATTTTTAATTTATTAACATTTTTTGTGGTTACTGCATAATTCCCAAATATTTTGTTTATTTTATTTTATTTTATTTTTTATTAATAGCTCCAATATAAGATCAGTTTAATATTTTTTTTTATATTTAATTTTCCTTTTTATTATTTTAACTTTTTGTGACTTATACATAATGCCCAAATAATGGGTACTGTTCTATTTTATTTTATTTTATTGTATTTTATTAAAGCTCAAGTATAAGATCAGTTTAATTCGTTGTTTTTTTTTATATTTTATTTTAATTTTTAATTTGTTAACTTTTTGTGACTTTAAAGCTCAAATATAAGATCACTTTAATTAGTTTTTTTTTATTTCAATTTTTAATATGTTAACTTTTTGTGACTTCTGCATAATTCCCAAATAATAGGGACTATTTTATTTTATTTTTATTTTTATTTTTATTTTTCTCCGATTTCTCCGTAACTCCCAAATAATCGGGAATATTATATTTTATTTTATTAGCTCAAACTGTAAATCAGTTTTAATTTTATTTTATCAGTAATTTAATTTTATTTTATTTTATTAGCTAAACTATAAGGCCAGTTGAATTTTTAATTATTTTTTTTTTATTTCCATTTTTAATATGTAAACTTTCTGTGAATTCTACTTACATATTCCCCTTGATTTGGGAATTAAGTATAAGTCACAAAAAGTTGACATTAAAAATGAAAATTAAATAAATAAAAAACTGAGCTTATATTTTGTTTTAAATAAAATAAAATTTCCCCCATGATTAATTTTCTTTTATCTTATTTTTCAAAAAAAAAAAAAAAATACAGGGAGCATAACCATTTTAATTTGTTTAATCAGTTCATTTTTTTTTAAAATTCATTTTCATTTTTAGTTTTATTAACATTTACAAAATTAAAAATTTTGACTGGTAGTGTACATAGGAATCTTGATTTAAAGGTATCGCTTGGGCTGTTAAATCAGCGCACATATGTTGCATATTCATATGTGTATGTGTGAGGCATGATGGAGCAAATTATGGGCGAACTATGCCATCCTAAATGGATGTGCAGTCACTTGGGTTTCAAAGCCTTTTGTAGTCTAATAGAGGGTTTGGCAGCTATCTATGACCTATAATATGCTTAGCTTGTTCACTAATGGGTACATTTAGTTCACTGCATGTCCCATCTGTAAATTTGACTTTCATATGGGTGTTTTATCTACATCAGGCCAGCAAGTGATTGAGGAGCAGCGGAGGCGTTTGGCCGAGCTGAAGCAGAAAGCTGCAGTAGAGGCTCAGTGCCAGTGGGAGGCGCTCCATGGCTCTCAAACGCAGCTCAACAATCCCTTTTCCTCAACCTCGGGGCCAGTCGTGCACCACTCCATCCTGCACCACACAGCGCCCTCTTCTGGGGAACAGCCTTACGATACCCTCAGCCTGGAGAGCTCGGACAGCATGGACACAAGCATCTCCACTGGAAACAACTCCGCCTGCTCTCCAGACAACATGTCCAGGTTCGATATTTCCATGTGCTTTCCGTAATCACTTTCTCTGAGCACTTTGCTTCTGCTAACACTTTGGCTCTGTGACAGGAATTAGTGGCGGCTCTGTGGTTTCTCTCCACATGCCTGTCTCAAACTAAATTATCAACCATCTGCTTAATGGCTTTCACTGAGTACCATGCAGTTTGCCTAATAGTGCCCGCAAAGTGGACTTGATAGGGTGATCGGGCATTTAAAGGAAGACTCTTAGGGAGTGTATATGAATTTAAATCATTATTGTTTTACACACTGCATTTATCAGTAATCATGAGGGTTTTGAGTATAAGTTATATACATTTAAATATAAATAGTTTAATATTTTTGTATAAATAATATATATTATATACATAAAAAAGTCTTATATGCCCCCAAATGCTTCATTTGTTTGCAAAAACACAATAAATTCTGTAATAATGTGAAATATTATTATAATTTAAAATAATTGCTTTCTATTTTAATATACTATCAAATGTAATTTATTCCTGTCATGGCAAAGCTCAGAATTCAGAATTTAAAATATAAATCTTGTGTAGCATTTTATGTGTCCTAAATGAAAGTATTATTTCTTAAAACAAACCCTTACTCACCCCAAACTTTTGAATTTAATATCATACATTATATGAAATTATAATATACACTACTGTTTAAAAGATTTTAAAATGTTTCAAAGGAAGTCTCTTATGCATTTATTTATTCAAAAATAAATTAAAAACTGTAATTATGTGAAATATTACCATGTATCATTTATTTTAATATATTTTAAAATGTTATTTATTCCTGTAATGACAAATGTGAATTTTCAAAGCTGATCATTTTGAATTGAAAAAAGAAATATTGTCTCACTCTTACTTTTGATGCGCCCTTCCTAAATAAAAGTATTAATTTCTTAAAACAAAATCTTACTGACCTCAAACTTTTATAATTAATATTTGTAGTGAGTTTATATTTAAATAAATACATAAATAAATTTATTATAATTTTGATTAATATAAATATTTTTATTATGGCAAGTGTAAAATATATTTTTTCTTTTTTTTGTATTTAAATAATATGTAAATATATATTTATTAACAATTGTTTGTAATATAAAAATTTAAGAGTGTGTAGTACATTATTATGATTTATATTTAAATATTATGTAATTATATACATTTATTATAAATTTTAATAACATATATATTTTGTAATATAAATATTTATTATACATCAGTTTAATATTAAAGTGAAGAGTATATTATTATTTTTTATATTTAAGTAGTATGTTAATATATACATTTATTATCAGTTTTTATAATATATCAATTTGTATTATATTACATAAATTTAATATTAAAGTTTACGGTATGTTATATTACATCCATATTTAAAATAAAATTGCAGAGAGTATTATTAATAGTAATAATGTGAAATAGTACCATTTAAAATGACTATTTTTAATTTTATTATATTTCAAAATGTTATTTATTTCTGTAATGACGAAGCTGAATTTTCAAAGCTGAAAAAAAGAAATATTGTCTTACTCTTACTTTTGATTTTTCTGATGCGTCCATCCACAACAAAAGTAATAATTTCTTTAAACAAAATCCTGACCTCAAACTTTATAATTCAGATTTTAGTGAATATTATTATTGTATATAAGTATTATTTTTAATTTTTAAATAGTATGTAAATAAATACATTTATTATACATTTGTATTATATATATTTATATTATGTCAATTTAATATTAAAGTGTAGAGCATATTATTCTTTTTACCTACATATTTATATTTAAATATGTAGGTAAATATATATTTATTAACACTTTTTGTAACCTAAATATGTATAGTATGTCCATTTAAAAGTGTAGCATATATAATTAATTTTTCAATTTAAATATGATATATTTATATATTTTTTATTATAATATATAGATTTTGTAATAAATATTTATGTTTTATATTTAAAAAGTATGCAAATATATACATTTATTGCCAATTTGTGTAATATAAAAATATAGTACGTCGATTTAAAATAAAAGCGTACAGTATGTTATTATTTTTTACATTTAAATATTATGTAAATATATACATGTATTATCCATTTTTATAATATATAGATTTATATTATATTACATAGAGTGGATTATTATTTTTTATATTTAAATATTATGTAAATATACAGTAGTCAACATTTGAAGTAGATCAAAAAAGTGTCTTGAGACAAGAACAGGTATTGTTTTGGTTGTAGAACAACTTTGATGAAAGGTTTTGATCCACTTCAAATGTTGACTAATATATACATTTAATATCAATTTTTACAATATATGGAGTTATAGGTAGCACTTTATATTAAGGTGTCATTTGTAACTAACTAACATGAACAAACAATGAACAATAAACTTAGTAAATGCTGTAGAAGTACCGTCTTAGTTCATGTTAACCAATGAACCTTATTGTAAAGTGTTATCGCTTTATATTACATGACATCCATGTGAAAATGTGTAAAATAATGCTTATTTTGGATGAGTTCACATGGATGTAAGATCTCAGCGAGTAGGGGATCAGCATGCAGCGGCTGTGCTTCAACCCGCCCCCCTTTCCTGAGAAAAGGAAAGAACAAATGAACGCCTTTGATGCTTGAGGCTACAGATTAGGTTGTTTCTGGGTTAAACGGACTGCGTGAAGACACGTCTTTAAGCTTGTAGGTTGTTGCTGGGTTAAACGTGTTGCGTTGAAACGGTCGTCTACTCAGCTTCCACTTAACAGGGACAGTCAGAGCACACATACTAAACTAATTGGGCTTGCAAAAATGTCAACAATCGAAAAGGCGTCCTCCATAAACACATGCCTGAGGTTTTACTGTTTGCTTATCCACCCTTCCTGTCAGAAATATACTCCCACTTTTTTTTTTTGTCTCTGCTCTTCACCATCCCCCTCTCTGCATAAAGTAATCCATAGTACTTTGTTGGTAATCCGTATGTACATATGGCAGTTCAGTGTCCCGTTATACCTTCATCAGAATTTGACATTTATAAATAACAGATGAGCCAAAGGAGAAAGGAAATATGGGTTGTGGAAATTAATGAGGTGCAGACTTTGGCACGTGACGCCAGGGCCGAGCGCAATTCAGAATTCAGTTCATGAGTATGGATCTGAATTGAATTGGTCACGCTGGAGAGCATGTCGGAGTGGAATTTGATGTGGAATGACAGGAAGAAAAATGCACTTAATTGTAATTCAAAGAAACTCAGTAGAGTCACATCACACAGATTTTCTTCTACACACAAAAACATGCATAATTTATACGGTAAGCCTGCTTTGTGTTGTTTGTCTCCATTTTAAAGACTTTAGGGGGAAATTAAAGCAGTCTGGGAAATGTTGGGGTCGATGTGCATCAGAGTTCGTAAAATGAAAGCTCATTTATTAAACATTATGAAACATTATAGAAAATTGATCTACATTTTAATTTATTGATTATTACTGTTTATTTTAATCACTGATCATTCAGTCATCAGCTTTCTGAAATTACCTCATGTAATGTATGATTAATAATTAATACAGAACAGGTCATACTGAGATGAAAAATGAAGTGCACTCTACAGTTCAAAAGTTTGGGTTCAAAAGATTTTTAAATGATTTTGAAATAAGTGTCTTATGCTCATGAAGGCCAGATTTTAGTTTTAATCCAAAATACAGTGTATATAAATATTAAAATAAAATAAAATAAAAAGTAAAATATTTCCTGTGATTTAAGAATCATGTTGAAGTCACATATTAGATATTAAAAATGTAATAAAATTATGATTTGAAAAAAAAATAATAATAATTGATCTTATATTTGAGCTTTAAAAAATACAACTAAATAAAAATAATGTATTATTAAATAATAAAATAAAAAATAATTAATAAAATAAAATAATAAATAATTAAAATAAAATAAAATATTCACCATGATTTGGGAATTATGGTAGAGTCAAAAGGTTTACATGTTTAAAATGAAGATTAAAAATAAAATAAAATAAAAATTAAGCTAATCTTATATTTGAGCTTTAATTGAAATGAATATATCATTCTTATTTTTTTTAATAATAAAATAAAATACAGTAAAATAAAATATGCCCCATTATTTGGAAATTATGTAGTAACATTTGTTAAATGTTAACAAATTAAAAGTATTTGAAATATTATTTTAATTTAAAATAAGTGTTTTTAATTGTAATCTATCTATCTATCTATCTATCTATCTATCTATCTATCTATCTATCTATCTATCTATCTATCTATCTATCTATCTATCTATCTATCTATCGTCATAAAAATTTTAAATATTAAAGATGACAATTAAATATAAAAAATGAATTAAACTGGTCTTATACTTGAGTTTTTAAAAAAATTAAGTTAAATTAAATTGAATTAAATCAAAAACAGATTAAACTGATCTTATACTTGAGCTTTAAGTAATACAAAATGATTTTGGAATTATTTAGAACTCATTTACATATAAAACATTAAAATATATATATAAAAAAACTAATTAAACAGATCTTATATTTAAATAAAATAAAATATTCCCCATGATTTGGGAATTAACTCAAATTAGGACTATTTTAAATATTATTTTAATTAAAAAAACTTTTTATTGTAACATAATTTTAAAATAGATTTTATTCATATGATGGCAAAGCTGAATTTTCAGCATCATTATTTGAGTTTCACTTGAGTGTCACATGAAATAAAATCTGTATATATACAGATGAAAATTATGTAGAATTATGTAGAAGTAACAAAAAGTTGACATTAATGAAAATTAAATAAAAAAATAAATTAAACTGATCTTATATTTGAGCTTTAATAAAATAAAATAATATATATATATATATATATATATATATATATATATATATATAAACAATTAAACCAATTTTAGAGCTTCAGTAAAAACAATTAAACTGATCTTACAGCTTTAATAAAATAAAATATTCCCCATAATTTGTTAATTAAGTAGCTTCAGAAGTCATTATAATATGCTGATTTGCAAAAACATTTTTATTATCATTGTTAAAATCAGTACTTTCTTTATTTAAGCATTATTTGATGAAAAGATAACAGTATTTATTTGAAACAGAAATATTTTGTAACATTATAGATGTCTAAAGTATAAATATTACTTAATGAATCCTTGCTGAATAAAAATATTAATTACTTAAAAAAAAAAAAAATTAAACATGTAATCAAAACACTAATCCCAACAGTAGCATATTATTAAAAACTAAACCATAAAATGAATTTCTTTAAATGTCATTCCACTTTAAATTCAAATATTCCTATATTCAAATCTGGATTCAGGAATTGAATTTCAAAGACATTCTCGTCTCAGCTGTGAATGGCCCACAACCCAGTTTGACTCTGACATGTTGTCTTCAGTTACAAGCGTTATCATGGGAAATGTGTGAAGATGTTGTAAACAAAAGCCTGTAAAGTACAGTGCAGCGGTGGAGCAGTGGAGACGGACCGGGGCACGACGGCTTTGTAAACAGACGGCCTTCAGCTGTTTCTCTCTCAGGAGAGAATTTGTTTACTTGAAATCTTCTCATACAGTTTGTTTACTCTCGTCTTCATAAAGCTTCAAGCTAGTCTGAGCCTCTCCTCTGGAGTAATCCATTACACATTTTCTTCTTCTATGTTTATAGTCCACATGTGCTTCATTTCATGTTTCACGGCAGATTTTCATGCTTGTACTGTATGTGCAATCCAGTTGTATTTTCATATATGACGAAATGTTTCGTAATCCACCGGTCTCGCCGCTACTGGTCTCCATTCCATCATTCACCAAATAGATCACCGAGGGGTAAAATCACTGAACGGTTGCGCAACCTGCACTTGAGTATTTAAATGTTTGCTGTCTGTCTCGGTTCAATCACGAATAGTGTATTCCCCCCTCAATATACAGTAGTTAATGACTTTGACTTAAGTTTTATGTCTTTCGCAGTGCCAGTGGTATGGATGCGCTGAAGATCGAGGAGATGGAGAAGATGCTGAAAGAGGCGCAGCTAGAGAAAGCTCGACTTATTGAGTCCAGAGTAAGTCGTAGTATCGGTACACAATCGATAGTGTAATCACATTCAGCTTTTTTGGTTCCCAGCTTTGTTTAATAACACTCTTTTGGCTGCAGGAACGAGAGACTCAAGCCCGTAAACTCATGCTAGAGGATGAGAGAAGAAGGAGAGAGGAGGCCGAGAAGAGACTGCAGGAGGAGACGGTACACAGACAGCAGCTGATTGAGAAGGAGGTGAAGATGAGGGCCAAAAACTTCTCTCAGGTGAGGAGTCGCCGAACTGTGGTGAAAGTACATAGCCATAATACTGGGACTGTCAATTTAATGGATTCATTTGGTACAAGTATGTTTTTATATCTTTGTATTCGTGTAGGTTTCATATGGTTTTTATGCCATGTAAAAAAAGTTTCAGTTTAATTAAATTTCATACAGTATTTTAATAAGTCCATTAGGAATCTAATTTAAACCTTGAAATACATTTGTACAAATATTTATATATATACCTTAGTTTCAGTTTAATTCAATTTAATTACAGTCTAATTAAAAAATAATAATAATAATTTATTTACGTAGTCATAGTTTTTAATTTAATTAGAATTTTAACTGTAATCATTTTCATTGGGAATTTAATTTAAACTAGAAATATATTTGTATATATCCTTGTATTAATGTAGGTTTCATACGGTTATGATTTTTTTTTTTTTTTGCCATTTTAAAGAAAGGTTTCTGTTTAATTAAATTTAATTACAGATTAATTAAAAATAATTACAGTTATTAGTTTTAGTTGAATTAATATTTAAATTTTAATAATTTTCATTAGATAATTTAATTTAAACCTTCAAATATATTTTTTTCTATATCCTTGTATTCATGTAGGTTTCATATGGTTATGAAAAAAGTTTATGCCATTTTAAAGAAAAGTTTCAGTTTAATTACATTTTATTAAAAAAAATGAATAAATGTAATTACATAATCATTAGTTATAATTTAATTAGTATTTTAATTGTAATAATTTTCATTAGGGAATTATAAAGTTTTTTGTCCTTGTATTTTTATGCCATTTTAAAGAAAAGTTTCAGTTTAATTAAATTTAACTACAGTTTAATAAAAAATAATTACAGTTATTAGTTTTAGTTGAATTTATATTTACATTTTAATAATTTTCATTAGATAATTTAATTTAAACCTTCAAAAATATTTTTTTTATATATCCTTGTATTCATGTAGGTTTCATATGGTTATGAAAAAAGTTTATGCAGTTTTGAAGAAAAGTTAATTTAATTACATAATCATTTGTTTTAATTTAATTAGTGTTTTAATTTTAATAACTTTCATTAGGAATTTAATTTAAACGTTGAAATATATTTGTACAAATATATCCTTGTATTCATGTAGGTTTCATATGGTTATGAAAAATGGTTATGCCATTTTAAAGAAAAGTTTCAGTTTAATTACATTTTATTAAAAAATGAATAAATGTAATTACATAATCATTAGTTATAATTTAATTAGTATTTTAATTTTAATAATTTTCATTATGGAATTTAATTTACATCTTGAAATATATTAGTACAAATATTTTTGTCCTTGTATTTTTATGCCATTTTAAAGAAAAGTTTCAGTTTAATTAAATTTAATTACAGTTTAATAAAAAAAAAAAATACATTTGTACACACACACACACACATACATATATATATATATATTTATATATATATTTAATTTTAAAGAACAGTTTCAGTTTAATTATTTTTTTAATTACATATTGATTAGTTTTAATTGAATGAGTATTTAATTGTAATAGTTTTCATTAGAGTATTTAATTTAAACTTTGAAATATATTTGTACAAATATTTTTAAATATCCTTGAATTCATGTAGGTTTCATATGGTTATGAAAATTTATTGTGCAATTTTAAAGAAAAGTTTCAGTTTAATTAAATTTAATTGCAGGTTAATTTATATTTAAAAAAATACATTTAATTACATAATCATTGGTTGTAATCATTTAATTAATATATTAATTTTAATAATTTTCATTAGAAATTTAATTTAAACTTTGAAATAAATTTGTACATATATTTTTATATATCCTTGTATTCATGTAGGTTTCATATGGTTATGAAAAAATTCTCATGCCATTTTAAAGAAAAAAAATCTGTTTAATTAAATGTAATTACAGTTTAATTTGTACATTAATCAGTATTTTATTTTAATAATTTTAATTGGAATTTTAATTTAAACCTTAAAATGTATAATAAATATAAAACAAAATCATTTATACCTATTCATGTAAGTTTCATATGGTTATGATTTTTTTGCCATTTTACAGAAAATCACAGTTTTAATTACAGTTTATTTAAAAAAATATAATATACATTTAATTGCATAGTTTTTTAATTTAATAATTTGTTAAAAGTATAATATATATTACATTGAAATGATAACATTTTGTAGATTCTAAAAGGTATATATAAAATCATGACCACATTTTGTAGCATGTCATTCAAAATTTCACAGAAAGTGACATTTTACAAGTGTCATAAAAATGTCAAATTATCATGTCAAATAGTCATGAGGATGTCTTTTGTTTTTCATGTTTCTGAATGTCAGTTATACCACTTGATTGATTTGGCTGACATTAATAAGAAGTAAAGTTTTGATTGTTTAGAATTTTTTATTTTTGTTTCATTAGAAATAATAGCAAATGTACTTAAGTGCTTAAGGTTTTTTTTTTTAAGAAATAATTTCATGAATGTAATGTTCTTTTTTTTACTATGTTATCAAGACACATGTATCTCCCTGACATTTTTAACCTTTTGCCACCATAATAAATAACCAAATAAATGAATGAATGAAATATATATATGTATTAAATTAATTTATTGAAAATTCCTTAAAAATGTTACTTCATACATACGTTTTGAACATCTTCCATGAGGAACGTGCTTTTCATTTCTGAAAATTTAATTATGAATTAAAAGATATGAGTTCAAATCATTATATGAATGAAGTCGATTTTAAATATGAGGAATTTTAAATAAATGATTTGATAGGACAAAAAAAAAGGTCATGTAATTAATCCTTAATTAACCAAAACATAACCCACATGTTGTTGATTTCCAGGCCCGCCCGATGACCCGATACCTGCCCATTCGCAAAGAGGAGTTTGACCTCCGCTGCCACATTGAGTCCTCAGGTCACAGCGTGGACACGTGCTACCACGTGATCCTCACCGAAAAGATGTGCAAGGGCTATCTTGTCAAGATGGGAGGGAAGATCAAATCCTGGAGGAAGCGCTGGTTCGTCTTTGATCGCCTTAAAAGGACGTTTTCCTACTACTCCGGTACGTGTACCGCAGCGTCGCCTTCCAACATCCTCCTTACTGTGCACTATGCTAATGCCGCGCCGCGAACGTGTCGTTATGCTCTCGTTCCCCCGAGGTTGGGGAAAGAAACGAGGGCAGAACAAAGAGTGGATTGTGGGTGAATCCAGCAGTGGGGGGATACGGATAATTAGTAATTCTTAAGCTCACAGTGGCTGCCATGATTTCCGATAGCCTCGGGTTAGCTAGGGGCATACAAATAACCAGAAGCTCGTCCGCATGCTATCTGATGGTGATGAAATCTGCCGCAATGCTGAGGAAATCGTGCTCATCACCCAGCCGTGGCGCTCGGCAAAGCGTGAGCTCTCGCTCTTTATTTCTACGCCGACTCAAAATGAAGGGGTTGCACCGCAGTAACAAGGTCACATCGGTGCTTACCAGATCATTATTCTCCAGGGGAGTGGGGGCTTATTTGTTTTTGAAACCAGGGCTGTGCAAAACATTGTGTTAATCAGTGGCTTCGTCTTGTTTTCCAGTAAAAATACTTGGAAATGCTTGTTTTCGCACAATATGTCCGCTTTCGCTTCTCCGGTTAATTCGTCTAAGATGTGTTCAAACAATAAAGTACTCATTAAGAGAACTTTTTTTTTTTTTCGCACCGTGACATCTCTGTTTCTCTCATCCGCAGATAAGCACGAGAGCAAATTGAAGGGCGTCATCTACTTCCAGGCTATCGAGGAGGTTTACTACGATCACCTGCGCAGTGCCACGAAGGTACGGTCGAATAAGAGCTCTTCCTATAAGCACAGCTCACACATGTCCCGCTGTTTTTCTGCTCTGCACTCCTGTTGCACCATTTCATTTGATCTTTTTCTGTTAGCTTCTTTCTTCTCTTTTGTCTCTTATGCTGTAACTCTGCTGTCAATGTTCCCCACCCTTCTTTTTCTTCATTCTTTTGCTTTGCCGACTGTTTTCACAGAAAGGATTTTTCAATCTGAATTTGACAAACGTACGTATCGCTCTCCACCACTATCAGCCTGTCCTGCATGTGCATTTTTTCACACACTTACTTCCCTTGTGACTAATCAAAAGATTAGTTCACTTCCAAAACAAAAATTTAGAGATAATGTACTCACTCTCTTGTCATCCAAGATGTTCATGTCTTTCTTTCTTCAGTCTTAAAGAAATTGTGTTTTTTTGAGAAAAACATTTCAGGATGTCTCTCTATATAATGGATATGTATGGTGCCCCCAAGTTTGAACTTTCAAAATGCAGGTTAAATGCCGCTTCAAAGGGCTCTAAATGATCCCAGCCGAGGAAGTAGGGCTGCTCGATTATGGCAAAAGTCATAATCACGATTATTTAACACAATTATGACTGGGTCCAAAACTTTGTATTAGTGATTAATTTAAAGATAGCAATACAACAGAAAAAAAAAAAGATACAAATAAAAAAAATTACTGAATACTTTTATGCAAGTATGAAGTGGTCTAACAGCCTACTACAGAAACTGAATGCAATTATTTGAATGTAAAATAAAACAGCGTCTTCACTGTAATTGTGCGTTCACACCAGACGCGAGTGATTTACATGTTAAGTTAATGCAAAGACGTGATAGACCTCCCTGCGGCTTGATTCGTGTGAATGCCGCAGCGCGAATTGAGCGTTTCGGGCATTTGACGCACGTAACGTGTAATTGGCGCGAATCGCACAAGTTGAAAAATCTAAACTTTGGCGAAAATTTGCGCCGCGTTAACCAATCAGGAGCTTGCTCTAGTAGTGAGAGGCAGAAATCCAAAACAATGGAGGACAAAATTATCGTCGCTGTATGTGGATACTCGGAGCTGTACGATACATCTTAGTACTTTTATAGAAACAGGAATAAAAAGGATCTCGCTTGGAAGAAAGTGAGTGAGGAGGTCGGACAATCTGGTAAGTTGTAAAAAACGCTCTTTACTCAATTTGAGCTATGTATATATACATATTGAGACTACAATAGTAGTTAAAGCCAGCAAATTGAGCTCATTTGCCGTATTTTACAACTACTTTCCCGCTGACGAGTGGCAGAAGCCCTTCCAATGACGCAAATTCGCGTCTGTTGTGCGTCCAACTACGCGTGAATAGTCGCGTCTGGTGTGAATGCATCATAAGAATTAAACATGCTTTGTTTCTTATTAAAACTAAAAAATTCCTTCATTCAAGAGCAGTGAGTGATTTTTCTCTTTGTATTTTTACGTTCTAGCACAGAGACGGTATTTGTTGCCGCTTTAAGAGCCACACGGATCCATTATACTGTTACACACGTATTTTCATTCTCAACTGTTTATGATCATTTAAGACATAACTGACAAGGGTTTACATGAATAATCACCAAGCACCTCATTTTGAAATATTTTTGCGTGTATTTGACCGTTTAGGCACGCACCTTGAGCTAAATGTCCGTGTTCTGCTCCGCCTCTCTCCGAGCGCATACACAGAACAGCGCACGTTCTCTTTCTCGCTTTTAAAAACACAACATCAAAGAAACATTAGTTTAACCAAGCACGTCCCGTTTTATAAAAGTCACATTACATGATTTTGCTGATTTGCATGTAAAATTAGACTTAAATATACTTAAATAGACTAAAATTAGACTTCAAAATCATCCTACAATGCTGTTTTACCTTTTTCTGTAAAGGGCGTTTGATCTTCTCTTTATGTTCACTTTGTAAACACTGGGTCGGTACTTCTGCAGCGATGTAGGGCGATTTTGAAGTTGGGGAAGAAACCGAGATGGGAGTTTTACGACATACCCTAACTGTATTGACCCGCATGGGCATCGCAGAGTCGAGACAAGACGAGCATTAGAGGTTAAAAAGTATATAAACTGTCAGTTTGTTTCGAAAAAATAACCGATCGTTTAACTAGATAAGACCAATCTTCCTCGGCTGGGATCGTTTAGAAGTTTAAACTTGGGGGCACCATACATATCCATTCTATAGAGATAAATCCTCAAATGTTTTCCTCAAAAAACAATTTCTTTACGACTGAAAAAGTAAGACACGAAGATCTTGGATGACAAGGGGGTGAGTACATTATCTGTACATTATTGTTCTGGAAGTGAACTAATCCTTTAACATACCTCGTCTTGTATTGTTTTGAATAACTTGACTATTTGCACCTTCGCTTAGTGGATATTTGTTTTTTGCCGTTACTGAAGATGAGAGTATAATGTAATTTACGACCTGTGTGCGTTTCCCTTTACTACTCCCACCTGTGGTGAGATGCTAAGTGTGTGTATAACGTAATAGCCCCAGAGAAGCAGTTTGTGTGGTGTATTATGTGCCATCAGCTTCACGTTGTACAATATAATAGGTTAACAGGAAGCCGTAACATAATTTACTCCTTGACAGCGTCAGAATGATTTAAAGAGATTTGTCCATTGCATGAGTGGAGTGCTCTATAATAATGATTGTTTCTGGTGAGAACTAATTATCACATTTAACAAGCACCTCCTGCTCTGCATATGCTGCTGTATTAAAATTAGAGGTGCTAATAATGAATAATTTATTATTATGACTTTTAATTAATCCACTTTAGCTCGAGAGGGATCAGTAATCATCTAAGCAGTGCGCAACTGAGTGCATTCTTGTGCTGCATGTGACGTAGGAGCTTAAAAAACAGGTTCAAAGTAATTGTGTGCATAATTACAATGATAGTGTGTTGAAGTATAATAAGATAAGCTGTTGAATAAAAAAAAAAAAAAAAGGTTGACATCAAAGTCAGTGCGTCCAATCAAACATTTGCAGCATATTCATGCAAATTTATGTCACTTGATGGAAACAGGCAAATTTGTATAAGCCAGCTTGAAAGCGTCGAGACTTCATCCTTCAAAAACATGAACGAAACTAAACAAGGTAAAAGTAAATACGCTCCGGACTACATTAAATGCAGGTTCACGTCCGGCAAGGATAAACATGCTGACCACAATGTTTCCGTGAGGTGAATTATTGAAAACCGTCAGCGGGAAGCCATTAAATTAAATAGCTTTTAGAAATATCTTCAACGTTACAAAAAAACATCAGTTTGACTACATTAGAAGTTCAAAATCATATCTTGAATATTATATGAAACATACACTGCTTTTTTTTTGGAACCTGTGATTTTTTTCCTCAGGATTCTGATGAATAACAAGTTAAAATGTACAGCATTTATTCAAAAATTAAATCTTTTCTAACAATGTAAATCTATGCTATCAATTTTTATTAATTTAACACATCCTTGGTAAATAAAGGATTCATTTCTTTCAAAAAAGAAAGAATAAAAAATGACTGACCCCAAACTTTTAAACAGGATTGTGTTTTTTAGAAAGCCTTTTTTATTTTAAATAAATGCTGTTTTTTTAAACCTTTTATTGATCAAAGAATCCTGAAAGAAATATTACAGGTTACAAAAAAAAATAATAATAATAATTAAGCATTAAGTTTATAACTTTGATAATAAATCAGCATATTAGAATGATTTCCGAAGGATAATGTGGATCAAAATGTAGCTTTGTATCACAGGAATAAATCAAATTTTAAAATATATTCACATCAAAAACAGTTATTTTAAATTGAAATAATATTTCACAATATTTTTTTTTTTTTTGTATTTTTGATCAAATAAATGCAGCCTTGATGAGCATCTTTAAAAACCATTAAAAATCTTACCGATCCCAAACTTTTGAGCGGCAGTGTTATATTGTATGTGTATATATTTAATAAAATAAAAATTGTGAATTATCCATAAACATTATTATTATTAATACTTATAAAATTATTATATTAATACAAATTTAATAATGAATATTATATGAACAAATTAATTATGTAAAATCATATACTAAACATAAATGTATTAAAATAATTTAATGAAATGAAAAGAAATAACTAAATTGCATATTTTTTTTATTTCTTAATTTATTGTTACATTTATTATTATATTTATTATGATCATTATTTATAATAATTTAATAATTATTATATTTAGCATAATCACTTTAATTTTAGTTTGACTGTAGTTATTAAATATGTGCATTATTAAGCATAAATATAATAAAACTAATATATTATACAATTATAAATGAGACTGTATTTTTATTTTATTATAATGTCTTACAAATTGTATGATTCACACAATAAATTGTACAGGCTCAATAATTATAGCCACATTATTATCCATGCATATTTTTTAATAGCACTTTATTAATAAAAACAAATTCTGAAACAATATTGAATTAAAACATACCAGTTGGATTCATTCTAAATTCAAATGCATTAAAGTACATACAAAATAGCAGTACACTTCTTGTTTATTTATTTGGTAAGGCTTTACAACAAGGTGTCATTTGTTAACATTAGTTAATGTATTAACTAACATGAACAAAAAAAAGAAAAAAATACATTTATTACACGTGTTTATATTATATACATTATGTTTATTAATATTTGTTAATGTTAGTTAATACAAATGCATTTGTTAAAAATGCTGAAATTAGAATTACCTGAGATTAATAAATGCTGTAGAATTATTGTTCATTCCTAGTTCATGTTAATTAATGAACCTGAAGTGTTACCGTTTATTTTTTAAATGATATCTGTGTAGTTGTTTTAATTTTGCAAATAGTGCATGTGGTATTTGTCATCCACCACATGTGTGATTAATTAAATTTTTAATGAAAATCAACTTGTAAAAATTCCTAAATATTGACATCCCTAATAGATGAACAGAAGCTAATGCATTAATAACTGAGCAGTAGATAGACTCCATACGTGGCTCCCTCACTGATCTGATTGTCTTTTTGATCGCAGAGCCCCAACCCCTCCCTGACCTTCTGCGTGAAGACGCACGACAGACTATATTACATGGTGGCCCCGTCCGCAGAGGCCATGAGGATATGGATGGACGTGATAGTGACAGGAGCCGAGGGCTACACGCAGTTCATGAACTGAGACAAAACCCACCGCTGCTCGCTGACCCGCGCATCAAAATGGAAACCGTTCGGCAGGGAGACACTTCAAATGACCCAGACCTGTTATTCCCAACGAGAGGAACTTTTTTTTCTTCTTTTTCTTCTTCTCGTGTTTCCTGAAGATGTTATATATTCACTCAGATGCACAGACAGATATCCACCAGAGGCTTTCCATGTCTGCCTGGATTGAAAAAGGGAGAAGATGAAAAGACCCGGTGAACCAAACCTGCAGGTGGTGGCTCACTCACCATCGACGAAAATGCCTTTTTGCCGTCAGAGATATTTTTCAGTTGCAGTTTATCTTGTTTGGAAGCGCAGAAACTCGACTTTCATTTGTAAAGTTTGTCCCACCATTTGTCTTTTCAAACAAATGCCAAATGCCATCAAGCCATTCTGGAATAGTATTATGCTAAACTTTTAATGGGATTGACCGAGAGAATATAAATTAACTCTAGTACCAGTGATGTTTTAAATTAAATGGAGTATTACATTCACATTTAAAGATCCGGTCTCACGAAACAAAGACTTAATTCACCAAAGCTCACCAACCAGCTCCGGAGTCTATATTTATTGTAGAGGGACGTCAGCGACTCCTGTCCAACTGTATCCCACTGTGTCTCTGTGTTCCCAGCTCATTCTTTTAGATGCATGAACACACACACTCACATCATGTACAACAGTAGAGTCTATTTGCCAAGTCCTGACAACTTGATCTTGTGATTTGACTCCCAAGGGAGGCAGCCATCACCTATCACTGCCAGCCTATGAGAGTTTGGAATAATTGCCACAAACAGGAGAAAAAGAAACAACATCATAATCATGCAAGTCTTGCAGTGCCTTGATATTGACCCATATTTGTCACTCTTAGTATCTGAACTGTTACACTAGTGAAAAAATAGCTGGAATCACAGTTTTAAGGTGCGGTCACATTAGCGAAATTACAAGGGTAAAAAAGTCCATTGACAATTGTGTGGAGTTGTACGAAGCACAGCTCACAGAAGTTGCATTCAAAACAATGAAGTTTTCTGGCGTTCTGTTTGTCAACGTGGTGAATTAGCTTGACAGATTTGAATCTGTTTCGAAATCTCCACTGGGAAAACATTAACCAGCATGCAAAATTCCAGATTGGATGGCCTATTGGAATTTTCTTGTATTTTGCCAGCGGAAATTCGGTGAAGAGTAAATTAGCGATTTTATGTTGGCCCAAAAAATGTCTGTTGTTTACTGTCAAGAAATACAGCTCACACACAAGTCACGTTCAAAACAAGCAAGCCTTGAATCTGTTTTGAAATGTGCATTAGGAAATGTTTCGCCATCATGCGAAATTCCAGATTACATGAATGCCTACTCAAATTCGTTTGGATTTTGCCAGCGAAAATTCAGTGAAGAGTAAATTAGCGAATTTATGTTGGCCCAAAAAATGTCTATTGTTTACTGTCAAGAAATACAGCTCACACGTCATGTTCAAAACAATCAAGTCTTGAATCTGTTTCGAAATCTGCATTAGGAAATCTTTCGCTATCAGGCGGAATTCCAGATTCCACGAATGCCTATTAAATATCGCTTGGACTTCACCAGCAAAAAAAATCACTGAACAGTAAATTAGCAAATTTATGTTGGCCAAAAAATGTCTATTGTTTACTGTCAAGAAATACGGCTCACACACAAGTCACGTTTAAAACAAGCAAGTCTTGAATCTGTGTTGAAATGTGCGTTAGGAAAACTTTCGCCAATATGCAAAATTCCAGATTGCACAAATGCCTGTTAAAATTCGCTTGGATTTCGCCAGCAAAAATTCACTGAACAGTAAATTAGCAAATTTATGTTGGCCAAAAAATGTCCATTGTGTACTGTCAAGAAATACAGCAAAAATCATGTTCAAAACGAGTACAGTAAGTCTTGAATCTGTTTCGAAATCTGCATTAAGGAATTTTTCGCCATCATGCGAAATTCCAGATTGCACGAATGCCTATTCAAATTCGCTTGGATTTCGCTAGCGAAAATTCACTGAACAGTAAATTAGCAAATTTATGTTGGCCAAAAAATGTCTATTGTTTACTGTCAAGAAATACAGCTCACACACAAGTCACGTTCAAAATGATCAAGTCTTGAATCTGTTTCGAAATTACAGATTGCATGGATGCCTGTTGAAATTAACCTGGATTTCACCTGCAAAAATGTACTGAACAACAGTAAATTGGCGAAAAATTTGTGAAAATTCTGTAGGCAAACATTTTCTACTAAACAGTGTAGCGGTGCATTAAGTACAGCTCACACGGAAGTCACGTTCAAAACAAGCACATTTTCGGGCTTTCTGTTGGTCAACACTGTGAATTTGCTTGACAGATTTGAATTTGTTTTGCAATGCATTGGGAAATCTTTCACCATCATGCATAATTCCAGATGGATGCCTATTGAAATTCTCCTAACAAAAATTAATTGAACAGCCTTAATCAGCGAAAATGTTGGTAAAATTGTGTAGCAAAAAAAGTCACTGTCAATAGGGTAGCGGTGCATGAGGTAAAGCTCAAACAAAAGTTGAATCTGTTTCAAAATCTGCATTGGGAAATCTTTCACCATTGTGCGAATTTCCAGTTTGCATGGATGCCTATTGAAATTCGCCTGAATTTGGCTTCGAAAAGTAACTGAACATCAGTAAATTTGTGAAAATTTTGTGAAAATAACTGAAAAATGTCAATTGTTTACTGTCATCAGTGTAACAGTGCATAAAGTACAGCTCACACAGAACATGTTTTCAACTTGACGGACTTGTATCTGTTTGGAAATCTGCATTGGGAAGCCTTTCGCCATCAGGCAAAATTCCCAGTTACACTGATGCCTATTGAAATTCGCCTGAATTTTGCTTGAGACAATTCTCCAAACAAAAGTAAAATAACAAAAAAAAAAATAATTATTATGTTACATAGTCAAAAAAAATATTATAATAATTTCAACACTGTTGTGGTGCATGAAGTACAGCTCACACAAAAGTCACATTCAAAACAAGCAAGTTTTCCGGCTATCTGTTGGTCATCACAAAGAATTCACTTGACAGATTTGGATTGGTTTAGAAATCTGCTTTTGGAAATCTTTCGCCATCATGCAAAATTCCAGATAGCATCGATGCCTATTGAAGTTTACCGGTTTTCTGTTGGTCAGTTGGGTGAATTCACTTGGCCGTCTTGAATCAGTTTGAAATCTGCATTGGGAAACCTTTCGCCATCGTGCAAAATTCCCAATTACACTAAACAGAGCAATGATAAATGTGACCGCACCTTTATTCCATGTGACACATAGTGGGTTTTACTGTTTTGAGAGATTGTGAACAGACACGTACTGTAATTTAAAAAAAGGTGACCTATTTAAATCAGTCCAATACTGCTTTAATACAATTTAAGGAGCTTTTCTAAGGGTTTAGGAGCTCTTCAAGTATTATTGGTATTTTACAGGCAGGCTATTAAGTAGCCTGACCGACCTTGTGTTAGTTTGGGGAAAAATAAAATGTTTATTTATGGTTAGCGATGTTACAGCTACGACACTGTTGAAAAAAGACCAACATCTGCTTTCTCCCGAAACCAAACTGTATGTTCAAATGAAATCTACAGAGAATTTAAATCAACATGAATAATTAGTCTTCATTTTGCGTGTAAGATGTCTTGAGTACTATCACAGAACTAGGTGAAAACAGTGTTGTAAAATGTTGAACATGAATACACTCACGGTTTTCCTTATTTATGGTGTTTTTGTGTTTATTTGCCTAATTATGATCCATGCTAACACATAAAACACGCACTTGCGGAAATGACTGTAGCCCAGAGGTCACAGCTAAACTCGGACTTCAGATGTAAAAGGGCAAGTACCCCTCACTGCTGTAATTAACACTGCAACGCAAGCAGAAGTCTTGCATCATAGCTACTGTGTTGTTTTCATGACACCAGACAAGACAGCAGCATGCTAAATTAAAAACCTACTGCTAAGATGTGCTTCGATAAGGTTAACCCAAGAAAGTTTGTAGACCAACTTTATGTTGGTTGGACAACACCCTAGTTAAAGTTTCCCTAGTTTCATAAATTAACCTTGAAATAAGTCACTTAAAGCCATATTTTAGAAGTACAATATGCTGAGGGGAAATAAAAGTATGAAGTATGGGCCTTAATTCAAAAGGAAAATGAGTTTTAATACCATATTGTCATATATTTGTTCTTGTTTGAAGCATAAACTGAGTCGTATTAAATTTCTATCAACTAAATGTATCTTGATTTCAGGATGTTTAGATATTTTTATTGGGAAACAAGACATTAAGGTATCATATATTATATAAGACTTGATGCATTTAAGACTTTCAACTCTTTAAGTCTTTAATCTGTGGAAAAGATAATTAAGACTTTTTAAGTCAGAAGGCAGAAACCTTGTCTCCAGATGAAGAAAAAAAATCAAATATTTATTCCTGGTTCCTGTTCAACTTATTTTTCCCATAAAAGCAGGCGCAGTCATTTGTAAATTGTATGGGTCTTTATGGGTCATCCGCATCCAGCTACTTTTAGCTACAAAACTGCTGGTTTCACTACTTGATATTGCAAATTGGTGTTTTACCACGTTATTGTAATGTATTATTTTAATTATGAACACACTGGTTTGTAGTGAAATCAGTTTTACGCGTTTACTGCACGTTGTTATTCTTATTTTCTCGTTATTCCCTAGCGCCTGAAGAACCGGAAGTCTCGCCCATAGGCTTACTTCTGCCTTAAAGAATAAGGTAGGCTAGATAGTTAAGTTCACACTGTCACAAGGCATAAGAATAGTTTAGGCAGCTTTTATGACGTATATCTTGCGAACTTACCGAACGTCCAAAACTGTTGCTGCATCCGAAATCGCATACTTCCCTATAGTATGCAAAAAACAGTATGTGAAGCGAGTAGTACGTCCACATTCATAGTATTCGTAATACAGTAGGCGAGAAGTACCTACTGAAGATGACCTACTGCTTCCGCCCAAATTCTGCAGTACGCATACCATGGACACTTTCCTATCCCATGAGGCTCCTGGAGAGAAGTTGTCATTCGAAAAATGCCGGAAAGTGGCAAGACGCGGCGGATGTAGTATGTCCGAATTCCGTTCATACTACCCATATTCATACTATATGGAACATACTTTTTTAACGGTCAGGAGGTACGTTCAAATTGAAATGTAGATTCAACTGAAGCAGTATGCGATTTCGGACGCAGCATGTGTTTTGGCCTAAATGCACTGGTTGTATACATTTGGTGGTATATTTGCCTGCTTGAGCTTACAAAATATGTAAAGGAGTCATTCCGCCAGGATTTCCAATTTCGACACCTGTGTGAACAGGCAACATGGCTCATATTAGGAGAATAACCAGGTAGGTTTGAATATTTACACTAGGGCTGGGAATCGATTCCAAAAAGAATCGATTCCGAGGCATTGGGAATCTAGTGTCGATTCCAACGTTTGGAATCGATCCCATTAAGGGGAATCGACTCCTCATTCAGAGCCGTTTTCAGTTCAGCAAAACTTATAAATAGGTGCCTCTTAAACGGAAGGCTGCATCCCATTAAGGCTGCATATCTCGGTCACCAATGAAAACGAGTCATTTCTAAACTGAGTTTAAGGATGCATGCAATTTGCCTCTTGCTCGCTAATAGTTATTATAAGTCTGATTTGTTTCCACGAAAAAAAAAAAAAAAAAACATTTGGATTTATTATTGAAATGAACCAGTTCAAAAAACGATTCCGAAGTTTTGTTTACGGGGGAACTGGCTCATGTTGTCCACAATTTTGAGCGCTGCACGACAGACGTGATCCAGCTCTTGATATTATTTACATCTTAAATAAATGCTATTTTTAACCGTTCTATCAGCAAATGAAAGAAAACGCAGAGAGTGCATCTGATTGACAGCTATGCCACAAGCTCTTATATCAGTGTAGTTGTTAAAGTTCTGTTTATTTTGTTTCAGTGTATAGTTTGCTAATTTTGTCTTGTTTTATTCATGCAATAAATGCATGTCTAGTGCTGAGCTGTGGGTTATGACTAATTCCATGGGCAATGCAGACAAATTTACAATTTAAAATCAGTCAGAGCTACAGAAAAGTCTAATTTTTTACAAATAAAGCTTCATATTGTGAGAAGGCAACGTTCTACGACCTTTACATCCAGCATTTATTGCGAAATTAGCTTCCTCCGATCTTAAAAACAAGAATCGAATAGAATCGGAAACAACAGTGAGGAATCGATTCTGGAATCGAAACCAATCGATTTCAAAACCAGGAATCGGAATCGATTCCAAAAATTTCGGAATCGAACAGCCCTAATTTACACCTTTTTAGCGCCACATCTTGTGATATCACGTTCTGTTTTTGGTTCGTCTAGATTTATTTGGTTTCATATGGTCCGCTTTAATGCGTCAAAAGTTTTAAACACTCTGGTTTGTAGTAGGGTGACCAGACGTCCATGTTTTCCTGGTTTTTGGTGTCCTTTCCCCGAAAATGTCCTCGTTTTACAGCACGTTCAAAACTCGCAAAATACACTGACAGTGCGACCTGACAGTTTCACTGAAATATCTGCACTCTGCACTCCCAATGAAATGGACAAGTTTATAATCTAATTCATAAACAATAAACCTTTTAAACATTATTAAAACTACATAGATACTGACCGATACCATCTTTGTCATGGAAACCATTTGTTGGTTTGTATTGAGTTTGCAGTTGCTGCTGCTTAAATTTATTTTCAAGATCTGAGGTAAATTATCTATTGATGCTTTCAGTATTGCTTTAAATGTCACGTAATATATTCAAACTCACATTAGAAACTTTCAACATTGAATAAAGCACGTAATCAGTACCTTTGATTATAAATGTCAGTTTGTGGGCTATGCTGTTGTTCCAGCCGCGACATCGCAGAAATAGAAACCATTTAAAAAATAGAAATTTCCCGCATTCTTGTTGATATTGTGGCCTATAGACGTTTTTCCTGAACACCGAAGTAAGTCCGACTCTTAACTGAAAGAATGCTTTGCATTTCCGGTCTGTTTCTAGTCAAATTAGGAAATATTCCGAGCTAATAAACTAATGTTAAACCTATTAAAATGTTTTTAAAAAGCACATGGCTCCATAGCGCCATCATTTGGCAATGTCGCAATGACCGTCATTTGTCAGTGCCTCACTTTAATGAGTGTGTAGATGACACGAAACAGCGGACGTTAGCTACATTAAAAACAGATGGACGCTATTTGAATGGGTTCCTATGGAAACCGGAACAGAAAAACATTCAATCTGACGTTAGAATTCGTAATGGCGGTGCTCATCGTTTACTCAGGAAAAAGGTCTATACCTTCGTACAGTAACTCCTCCCTCAACTTCCCGCTGGCCTGGATGTTGCTGTCTCATTGGCTGTAGGTAATTGCCGATGTGATTTTCAGTTAGATCACCTTTCACACGGCATGATTTTGATTCGCCGACAGGTCCAGATATTTAGCATGCCAAATATCTCACGGGTGTCGGCGACACGTCGGCGATTCTCTCAGATCGCGTCTTTGATAGTTCACACTGTGTGATTGTCACTCACGTGAACGGGCACCGATTTGCCTGTGATCTCGGGCATTTGTCGGCGATTTCTCAAAACCTGTCTGCGAGTCAAAATCGGGGCTAAAATCATGCAGTCTGAACTCGGCATAAGCCTAAAATGCTAAATAGCCCCAATAATGCCTGATTCGGGATTAAAGCATAAATTTCCAAAAGCATAAACATAAATTTTGAAAAGTTGTAATTACTACAACTACATATGTTCTCATTTTTATTGATTTTTTTTAAATGTGTTTTTCTAAAGCCATAATTTTGTTATAATAATACTGTTTTGATGTGTTTGCTATTTGCAAAGATTAGCCTATATTGTATTCAAAAACTATGGTAAGTTTGATCCTCAAACGTCACTGTAATTATCAATTATGATATTAATATATGGAACCCACAACATTTAAAAAGCAAAAACATTTTGTCCATATGTTTTTTTTAATTCGTAGATAAACACAAGTGAGTTTTCTGGGATATTTTGACCACTGAACTAGGAAATGTCCCCGGTTTTCATTTCAGAAAGCTGGTCACCTTAGATTGTAGTGCAAACGTTTATTGAACGTTGTTATCATAGCGTTATTTCCGTATAACGTCCCTATTTCATCTGGAATAAGGTGGATATGTAAAATGTTTGATTTACCTTTAAATCCGCCCCAGAACATAACAATTTCATATTTCCAAAAGATAAACAAATAAAATAAAAAAGAGATTTTTGGCGCATCTCATAGTCCTTTACAGATATGTTACTCACAATGCAGGAACTGTTAGTAACTTGCTGTTATATTATGTCTTGGAATATATTGTAATTTTCTTCAAGGCAGCCCTAAAAAAATCATTCTCTTTAGAATTCAAAGTTTGAGAAGTTTTAGTGAGTATCAGTTCAGTCTTTGAGCAATATGTAGGCAATACATATTGAACTGTTTGGGGTATACTGTACACTTTAGTCTCTCTGAAGTCAGTTGTTTGCTGATGCAATGTGTTGGGATCGTTTACTGAAATTATTTGGTAATCCCTGGAACGCTGTGAAACTGACACCAGTTTAGTGGGCAGCAGTAGGAGAATTTTCTCAATTAGCATTCTAAGATGATATTACTGAAGTTAACAAGCACTTTAAAAGATGAATTCTTTTTGCTAAGGAGAGATATCAAGCATTTGAGTGGTTTGGAAACCGTTTTTGACTGTGCTACTTTTAAACACTCAAGGGGGAAACAGTATACAGATATTATTGGGTGTTACAACAGCAAACAAAAAGTCTGAAAGCAGCTTTCATGTGTTGGCGATAAAATCTTGTTTAAAACTTAAGTTACTAAACCAGTAGAAGAGTTGAATCGATCCACAGCAACATATCAGTTCTACTTCTACTAAAATATCAAGTGCTTTGGAATGTGATATTTTGGATTACAGACAGGAAAACAGACACCGATTGTGCATCTGCAATTGTGCATTTTATCAAAAACACAGTAATTGGGTTAGGAAAGATTTAAAACTTGAAATTAGGATTTAACATTTGACTAATATTCACTTATATTAGGCATAGGTTATTCTTTTAAGATCCATACGTTTGCATATGTAGAGTAATAATAAATATAGATAGTAAATGATGACAGGACACACATTTGTGACAAATTGACTTTTTTATAGCAAATAAAGTTCATAATGCAGAAATGCATTATTTTTGATTAAAGAAATAAAACAATAAGATTTTAATACAAGAAAGTATGGAGGGCTTAAATCCCAATTTAACCCCTGAGTAAAGGCATCTTCACCAGAACGCTATGCACCACAGTATCAACTCTGCCTCTGTCCGGCAAAGTCACCACTTCATTGTCACAGAGTTCTTGGCTCTTAACCGCCTCAGCACGCACTGTAATGCTCACATTTCCTGTTAAACACACAGACATGTCAGTGGATTTAAGTCACAGAAGTAACAAAGTACCCCTGGTGCCTGCAATAATAAACAAGTCTGTGACAGTCAAGGTAGTAAGTGGGAAAAGGAGAATTCACCTAAAAATAAAATTCTCCCATCATTTACTCAACTCCATAGCATTCCAAACCTGTATTTCTTTCTTTGTTCTGCGAATAAAATATTTTGAAGAAAGTCAGTAACCAGTTTTAGTTCCCATTGACTTCCATTATGTGTTTGCTAACCAACATTCAACATCAAAATATTCTTTATATCGGCAGAAAAAAGAAATTCATACAGGTTTGGAATGACATGAGGGTAAGTAAATGATGACAGAATTTTCATTTTTGGATAAACTATTCCTTTTAGACATTCCTATTGTAGGCAAAATAACATGTCCTGGTAAGAAAGTAAAATAAACCTTTCAGTTTGGGGAAGCAAATTGAAATAAAAATGAATTTTTTGTTTGTTTTTGCTGATATAGAAGTCAAAGTATCTGGCTTACCCAGTTCAGAGGGTGTAACAATCCACCGGAAGATTTTGCTCTCTTCAGAGCAAACACACTGAGTGTATGTGCAGCCTTTGCATGGCTGAGCAGTGAACTGCGATGAGTTTGACAGCGTGACCTTCACCTTTATGAAAAGACAGAGATTTGTACAGTGGCAGCCTGCAGGAAATGGTTTTATTACAAATGCTTGCAAAATCGCTCCAGGATGAGCATGTAAACACATTAAAGAGGCTTACCATGATACATTTGGGGAGGTAGTTGAATACAGTGGCTTTGAGAATGAAAGTGTCCTCACGCATAATAGAGTAAGGAAGAGCGAGGCTCACAAAGAAGGGCTTGAAAACAGTGAGATCAGTTTTGGAGGCCACTCTAAACCCGACAGAAGATGTACAAAAAGCCCCTACTGCCCATTTAGTGATGGAGTCCGGGACAGTCTTTGCAATGTTCACAGATCCTGATTTCCTGATGAAAGAAAAAACATGAATTTTGGATTTTAAAAAGTAAAAAAATGCACTGAATCAGTATTTATTTTTAAATATTATTTTTTTTTCTGCATAATTAAAAAGGACTGTACTGTATAAATACAGTAATGTCATGGTGTAAGATACATACCCCACAGGTATAAGATCCCATATCCAGGTTTCTGGAAAGGATTTGCGGATCTGGGTAAGTTTTTCTACATTTGAACCTAATTCCAGCTCCAGTACAGCCATGTTCAATGGACCAACATCACCCACATGAGCTGCTTAAATTGATGGTTTGTAAATACAGTCACATTTCCAAATCTCTTAAAAAAAAAAATCTAAACTCAAAATCATACTTACATTCCTTCTTCAACATATTCGCATTAATATCATAAACAGCAGGTGCTTTAACATCAGTGTTGGTAACAATATTGATTCCAACTCCCTAAGTAAAAAGAAGTGTTATATAACTGTGTGTATGATAGTATACAGTGAGAGACATGGCACTGGAAGTTCCCTGAAATAAGAAATAGAAGACATTGTGTATCTTACTATAAAGATGTTGTAGATATCATTTCTATTGCCATAGTGGGGGAAATAGGGATATGGACAGGTGTAAGGCTCCTCAGTGTTGTATGAGCAACCTGAAGAACTATCGACTGGTAACTTTCGAGAGACCTGCAAGATAATGACAGATATTGATCTGTATGCCTGACAATGCAATCTCCTAATAATCACTCAAAAAAGCATTACATTAAACTGCTGTGTCCATAATCATTTTTTTTTATATGAAAACCTAGTTTATAGCACGTTACAAGTTCTTAGGAAAGTCCACAAATTATTAGGAAGTCCACAAATTATTAAACAATTTGGCATAAGGAGCACTTATATATGTGCCATTTCCCATTTAAGTACAATCTCTGAAAAATTTCTTCTGATTTAATGAGCCAACCACTTGGGAATTCCATAATTATATTAGATTTTAATTAATTGTGTTGGCTTTATAAATATGATAGAAAAGTCAAAATTGCTAAAAGTGTCCCACGTTACCCTGTTCTTTTTTTTTTTTTAATTTATCAAATCTTAATGTATTTTAATTAAACATGTAATATAAACTGTGCCTATAGAAAATCATTATACTCAGGTGCAAGCAATCAACTTCCAGATTAAACACCAGGCTAATTGCCCCACCTGACATCAATAGTACTAGTGTTGATTACTTCAGAATAAAACGAGCTGTTTCTTAAAGATTCCACTGTTAGTAGTGCATGGTATGGCAAAGAATTCACCATGGTTGGGAAAGTGCTTTCAAAACACCTCTGAGATAAAGTTGTAGAAAGGCACAAGTTACGGGAAGGCTACAAAAACATTACAAAGGCTTTAGCTATCCTTCGGAGTACTGTTCAGAGCATCATTAAGAAGTGGAAAGCGTATGGCATCACCAACACATTGCTTAGATCAGGCTGTCTGTCCAAAGTGGATGACAGAGCCAGAAGGACATTGATAAGAGAAGCTGCCAGGTGGCCAAAGGCAACTTTGAATGACTTACAAGGCTTTATGGCTGGGTCTGGTCTGTCTGTACATGTGACAACTATCTCCCAAGCTTTACAAAATCTGGCCTGTATGGCAGGGTGGCACTAAAGAAGCCTATGCAAAAACACGAATGGAAGAATCTGATACCTTCTGGCAAAAGGTGCTATGGTCTGATGAGACCAAAATAGACCTTTTTGGACTGAACTCCAAGCGCTATGTTTGGCCAAAAGCAAACACAGCACACCACCCAAAACTCAGCACACCTACTGTGAAGCATGGTAGTGGCAGCATTATGTAGTAGGGGTGTTTCTCTTCAGCTGGGACTGGGTGATTGGTCAGGATTAAGGGAAAATGGATGCTGCCAAGTACATCCAAATTCTTGAGGAAAACCTGCGTCCCTCTGCTAGACTGCTGAAGATGGGCAGGTCATTTACCTTACAACACAACAATGACCCGAAACATACTGCAAAAACAACAACAAAATGGATTAAGGATAAGAAGGTGAATGTCCTTGAGTGGCCAATTCAAAGCCCTGACTTGAATCCAATCAAAAATCTGTGGATGAATTTGAAGAGAGCAGTCCATTGCCGTGCTCCACAGAATTTGGCTGAATTTGGGCAATTCTGCAAGGAAGAATGAGCAAATATTCTCTAATCAAGGTGTGCAAAGCTAGTACAGAGACTGATGACTGTAAATAAAGCAAAATGTGGCTCTACAAAGGATTAAATCAAGGGGCTGATGACTTTTCCAACCATGTTATTCTAGTTTATTAACTGTTGTGTTCTTTCTTTCATTGGTTTGATGTAAGACCGAAATTGTAAATTAAGATGGAAAAGTTATTTGGAATAGGGTTTGATTTCAGGCTGTATGACAAATAATATATTATTTATAATGTATATATTTATATTTGTTGTAGTTGTAATGTAAGTTATGGTGTAACATACAGCAGTGGCATCCAGCTCGACATCTGGTCTCAACAGCAGCAAACTTTGATCAATTGCCCGCACAGAGCATAGGGAGCCAGGATTGGCTTTCAGGTTAAGAGATATCTTCTCTCCAGGCAGTGCAGTGGGAGTCGAGAAGCCCATGGTCATCTATAAAAGCACAGGCACACTCTCATCACACATTAATAATAACAAAACAAAACAAAAAAATACATAAAAGCTTGAAGGGCACATTGAGTGTTGAAATGAGATTTAATGTGTTATTTTCTGACCAAACAATCCTGAATGGGTAAATCCATACTGTTCGCTAGCGTTTCTCCATTGGGAAGAACTGTGTAAACCACCACTTGAACGTATGGAGCCAGAGTGGTTGCATTCGCCAAAATGAATGTCAGTTTTCCTTTAATTTCTTTTATGAAAAAGAGAGAAAATGTATGAAAACAAAAAAGGCACACGCTGAATGAAGCACAATGTACACAGACCATAAAAATACACTTAGATAAGTGATTGCTTATGTAAAAGAGCTGTGTACCTGCACCATTTCCGGTGTTCACTTTCTCAACCAGACGACCATTTTGAACCAAGTTGGCTCTTGACAAGACCTGGAGTGCAGGCAGATAATTACTGTATGACAATGTATGTAATGCCATGGAGTTCTACAGCTTTACTAGGACAGCATTTTTTCATATTCTTTTCTCCTTGTGTAATAGCTACAAGATTCAACATTCTGTTTTCTCTACCAAAAAGGTAATGACAGATATTAAAATTAAGTGCAGCCTTCCTAATAATTTTTATATTTTGAGATTACCCAAAAAAAAATAATTTTAAACAATCTTATTACAATTTTAGTGTTTGTGTAAGTGGGCATTGATCTAAATGTAACAACTGGGAAAGTTTCCAATATAAACCAATAAAAGGTTCCAATATAAACCTACACAGATAATCAAATACATCTTTAATATTGGCTAATAACCTATATGGTACTGTACTTGGTATATCATGCTTACTTTAAAAATAAAAATAAAAAATAATAATAAAAATAAAAAAAAGTCAAAGAGCTTATTGAGCAATAAAACAAATGACCAATCAATTGATGGACAAATGAAAAAGAGTGTCAGTGTTAAACATACAATGTAGATGAAATCCAGGTTTGTCTGGCCGGGTTTCAGTGCACTGGCTTGAATGGTGTAACTGATCTTCACTTCTGCATTACTGTTACAGCTGGTCGTTATTCCACGGTCCCCATGTTCCCCATGTTCATCATCAAGAAACTTCAGGAAACTTTTGCTTTTGGAGCGAAAGGGTCTTACGTAGAGAGAGCCTGATGGATAATATCTATAAGCCTCAAAATCAGGCCGGTCTTTACCTCCCTTATGTTTGGCCTAAAAAAAAGTTTGCAAATCATCAGTACACCCAGATTAGATACACAGACATCATGTTATAAAAAACGCCACTAACCCATAATTGCACGGTTTCTTCTGACCAATCATTAGTATTGAAGAAGAAGTCGGCAGTACCACTGATGTCTGTCGTCAGTGTCACACTGACATTTTTACCACCATAAAGTGCATATACAATCACTGGCTCATTTTTCATTGGTCTGGACTGTGAAGTAGTGACCACAACCTGTAAATAATAAAAAAAAAAGTTGGAGAAAGTGGAGAAAGACAAAATTATTCACTCACTTTGTAACTAAGCAACACTTCCTGTACACAATATAGCTATGCTAACTGCTAAATAGGTTGTTTATCAATGATGCATTTTACAAAGTCTGGCAAAAATAACAGGTACAGTTAGTAACTTTTTATAAAGATGGTTGTAAAAACACATGGACTGTAGAGTTACTTTTAGAGCATTCGCTCAATATTTAGTAGCAAATGACCTCAAGCTAGCTGTTACCTTTCCCTTGAAGATCATGTCAGGCCTGTATGTATCTGGTGTGTCCTTAAAATGAACATAGGCATAATCATGGATAAACACAGCTGAGGTAGAACCCTGCATAGTTATCCCTGAAGAAAAAAAAGACCATGTGTCATTACTCTATTTTGGAAAATAAAAATGGATAACGTCTTGGTTATGTATGTAACCCTCGTTCCCTGAAGGAGGAAACGGAGATGTCACATCGGAGACTGACGAATTGGGCTCTCGCTTAGACAGACCAATCCACTTCATGTCAACTAAACGAGCAAATGCACATTGGCATGCGATGATTGCATCGCATAGTTAGGTTGTCGCTGAGGAGTTGAGCCAGGCCCGGCTTTTCAGCGGTGGTACAGCAGGTGTGAAAAAGGGGACGTTACTTCTCCGTTTCCTCCTTCAGGGAACGAGGGTTACATACGTAACCGGGATGTTCCCCATCAGTTAGTCTCTCCGCCTCCTGCGCTAAGAACCTAAGAACCTTATGAGCAGGTCATGCTTCCCCACCGACTTTCCTTCTATGGGGTGTGCAGCAATAGCAGCCACATAGACTTCAAGGGTGGAGGGAGACAGCCTTCGCTCCAACCTCTGCTGCAAGAAGGACAGCACGACTCTGATCAGGCATCTTTGGGGGTCCTTTCGGTGAGAGGAACACCACTCGACGAACAGGTTCCACTTCAAGGCATAAGCGTGTCTCGTACACTGGACTTTTGCCGAATTGATGGTATCTACCACTCCTTGGGGTAGGCCACCTAGAACCTCCGCATCCCATCCAGGGACCAGACATGTAGTTTCCAGAGGTCTGGACATGGGTGCCACAGGGTGCCCCCTCTCTGAGTCAGTAGATCCTTCCTCAGAGGAATCCGCCAGGGAGGGGCTGTCACAAGGAGCATTAGTTTCGGGAACTAGGTCCGAATGGGCCAGTAGGGTGCCTGCTCCTCGTCCTCCCTAATCTTGCACAGTGTTTGTGCGAGAAGGCTCACTGGGTGAAATGCATATTTGCACCGGCCCCATGGCCAGCTGAGCTGGGCTGTCTGGGGATGGAGTCTCCACTCTCCATGGAGCGCAGCTCATGACAGTTTGTCGGCTGCACGGCTTGAGGGAGTCCAACTCCATACCGAGAAAAGAGATCCTCTGTGTCGGGGAGAGTTTGCTCTTTTCCCAGTTGACCCAAAGACCCAATCGGCTGAGGTGCGCTTGCAACATGTCCCTGTGACCGCACAACTTATCCTGAGACTGAGCCAATATAAGCCAGTCATCGAGGTAGTTGAGTATGCGGATGCCATGCTCTCTGAGGGGAGCAAGGGCTGCCTCCGTGACTTTCGTAAAGACACAGGGCGACAGGGAGAGCCCGAAGGGCAGGACTTTGTATTGATATACTCAACCTTCGAACGCAAACTGCAGAAATGGTCTGTGGCGTGGAAGGATTAAAACAGGAAAGTACGCGTCCTTCAGGTCGATCGCTGCAAACCAATCTTGGGGGCGGACACATCTGAAGATGTGTCTCTGCGTGTTGAACGGTAGCCTGTGAAGAGCTTGGTTCAAAATGCGCAGATCCAAGATCGGCCGTAACCCACCGCCTTTCCTGGGTACTATGAAGTAAGGGCTGTAAAAGCCCGGCTGTAAAACATCCCTTCCTTTGCCAGCAGGTCTGCGGCCTTCACTGAGGTGAAGTGGATGCCTCTGAATTTGGGAGGGTGCCATGCGAACTGAATCGCATAGCCGAGTCTGATGGTCTGATGGTGTGGTCTGCATTTTGGCAGATGGTGCAAGAGTAGTACATTTTTCAGCACTCTCGAACCGCCCACCGCTGCTCACTGGCGAGAGGGGAGGGTAAGTAAAGTCCAGGGTTGGCCCTTTCAACACTCTCTGTCCCCTCTAAAGGCCCAGAGATAGAGGGAACCACTCTATTGTCAAGATTTTTCTGAAAAAAAAAAAAAAGATTCTCCACCCGGAGGGAGAGGGAGAGGCGCATTCACCCTCTCCCAGGAACAGCTTCCTCCCTCTTTGGGTCACCCATCCTGGGGCCTCTTGCTGTTCCGCTTGCCGCCAGGTTTGACGGGGACTAGGACAGGCGGGGTGGCCTGCTACGCCTGGCTTCACGGCAGAACACTGCTGAAGGCTGCCGCTGGTGCGGCGGGGGAGCGGGGGCAGACGTAGGGGCCGCTCTCGTTGAAGAGCAGGCTGAGGTGCTGCCCTGGCGGCCGGGTGGAGGCAGAAGCTGCACGCCGGGGCAGGATGTGTTTGAGGCCTCAGTCTGCTTCTGTGCTTCTAAGCTAACAATGCGCTGCATCAGCTACCCATTTATACTCGAGCTATGATCAGTGGCAGCTGGATGCAATCATCACATGTCAATGTGAATTGGCTCGTTTAGTTTACTTGAAGTGGATTGGTCTCTCTAAGCGAGATCCCAATTCATCAGTCTCGGAGAGACCGACTGATAGGGAACCGCTGTTTTACACTCTTACCTGTTCTAGACTCTGTCATGTTACAATTCACTTGGAAAGATCCTCCTGAAGGCAAGCCAAATTCAGTCACATTTATCACCCGAGATCCACAGCCGGTCTTGTCGGTCTGAATGAACAAGAATAAAATGACTTCTACAGTATGTTGCAATATAGATCCCATTGTGTCTAACAACGCCCTTAGCTGTTATAAATTCACTGCAAACCATGGCTTCTTGTGGCTTATTGCTTTATTTTCGGCTTTTCAAGTAGTTTAAAAAATTTACTTGTAAGATTTGAAGTACATTACAAGTGCACATCAATACAATTAAGTTACTTAATAATTACACTTCTTTTTCTTTTTCACAATGAGATTGTCTATGGTGTAAAATAGTAGCTTTTACTACTATATAATAGTTAATAATAGTTATAATAGTTTTAAGTTGTGTGTCTGCAGAAGGTAATGCACCATCATTGAATATTTCTTGCACACATCAAGCTTGCTTGGGAAACCAGGTTTGTAATCATAGCTCTGCACACACACTTTAGCATTCACAGACCCCAGCACAGGCTTGTCAAAGGTGTATCTAAAGAATAAAAAAAAAAAAAAAAGTATTTTATCAGGCTGAACATATCACTGAAACACAGGAATGCACCTCATTTATATGCAAAAAAAAAAAGACATTATTTGTAATAAATTCTTACGTTGCACAAACTGTCAGAGTGGCCTTTTTATCCTTCACAGTTATAACGGATGGAAAATTGATGTTCACTTCATATTTTGGCAGAACTAAAAAATACATGTGGATAACAGTTTTTTTTAATTGTACACATTAAAAGCTGATCAGTATTGGACTGACAAATGTTGAATCCTGGTTCTGACCATATTCTTTCATTTCAAAGCTGTGTGATACTTGTTGGTTTTTATCGTCCCAAGCATTGATGGTGTAGTAACCCTGAGTGGCTTCTGGAGAAATGGAGTGGGACAAATCCAAAATGCCAATCCTTGTGGTTCGATTCAACCACTGAGCAATGCGATTTGAAAAAGGGTCCTAAACAACAGTGGCACATAATGAAAAAGCATACAGTGCAATCAAGTTGCAAGTAAAGTAACAAACAATAAAATGGTCATCACTGCTTGAAGGATTTTACCTGAAGTTCTACAGTTCGAAACTGCAAGAGAAAGACAAAAGAAAGTTATTTCAGTTTCATTAAGAACAATATATCAATTCAATTAAAAATAAAATAAAACTAAAATAATAATTTTCACATAAGTTAAATTTACCACTTGATTGCGAGGCAATACATTGGAATCCACAGACACAATGCGAAATTTAACTGGGGAAGAGAAAATTTTAGACAGAATATAAACACATAAAGTATAATACAGAAAGACTCACAAGCTCATATTAATAAGAACAAATGAGTACTGACAACTTAAACTATTTTGGAATAATTTACAAAGAGATGTATTACTTGTTTGTCCAGGCTTGTAGATAGGCTTGTCTGTTTGGATGAAAATATGATTTGAGGATTGGTGGGGAGGATTTATGAGGATCTTAGTGGTTTTGTTCAGGAATGTTTTGCCCCCTCGGATTACAACATCGACGGATGCATTGACAAACTTCTCAGTGACTACAGGGACCTGAAAGATAAAAATCAAGAAAATAATATAACTTCACTTACAGACTATAGACTGTAGGTTTAAAAGCAACATCAAGACTGCATGGATCGTTGAACAATTGAAAACTATATACAAGATGAATGATAAATTTAAGGTTTTTACTTGCAAATTAACTATATTTTATAGTTCATTATGTATAGATTCTTTAACCTTAATGTAAAATTATGTGTTTTGCAGACATGATGTAGGGAAGGGCCATGACCTCATAGCATCACAAGATTGAGTATACTGACCTTAAAAGGGACACATTTGTAGAAATCCTTTTTAATGGAGCCCTGTTGTAGAATGGTCAGGTTGCGTTTGTCAGTCCTCAAAGTTACCACTATAGACAACGGTTCTTTGGGCTCATTGATGTGTGCACACAGAGTCTCTGTGCTGCCACTCACTGCCTGGGAAGTGACTGTCACCACGAATATGCTGAAAGAAAACAAAGCACAAAGAAATACATAACATAAATGCATAAACCATACAATGACAATAAAATGCTTTGTTAAAAGAAAAAATATTGTATTTACCCAGCAATACATGTAGTCTATTGTTATGTTACAATATACTTTATACCCAGCAATACATAAAGTGTTATGTTACAATATATTTTAAATAACATTATAAGAAAATTTATATTTTACTTTTTGACTACTATTGAATTATTTTTGAATTATTATAATTTTTAATATTTTTTAAAGATGTCTCTAAGGCTGCATTTATTCGATTAAAAATGCAGTAAAAACAGTAATAAAATGAAATAATATTACAATAAAAAATTATTTTCTAGTTTGTTATACTGTAAAAAGTTATTTATCCCTGTGGTGACCAAAGCTGAATTTTCAAAAGCCATTTCTGCAGTCTTGAATGTCACATGATCCAAATCATTGTAATAAAACTGAGTGGACGCTACTCAATTTTTATCAATTATTGGTGCTCGATAATTAAAAATAGTTCTTATTATCAACATTTTGCTAATTAATACTATTTGTGAAAAAGCATGTATTTGATTCTTAGATAAGCACAAAGTTTAAAAGAACAGCATTTATAGGAAACATTCTGTAACAATAAACATCACTTCTTTGTGATGTACAGTTTTGATATACTTAATTTGTCCTTACTTATTTTATTTTACAAAAATATTAAGCAGTACTGTTATTTGTTCAACACTATAAAAATAAATGTTTCTTGAGCGGAAAATCAGCATGATTTCTAAACAATTGTGTGATTCTGAAAACTTTGCATCAAAGAAAATTGAAATTTCAATATTCTAATAGAAAACAGATCTATTAAAGTGTAACAATATTTCACAATATTATAATTTTTACAGAATTTTGGATGCAGTCTTGGTGAGCTTATGATACTTTTTTGTATTATATTATTATATTTTAAGTACATTTTTAAAGTAGTAAACTTCCTTCTGTTATCTAGTATTTGTTAAGATAATAATCATAAATGTTCTTACGGATCGGTGGCTCCACTCGTTAACGAGCATTGCAGCAGCAGCAACAGCGGCGTTGTCAGTAACGACAGCAGCATCCTGAATAGTTAGTCTGGCACATACGCAAAAAACTCGCCCACTGATCCCATCATACAAGAGCGCACCTTTATACACTCCCTGTCCTACCACACCGAGGGAAGGACAGTTGAGCAACTGGTATGAGGAGTTGGATAATTTGGGATTGACACATGTGTAACAAGCAGTTGGACAGAGACAAAGAACAAAGAATGAGTTTAACTTTTTTGTTGTTGTTTGCAAAGATTACTTTGACAAACAAGCTGTATTAATCATTCGAGTTATGTAACACTTGGGAATTTTATGCATTATGAACAATAAAATTAACGCAAACACTAAAATAAAATAAAATAAAATAAAATAAAATAAAATGAAGACCACAGTAAAAGTACTGCAAATGTTTAATAGTACACTCTTAAAAATAAAGGTGCATCACAATGCCATAGAATAACCTTGTTTTGTCTAAATGATTCCATAAAGAACCTTTAACATCTGAAGAACCTTTCTGTTTCACAAAGGAATGTGCCCCAGAAATGTGCTAAATTACATTCAGTGGGACATTGCTCTTTTTTAATTTTTGATGAATACATTATCAAAAGCCCTAAAACCAAGTTTTGAAACATATTGGGATTGTGTCGCACATGGATAAAGACTCATGGCATTTACTATGCTTGAGAGGGTGTGGATTCTCACAGGTGTATTTGGAATAATGTGGGATGGGTTGAGGAAAACCTTTATTTCTGAAACACTAAACCTCCAACTTGATGATTCAGTAACAGACTGGACAATTAGTGAGGTGTATTTCTTCCCACTTCCTGCTTAACATATTATAAATGTTTTTTTTCCTGATTTCTTTCTTATTTATGTATGTATGTATGTATGTATGTAATGTAATGTAATGTTTTTCATTGATGACTGTGCCAAAGACAGCGCTTAGTCTATTAGTCACAAGCTTATGTGTGTCAGCAACCAAAATGCAAACAAGTGGAAATATTTATATAGCTGCACTCCCAATTTATGAAAGGTGATGCAAACAGATAATTTCGCAAACAAAGAACAGCTTTCCAAGCAAGTACCACCCACTGGTTAAATAAAACGTTTTTTTGGAGGCAAACAAAATAAGCCTATCAATTTTTTTTTATAGATTAAAATGAAAATTTTAAAGTTTTATATGTAATTTCATGTATAACAGATGAATACAAATTAATGTTATGAGACTATAAACATCAGACTCCTTCGTTCTTCAGATCTGGCACAATTCTTCACGTGATACAGTATGATTTACCTCTTAGCCTCAACCATACAAATAATAATGAGGAATTTTTATTATTTTTTTTTTTAATCAAGTGCTTGCACAGTGTTTGAATAATCTAAGTGAATCTGTTCATTGTAAATCAAATGCAGTAAGGACTAGACAAATAAAAATGCACACACTCACAAAAAGGATGTGTTAATTTTTAACACATTGTTTGTGTTATGTCTATTTTAGCACATTTTGTGTTACTTTGTGTTAAATGTGTGTTAAATTATAACTGTTGCCAAAATGCAACCTGGTGTCACAGATATAGCAGGATGAGGAGTGGAGATGGAGAGTCAGGAACTGGAGTAAAAGTAAAACGGGTATTTATTGAAAACAAAGGGAAACATAACAAAAACCAGACTGAAGTAACATTATAGACTGACAAAGGGGAGTGAGCAGACACAGACTTATATACACTGAAACAGGGGTGTGGTTACAAATGAGATAACAAGGATAACGACGGGGAAATACAAATATGGGCAAGACTAAACCAACTGATCATGAACCAAAAGGGGGAGACAAGGACTAAACCAAAATGACTATGAAACATGGGGGGAAAAACACTAGGAAAACAGAACAGGACAGGACAAAATACTGACACCTGTTTTTTTTTTTTTTTTTTTGTATGGAAACGAGACAAACTTATATCTAAAAGCATAATTACGACAAACGAGCCGTTTTTGAGATTGACCGTGATTTAGTATTGTGGTCAGTGGCCGGTGAATGGGAGTACTAGGGGCATACATTTTGAGCGCATCAAAATCGATATTTTTACAACACTAAGAAGGCTCGACACACCATGAAACTTTGCTTGAAGTATCGCCTGGGTCTCTACACATGAACTCGAGCATTGAGAACATTGTTTGTGTACACAGAGTTTACTAAAAAGAAAGGTTTTGAACAACACACTTACACTGTTTGAGTTTCCGCTCGCGGCCCTCTTGCCAGTCAAGAGGTGTCGATCTCCGAATGTGAGATCACACATGCCTTTTCCAGCTTTTGATTTTAGTATTGTTTCTTATTTGAGGCTCTTTTTACAACTAGAAAGTTAATATTGTTTTTCACTTGCGACAAAACAACAAATTAGCCGTGCATTTATATGCTTTAGGAGCTATCCATCTTGCATTGGAAATCGACACCTCTTGACTGGCAAGATGGCTGCGAGCGGAAACTCAAACAGTGTAAGTGTGTTGTCAAAACCTTTCTTTAACCATCAACATGTTTACTCATTCTATGACCACACTCAACAAAACTGAATATACAGTATGTGAATTCATATTTTGATACTAGACACCTTAAAGATAATGTGTACCAAAAGTCTTTTTCTTCATGTTAACATACTTTACTAGCCTTTCATCTTCTCAAGGTACAAACAGGAAATAAACTGCTCTGGTCATGTGAGACTGCACATATTAATTTTTGAGACCCTTTATTTTTTCCACATTTGCAGGAAGTGAGACTCGCTCTAAACGGCTCATTTGAATCAGTGAGTTGTCTACTTGAGAACAGCTGCAATCGGATCAGTCCAATTCGTGAATGAATCGCTTGGTGTGATTTGCGAACAAATTTAACAGGTTCATTGAAAAGAATCAGTTTGTTCATGAATCAAACACTCCTTCTGTGTCTCGGAGCATGTGATATATTATAAAGAGTAACAATATGTTTTATGAAATTTAGTGAAGTAAAAAGTACAATCTCATGCTTTGAAATGTAGTACATTTGTAGTACATGTAGTACAAAAGTACAAGTAAAATTTACTCAAAATAAA
>NC_133374.1:26003643-26053039 GCF_049309525.1 Garra rufa
TGTGTGTGTGTGTGTGTGTGTGTGCGTGTGTGTGTGTGTGTGTGTGTGTGTGTGTGTGTGTGTGTGTGTGTGTGTGTGTGAGTATGTGTATGTGAGTGTATATGTTGTAGCTGGAATGTAAATTATGGTGTAACTTACAGTGGCTGCATCAAGCTTCGCCTCTGGTCTCATCAACAGCACACTCTGATCAGTTGCCCACAGAGAGCACAAGGAACCAGGATTTGCTTCCAGTTTAAAACTTTTCTTCTCTCCAGGCAGTGCGGTGGAAGACAAGGACCGTAAAAACACCTGTAAAAGCACAGGCATGCTCTCATCACACATATAATTAACAAACAAACAAACCAAAAACAAACCATAAAAGTTGGCACATTCAGTTCTGAAAATAGATTTTATGAGGAATTTTCTGACCTTGTTTGTAAAACAATCAATGGGGATGAAAATCCTGTCTGATTTATTTTGTCCAGAGGAAAGAGTTAACTGAACCACTACATGAGCAAGTGGAGCCAGAGTTTCCTTTTTTATTATTGTGAATGTTCGGTTTCCTGTGATTACTTTTATGAAACAGAGAGAGCATTTGTGAAAACAAAAAAGGTACTTGCTGAAGCACAGTGTACATTTACCTTAAAAATACACTTAGACAATAAGTGATTGCTAATGTAAAAGAACTGTGTACCTTCACTATTTCCGGTGTTTACCGTCACATTATAATATCCATATTGAGCCATTTCAGCATTTCTGAAGACCTGGATTGCAGGCAGATAGATACTATATGACAATTTATATAATGCTATGGAGTTCTACAGCTTTAGTAGCACTGCAATTACCCAAAAAACTCCCAAAAACAGGAAAACACAGCTATTAAAATCCTGTCCAGGCTTGGTCATTATTTTCATATTTTAAGCTTTGCTAAAAATTACATTCTACAATATTACAATTTTTTTGTGTTTTTGTAAACAGGCATTAATCTAAATGTAACAATTGGGAAAATTAGCATAAACAATTGTTTAGCTTGTAATGTATATATGAAATATGTAATGTGAAGGTTATACATAATATAAGGTTCCATATAAAACTACACAGATAATCAAATACATCTTTAAAGGAGTAGTTCACTTCCAGAACAAAAATGTAAACATTTCAGGAATTTGAACGTCCAAAATGCTGTTTCAGTACAGCTTCAAAGGACTCTAAACAAATGCTTAATGCTCTAAATCTCAAATGCTTGTCTTGTCTAGCTCTGTCATGCATATGCGTAATCTGTGTAAACCGGGTCAATACAGTTTTTGATTATGTCCAAAAACTGTATTGACCCAGATTACACAGAGCATGCAGAGCTAGACAAGATGAGCATTTGAGGTTAGAAAGTATATATTCCTCTACTGGGATCATTTAGAGCCCTTTGAAGCTGCATTCAAACTTGGGGCACCATTGACTGTTCACTATATGGAGAAATATGGAGATAATTTCTATAATATTTTCCTCAAAAAAAAAAAAAAATCTTTACGACTGAAGAAACAAAGGCATGAACATCTTGGATGAAAATGGGGTGAGTACATTATCTGTAAGTTTTTGTTATGGAAGTGAACTACTCCTTTAATATTGGCAAATAACCAGTATGGTACTTGGTATATCATGCTTCCTTAAAACAAAAGTCAAAGAGCTTGTTGAGCAATAAAACAAATGACCAATCAATTGATTGAAAAATAAAACGGAGTGTCAATATTAAACATACCATATAATTTAAACGAAAGATGTCCTGGCCTTTTTTCAGCGCACTGGCATTAATGGTGTATCCGACTGTCACTGTAATTTCACCCACACAGCTGCTCATCTCCTTAACATTATTAACACCATAATAGCCATTTACAATCATCGGCTCATTTTCCATTGGTCTGAGCTGTAAAATAGTGACCACAATATGTAAATAATAAAAAAGTAGAGAAATACAAAATGATAAACTCACAAGCTAAATGTTTTCATGGCTAAACAGGTTGTTTATGTTGCATTCTACCAAATCAGACAAAAATAACAGTTATGGTACAGTTATTAACTACAAAGATTGTTGCAAAAACATTCAAAAACACATGGACTGTACAATTACTTTGAAGCATTCCTTCAATAATTAGTAGCAAATGACTTCAAGCTAGCTGTTACCTTTCCATTTAAGGCCATGCCAGGTATATATGGTCTACCTGGTGTGTCCTTAAAGTCAATCTTGATTTGATCATGGATAAACACAGCTGAGGTAGAACCCTGCATAGTTATCTCTGGAGGAACAAAAGACCATGTTTCATTATGGAGAATAAAAATGGACAACAGCTGTTTGTTTTACACTCTCACCTGTTCCAGACTCTACCACGCTACACTTCACTTGGAAAGATCCTCCTGTAGACAAGCCAAATTCTGACACATTTATCACTTGAGACCCACAGCCTGTCCCGTCAGTCTAAATGAATAAGAATGAAAAGAAAACTTATTTAGACATCTTAAATATGTTGCAATATCAACCATATGTATACCGTTGTAGAGAATTTTGGTTAGCTCAAAGAATTTAAGATGATCAATATATGGGTGTATATGCATGAGACTGTTCCTCTCATCACATATACACTGCAAACTCCACCAGGTCTTATGACCAATGAATAGGATGAAATGAGTTATTTAAAACATACATTTCAGTCAGGGAAAGTAGTTTAACTCACAGGAAATCGTGTATAATAATCGTCATTAAATATACGCAATTTCCAGTTTCTGATCAGTAACAGTAATAACGATATCGACTGGTTTCTTTGTCCAGCAAATTGTTCAGTGATACCCATTACTCTGACGTTGGCCCGTCGTCACGGCAACGCATTTTTACTAACCAGAACGGAGTTAAAACAATTGAACAGAATAGGGCTTAAGGTAGCAATATGAGATCGAAACAGTTTAAGTGACTTTGTAATGTAAGCATTCAGCACAGAGAATCATTATATGTGAATATATGGTTGTTTATTAAACTATTCTACTTACAAACGATCGCACATAGACAAACGTACATAAAACACAAATAGACAGAGAACGCGTGAGAGAGAGAGAGTAAGAGAGAGAGAGAGGGAGAGAGTAAGAGAGAGAGAGACAGAAAGTGAGTTTGCAAAGGGACAGGAATGAAACGGTTCTGAACAACCTGAAATCGTTTCTTTTATAAAACGCCTTAAACGCAGCTATCTACGTTTGTAGAAAGGACGGATACTTGCAAGCTTGTTGTCGTTGTGCATTGGTTCCGTATGTGTTCAGTTCAGAAAGTCCTTTCCAGTTCCTTGAGAGTATTGCAGGCCTCATCGTCTCCCCCGTCTCTCCCATCTTGATATGTGTACATTTCTATATAACTGTATGTGAGACTGTATGTCTGAATAAGGAAAGTGTATCTGCATTTCTGTAAGATTCTTATCTTGATGGTGGGGGGATGAGTTGGATAGTGATCAGAGGTCTGGCTCATAGCACATAGGTGTTAATCATGGGGGAGAAGTCATTTAAGGAATGTAACTAGTTATTTCATGTCTGATGGGCTCCATGCACTACACCGTGTATTGTGTTGGTCTTCCTTTTGCTGCCGAAACAGCCCTGACCCATCGAGACATGGATTCTACTAGACACTTAAAGGTGTGCTGTGCTATCTGGCACCATGATGTTAGCAGCAGATCCTTTAAGTCTACAACAATGCTTAGATAGCACAATGCACATAAATGCCAGAACTCAAGGTTTCCCAGCAGAGCCTTGCCTAAAGCAGTGGTTCCCAACCACGTTCTTGGATGACCCCCAACGCTGCATGTTTTCCATGTGCAGTGTTTGGTACCACTGGCCTAAAGCATCATACTTCCTCCGCCGGCTTGCCTTCATCCCATAGTACATCCTGGTGCCGTGTGTTCCCTAGGTAAGCGACACACACATGATGTAAAAGAAAAAGTTTTTGGCCGACCATTTTGAGCTTTGGCCGACCATGACCCTGTCGCTGGTTTACGACTGTACCTTCCTTGGATCACTTTTGATAGTTACTGACCACTAAAGACCGAGAACACCCCACAAGAGCTGCAGTTTTTGAGATGGTCTGAGCCAGTTGTCTAGCCATCACAATTTGACCCTTGTCAAATCAGTGTTAATTTTGTGGATTAATAATTTCGTAAACAACATTTTTTCACACACAACAACATTTTTTTGACAAGACGACAACTAAACAAAAACCCGTTTTGAATGACAGAAATTTATTGACATTTTCATCAACAAATTAATACTAGTTGAAAATGTTTTGTAAAGAGATTAATTCAGAACTTATCTGCTGTATGGTTAGATGGTTAACTTAGATGCCTACATTTTAACTGTATCATAGCATATTGATCTATCCGTTGGGACATATGCTAGTATACATTTGCTGCACATCTCATAAAAAGTTAAAAAAGTCAATATCTGGGAGTAAGAGAAGAACAGATACGGATAAATTTGTTTAGTCAACACATAAAAATAAGTGTCCTTCTTTTGCATGACTATTAAAGATGATTTAAACACAATCTAAAAAGCTAAAAGCTAAAACTGCTCGATCTTGCAGGTTTGCGTTGTACAACATCAGAAAGATCAGGCCCTTCCTAACAGAGCATGCTGCACGACTCCTCGTCCAGGCCCTGGTTATTTCTAGGCTGGACTACTGCAATGCTCTTTTAGCTGGTCTTCCAGCATGTACAATCAGACCTCTACAAATGATTCAGAATGCAGCAGCACGTCTGGTCTTCAATGAGCCCACAAAGGCCCATGTCTCACCTCTCTTTATATCCCTGCACTCGCTACCGGTTACAGCACGCATCAAATTCAAGACACTGATGCTGGCATATAGGACAGTCACCGGCTCTTCACCTGCCTACCTCCGTTCACTACTACACATCTACACTCCTTCCAGAAGACTGAGATCCTCTAGTGAAAGACGCTTCATTGTACCACCACAGAGAGGCATGAAATCACTTTCCAGAACATTCTCATTCACTGTTCCTGCCTGGTGGAACGTTCTTCCCACACCTATCCGGAATGCTGCCTCCTTAACAGTTTTCAAACGACTGCTAAAAACCCATCTTTTTCAAATCTATCTGACCCAATAAAAAAAAAAAAAAAAAAAAAATCTTTCTTGATCTTGTCTTTATAGCATGTACTCATATAACAATGCCTGATGTATGGTATTTTCGAGCACTTCCCGCTTCGATCTGACTCTTAGGATGAATCACTTGCTGTTCTCCCCAATTGTAAGTCGCTTTGGATAAAAGCGTCAGCCAAATGAATAAATGTAAATGTAATGTAAAATGTACGTTAAATGAAAAATTGTCATTTACAGCTTTTCAAGTAGTTTAAAAATGTACTTGTAAGAATTTTAGTACGGTACAAGTGTGCATTCAATATAATTAAGCACACTTCTTTTTTACAAGGTGATTGTATATGGTGTAAAATAGCAGCTTTTGTAAAGCAATTGTGTTTATAAAACAAAAATATCGGAAAAGCTGTTTACTCAGAAATTGGAGAGAAAGAATCAGCGACATTTTTTGAAATTGGGACCTTATGATATATAAGCAGATAAATACTAATTAGTAGTAGTTTTTAGGATTACAGGGCCAAAAGGTAAAAGTTTTGTTTGTGCAGATGGTAACGCACCTTTGTTGAATATTCCTTGCATGCATCAAACTTGTTAGGGAAACCAGGTTTGTAATAATCGTAATCATAGCTCTGCACACACACTTTAGCATTCACAGATCCCAGCACAGGCTTGCCATAAGTGTATCTAAAGACAGTGAAAAAAGTATTTTACCAGGCTGAAAATATTACTGAATCACAGGTATGCATTTATCTGCAAAGAAATTGACATTATTTGTAATAAATTCTTACATTCCACAAACTCTCAGAGTGACCTCTTTGTCCTTGCCAGTTATAACGGATGGGAAATTGATTTTCACTTCAAATTTTGGCAGAACTAAAAGATACATGTGGAAAAATTATTTGTAAAAATTGTACACATTAAAAGCTGATCAGCATTAGACAGACAAATGTTATATTCTGGTTCTGACCATATTCTTTAATTTCAAAGCGTTGTGATATTTGTTGGTTCTTCTCATCCCTAGCAGTGATCGTGTAGTAACCTTGAGTGGCTTCTGGAGACATGGAGTGGGACAGATCCAAAATGCCAGTCCTTGTGGTTTGATTCGACCACTGGCCAATGCGATTTGAATAAGGGTCCTAAACAACAGTGGAACATAAAGAAAAATAAATTAAGTTGCATTTAATTAAAGTAACAAACAGGTCATGGCTGCTTAAAGGATTTTACCTGGAGTTCTACAGTTTTAAACTGCAAGAGAAAGACAGAAGAAAGTAATTTCAGTTAGGTCAAAAGAACAATAATATATCACTTCAATTGAAAATAAAATTATAAAAAACATAAATAAATTTACCACTTGATTGTGAGGCAACAAATTGAAATCCAGAGACACGATGCGAAATTTAACTGGGGAAGAGAAGATTTAATAGAATATTAGCACATACAGTATGTAATACAGTATAACTCTGGCTCATATTAATTAAAACAAATGAGTAATAATAGATTTTTTTGCATGTATTACGTGTTTGTCCAGGCTTGTAGATAGGCTTGTCTGATTGGATGAAAAGATGATTTTTTGGAGAATTTATGTGGATCGTAACGGGTTTTTTAAGGGATGCTTCCTCAGTGTCTACAGGGAACTAGAAGATACAAATAAAATAAAAAAATTGAACATATAAAGCCACTTACAGCCTGCAGACTAAAGATTTGAACATCAAGATTGCAGGCATAATAAAACTGTTTTAGAATGGTCAGGTTGAGATTGTAAGTCCTCAAAGCTTCCACTATAGGCAGCGGTTCTTTAGGCTCATGGATCTGTGCACAGAAAGTCTCTGTGGTGCCACTCACCACTTGGGAAGTCTCTTTCCTCCGATAACTGCATAAAGAAAACAAAACACAAAGAAATACAAAACATAAACGCATAAAGGACAATAAAATGCTTTTTTTAGCACAAGGTTTAGTGTTAAACACCTTAGGGTGTTTTAAGTTTAATAGACAGTTAAAGAAGTGAAATTCCTGTTCCATTTGGTGCAGTATAAATGTGCCACTATTATGAATTACCTTATAATTAAAAATTAGAATTATTATATTTATTCAGCCATACATTCATACAAAGGCCTATAGTGTTATGTTACAATATACTTTAAATAAATATAATAATTACATTTATATTTAACTTTTGGACAACCAATCAAAAATGTACAATAATTATGATTTTTTGTATTTTTGAAAGAAGTCTCTAAGTTACCAAGCGTGCATTTATTTAATCCAAAACACAGTAAAACAGTAATAATATGAAATAGTATTACAATTTAAAATAACTATTTTATAGTTTAATAATTTAAAAATGTGTTTAATCCTGTGGTGGCAAAGCTGAATTTTCAAAAGCCATTTCTGCAGCCTTAAGTGTCACATGATCAATTTTTATCAATTATTATTGGTGCTCAATTATAAAAAGAGTTCTTATTATCAACATTCAAAACAGATTTTTCTAATTAATATTTTTGTGAGAAAACATATTTTTTTCAGGATTCTTAGATCCTGAAAATTCAAAAGAACAGCATTTATTGAAAATAGAAATCTTCTGCAACACCATAAACAGCGCTTCTTTATGATAATAATAGACACATTTGATAGTAGTAAACTAATAAAATGTAAAGCTTTATAATTCATTGGTCATTTTCAGTATTCTCTGCACAAACCTAAATATTTGATTTTTGTATTTTCAGTTAATTTAGTAATTATTGTCATGTTTTGTGTTTGTATGGGTAACACTGTGTTTTTTATGTTACTGAGTTGATGGATAAGCCAATATTACTTTAAATCACAAATTTAACAGCTAAAATTGCATATTGTAATATTATTTTTGCAGTGTGAAAACACTAAGTGCAGTTTTCCTAAACTTTTCATCACTGTCTACTGTAGTTCGACCTGTAGTTTTCCTCATTAATCTACTTTCTGTTATCTGGTATTTGTGAAGATATTAATCATAAAGGTTCTTACTCTCCACATGTTAACAAGCATTGCAGCAGCAGCAGCAGCGGCGGCAGTAGCGACAGCAGCATCCTCAGCAGTTAGTTCGGCACATGCAAAGAAAACTCGCCCACTGATGCTATCATACAAGAGCATACTTTTATACACCTCGGCCTCCTCCCTGTCCTACCACACCGAGGGAAGGAAAGTTGAGCAACTGGAATAAGGAGGACTATAATTTAGGATCGATTAGGATGTTTCCTCTTGTGTAACAAGTAGTTGGACAGAAACTGAATGAGTTTCACCTTTTTTTTTCTTTTTTTTGTCGTTTGCAAAGATTACTTTGAAAAACAAGCTGCATTAATAATTTGAGTTATGTAACACTTAGAAATTTGATGCATTGCAAACAATAAAATTAAATCAAACTTAAATACAATACAATACAATAAAATGAAGGCCACAGTAAAAGTACTGCACATGTTTAATATTGAGTGAAACAATTACAGTAAACAATGAATAAAATAGAATAAAATAATAATAAAAAAAATGTTTGCTTGTTTTACTTTACTTTACCAGACAGTCATTATTTATTTTAATGACTTTTAACCCTTGTTCCTCAAACAAAAATTATTAAAATCCCTTTATAAAAATATTCTTATATTTTAAAAACTTTAAGTAGGGTGTAAAAAAGATTGAAGGATATTTTCTCGCATTTATCTAGATCACATACAGGTCCTTCTCAAAAAACATTGCACATTGTGATAAAGTTCATTATTTTCTGTAATGTACTGATAAACATTAGACTTTCATGTATTTTAGATTCATTACACACAACTGAAGTAGTTCAAGCCTTTTATTGTTTTAACATTGATGATTTTGGCATACAGCTCATGAAAACGTCTAGGTTATGTAGGTAACCCTCGTTCCCTGAAGGAGGGAACGGAGACGTTACATGGGAACTCGCCTTGAGAGTCCAATCCTCTCTGAGCCTTATACAACAGGCCAATGAAAATTGGCGAGTGGAATTTGCATGCCAAGCCACTCCCCCGTACATAAGGGGTATATAAGATGGCGGCTGCAACACACTCATCAGGTTTTTGCTGAAGAGCCGGAACGAGCCGGCATCAGCGCGGCACCGGGTCCGTGGCAGGGGATGTAAAGTCTCCGTTCCCTCCTTCAGGGAACAAGGGTTACCTACGTAACCTAGAACCTCAGTCGATTCACTCCGACGTTACATGGGAAAAGACCCTCTGGAACAGGCCACGGCCCTGACGCCGCGTTACGCACAGACCCACGTGCTAGCAGGCGGACGTGCCAGCAGGCAGATATGTAACGTAACCTTCCCAACGCCCTGGGGGCCAATAAGGGGCCCCACAGGGATGCCAGAGGACCTGAATCACGGGTTGGGGGGGGGAGCACATGAAGTTATGTACACATGTGGAAATAGAGAAAATTCAATATATCCATAAGGCTAGGGATATACGAGGGAAACAGCGATCCTCTCCGCTGGAAAAAAATAAATAAGCCACTACCTGCAGGGCGAAGGAGACCCAGGCAGGAACACAGTCAGTACTACTCCGCACCTAGCCCTGACTGCGGGGCATGGAGGACCCAGGGTTCGCCGGAGGGAACATTCTGGGAAATGGCGCACGGATCCACATGGGAATGGCGCAGCAAGCCGACACCAGCCGTCCTCCCGCTCACTTGATGTCTATGTTAAGACACGGGAGGAAAAGGCCTCTAAGCGGAGGTTGTAAAACCTGGCGAAGGTATCAGGTGTCGCCCACCCGGCAGCTCTACAGATGTCTGCTACTGAGGCGCCGTGCGCCAAAGCATAGGAGGATGCAACACTCCGGGTGGAGTGGGCATGCACACCTAAGGGGTACGGCTGTCCCTGATACAAGTATGACAGGGAGATGGCATCTACCACCCAATGAGCCAACCTCTGTTTGGAGACAGCATTCCCTTTCTGCTGAGCTCCGAAGCAGACTAAGAGTTGCTCAGTGCGTCTGAATTGCCGAGTGCGGTCTACGTAAATACGCAAGGCATGGACTGGACACAGCAGCGCAGAAGCGGGGTCTGCCTCCTCCGTGGGCAGAGCTTGCAGGTTCACCACCTGATCGCGGAAAGGCGTGGTGGGAACCTTGGGCACATAACCGGGCCAGGGTCTCAGGATGGCGTGAGAATCGCCGGGCCCGAACTCTAGGCATGTTTCGTCGACAGAAAAGGCTTGAAGGTCCCCTACCCTCTTAATGGGCTCCAACTTCTCCTGCAGGAAGGAAAGCACAGCTGCAATTGAGCATTTCTGAGGGTCCTCTCCTCGAGAACAGCACCAATCGATGAACAGACCCCACCTAAGTGCGTAAGCCTGCCTTGTAGAGGGGGCTCGGGACTGAGTGATCGTGTCTATCATGGCCTGAGGAAGGCCGGCGAGGTCTGACGCGTCCCCTCCAAAAGCCAGACATGCAGGTTCCATAGGTCGGGACGCGGGTGCCAAATCGTGCCCATCCCCTGAGAAAGAAGGGGGATTTCCCAGGGAAGGGCTGCCGCGAGGGAACCAGGTCTGGGTGGGCCAGTAAGGCGCAACCAGGAGAACCTGCTCCTCGTCCTCCCTGATCTTGCAGAGGGTCTGTGCAAGGAGGCTCACTGGGGGAAAGGCGTTCTTGAGCCCCGGAGGCCAGCTGTGAGCCAGAGCATCCCTGCTGAGGGAAAAGTACTGCTGGCAGTGGGAGGATTCGGGGGAGGCAAACAGATCTATCTGGGCCTCGCCGAAATGGCTCCAAATCAGCTGGACTGTCTCGAGGTGGAGTCGCCATTCTCCAGGGAGGGTGGACTGCCGTGAGAGCTGATCGGCTGCACGGTTGAGTTCCCCTGGAATGTGAATGGCACGTAGTGATTTCAGCCACATTTGACTCCAGAGAAGCAGACGGTGGGCGAGTTGTGACATGCGAGGAGAGCGGAGACCGCTCTGGTGATTGATGTAGGCCACGGTCGCAGTGCTGTCGGTGCGAGCAAGCACGTGCTTCTGATGCAACGTTGGTCGGAAACGACGAAGGGCCAGAAGCACTGCCAACAACTCGAGGCAATTGATATGCCACTGCAGTCGAGGTTCTGTCCAGGAGCCCGAAGCTGCCTGCCCATTGCATACAGCACCCCAACCCGTGGTGGAGGCATCTGTGTAAACTACGATATGCCTGGACACCTGCCCCAGGGGCACTCCAGCCCGAAGAAAGGCAGGGTCTGACCATGGACTGAATAAGCGGCGACACTGCGGGGAAACGCCAATCCGGAGTGTGCCACGGTGCCATGCCCATCTCGGGACTCAGTCCTGTAACCATTGCTGAAGAGGTCTCATATGAAGCAAGCCGAGCAGCGTCACAGCGGCTGCAGCTGCAGCTGCCATATGCCCCAGGAGCCTCTGAAAAGATTTGAGAGGAACCGCTGTCTTGTGTCTGAATAACTTCAGACATCTCAGCACCGACTGCGTGCGCTCGTTGGTGAGGCAGGCTGTCATAGCGCCCGAATCCAGCTCCACACCGAGAAAAGAGATCCTCTGCACTGGGGAGAGTTTGCTCTTTTCTCGGTTGACTTGAAGGCCCAGATGACTGAGGTGCCGGAGCACCAGGTCCCTCTGTTCGCACAACAGATCCCGCGAGTGAGCTATCAAAAGCCAGTCGTCGAGATAGTTGAGGATACGGATGCCTGTCTGCCAAAGAGGGGACAAGCCAGCCTCTGCGACCTTTGTGAAGACGCGGGGAGAGAGGGCCAGGCCAAATGGGAGCACCTTGTACTGATACGCTCGACCCTCGAACGCAAACCACAGAAGGGGCCTGTGGCGAGGTAAAATTGAGACGTGAACGTAGGCGTCCTTCAGGTCGATGGCTGCAAACCAATCCTGGGGTCGGATGCAAGTCAGCATGCATCTTGTCGTCAGCATCTTGAACGGCAGCCCCTGGACCACAACCGTGGACATCACTTGACCAAGGGAACGCGCCGTGACCTTCGTGGCCCGGAGGGCGAAGTCGGTGGCGGCATGGAGTTCTTCCATGACCCCCTGGTCAGAACCACCCTCGTGCAGTTGTTTTAGCGCCTGCTTTCTTTCTGTTGCAGGGCTTGAGCGAGAAGGCTCTAAAAGCAAAAAGCTGATGAGTGTGTTGCAGCCGCCATCATATATACCCGTATGTACGGGGGAGTGGCTTGGCATGCAAATTCCACTCACCAACTTTCATTGGCCTGTTGTATAAGGCTCAGAGATAATTGGACTCTCAAGGTTCCCATGTAACGTCGGAGTGACTCGACTGAGGGGGAACCCAAAATTCCTATCTCAAAATTTTTTTTAAATACAAAAAAGTCAACCTTCAAATAATTATGTTCAGTTATGCACTCAATACTTGGTCAAGAATCCTTTTGCAGAAATGACTGCTTCAATGCGGTGTGGCATGGAGGCAATCAGCCTGTGGCACTGCTGAGGTGTTATGGAGGCCCAAGATGCTTCGATAGCGGCCTTAAGCTCATCCAGAGTGTTTGGTCTTGCATCTCTCAACTTTCTCTTCAAAATATCCCACAGATTCTCTATGGGGTTCAGGTCAGGAGAGTTGGCAGGCCAATTGAGCACAGTAATACCATGGTCAGTAAACCATTTACCAGTGGTTTTGGCACTGCGAGCAGGTGCCAGGTCGTGCTGAAAAATGAAATATTCATCTCCATAAAGCTTTTCAGCAGATGGAAGCATGAAGTGCTCCAAAATCTCCTGATAGCTAGCTGCATTGACCCTGCCCTTGATGAAACACAGTGGACCAACACCAGCAGCTGACATGGCACCCCAGACCATCACTGACTGTGGGTACTTGACACTGGACTTCAGGCATTTTGGCATTTCCCTCTCCCCAGTCTTCCTCCAGACTCTGGCACCTTGATTTCCGAATGACATGCAAAATTTGCTTTCCTCCGAAAAAAAGTACTTTGGACCACTGAGCAACAGTCCAGTGCTGCTTCCCTGTAGCCCAGGTCAGGCGCTTCTGTTGCTGTTTCTGGTTCAAAAGTGACTTGACCTGGGGAATGCGGCACCTGTAGCCCATTTCCCGCACACACCTGTACACGGTGGCTCTGGATGTTTCTACTCCAGACTCAGTCCACTGCTTCCGCAGGTCCCCCAAGGTCTGGAATCGGTCCTTCTCCACAATCTTCCTCAGGGTCCAGTCACCTCTTCTCGTTGTGCAGCGTTTTCTGACACACTTTTTCCTTCCCACAGACTTCCCACTGAGGTGCCTTGATACAGCACTCTGGGAACAGCCTATTCGTTCAGAAATTTCTTTCTGTGTCTTACCCTCTTGCTTGAGGGTGTCAATGATGGCCTTCTGGACAGCAGACAGGTCGGCAGTCTTACCCATGATTGCGGTTTTGAGTAATGAACCAAGCTGGGAGTTTTTAAAAGCCTCAGGAAACTTTTGCAGGTTTGCAGGTAATTATCACAAGTTAATTAGAGTTAATTAGTTGATTCAGATGATTAGGTTAACAGCTCGTTTAGAGAATCTTTTCATGATATGCTAATTTTTTTAGATAAGAATTTTGGGTTTTCATGAGCTGTATGCCAAAATCATCAATATTAAAACAATAAAAGGCTTGAACTACTTCAGTTGTGTGTAATGAATCTAAAATATATGAAAGTATAATGTTTATCAGTACATTACAGAAAATAATGAACTTTATCACAATATGCTATTTTTTTAGAAGGACCTGTATGTGTATACCATAATATATTTTGCCAAATATGATTTAACTTAGTTTGTAGATTAAAAAAGAAGAAGCAATAAATTGATAATGCAGATGTCATGAACTGTGCCGGGAGGAACAGCGGAGACATAGATAAGCGAAACTTTAATCTTTAATAAATCCAAAACTCCAGCTAAATCCACACAAAGAACAGGAGAAGACACATGTACACCATATATTAGACCTAACAATGGAGGAACACACAGACTGGAACTTAACCCTCTGGGGCCTGAGGGTGTTTTGAGGCCCTGAAGAAGTTTGACATGCCCTGACATTTGTTGTTTTTTCAGTATCTTAAAAACATTTTAATGGCTAAAGTCTGATTACATTGTAATCAGCACATATTAGGCTACAATAATATGTAAGCAACATTAATGTACATGGTTGTGTTTTTGAGAAAACTATGTTTATGCGTGGTTAGTGAAAAACTAAAGTTTTGAAGTCACTGAAATAAGGTCATGAAACACATACAGGCAATTTGTTAACAAGACTTTTGAGAATTGTATGGAGTAGGCTAGAATTTTATCAACCAAATGATGTGAAAATCATCTCGTTCACTCGTTCAGAAAAAACAATATATTGATGTCAATTTTCTAAAACATGTTTTGTGATCGAAAGGGATTATTCATAGGTGTGGCAATGGCCCATGAATATTTAGCAATTCACACCTGAAAGACAAAAGAGCCCTCCCTAATGGCCCCATCAATGACTGACTTGACTAGCAGAAGAAGAAACAATGTGAGAAGATTAAAAAAAAATCGTTTTTTAGATTATTTGTATTTTATTTACAACACAGTATAATCAAAACATACATAATGAAGGTCAAAGACACAATATTGAGCTCCCTCATCTAACCACACAGATGTGCACAGACTTTGTGGCATTTCTGAAAACTTTTTCTGAATTCAGTTCAACAAATAAAACAAGTAAATCTTACCTGATATTAAAGTGTGTGCACTTTAAATATCTGTATTTGTACTGTATTTTTATCTGTATCATCTGAAGTTTGTACAGCGCTCTCAGAGGAAAACAGTTTGAAGAGACTCAAGGGAAGGACAGCACGATTCATCTGTTGAGCAGGTTTCTGAGCACTAAAAACAACAAAAGCAAAACATCTGTGAGCCTATTCATATTAGGAGCATTTATAATAAATAAATACACACACATACACTACCAGGCAAAGGTTTGGACACACTTACCTTTACAGGGGAATAACTGGTATATAGTATATAGTCATAGATTCTAGCATTTGTACTAATGTAAAAAAGGACATGTAATATCTGAGAAACTAATAATTATCGTTTAGCACTATATTACTAATAAACGTGATGTAAACATACATTCAGTGTAAGCACACATATACTTTCACACCCTACTGTTATACAATAAAATAAATAAATAAATAAATAAGTATGATTCTACAGTCATAAACATATCGTCATAAATGCATCTCACAGTCATAATCACATCGTTTTTCTAGAACATTATAAATATCCTGGCATCGTGAGAGATGCAATGCAATCAAACGTACTTCATAATGTTTCATTTGATAAAGTCAGGAATTTTAGTTTGGAATAAGTCTAACTAGTAAAATGTGTACACGTTTTGTCAAAGTAAATAACAGCGAAAGCTAGTAGGAAAATGAAAGTAAGACTTACTCATGTAAATGTCTCCTCCTGCTGGGTTTGCGTTGCATTGCGTCCTTCTTCTGATCGAGGTAAATATAAGTCTAATTCCTCACAGCATATCTTCATTCAGAAACAAACTGTAACCAAGATGAACTTGAAGTCATGTTGCTTTGTTTCGGTGATGTGGGAGTTTTTTTCGCGTACAGATACTCCGGTCCTTGCCGCGCTCGTGGCACATGGCTAATTTGCATATCTAAAGGAATTTCGCTAGTGGGCGCGGTCACATTAGAGATAATTAGTTGGAACTGGATAGACTAGACATCTCATTGGTTTCATATAGATTAATTTATCACAGATTATTTGTTTTTGATCAAACTGCTTGATAAAAGCATAAATCTCAAGCTTTCAGTAGATACCACTTTTCTGTTTGTGTGCTGAGTATTCACCGAGTTTGAATGATTTAAGTGACGCATTTCTAAAAGCAGTTCGCGGAGACAGAGAAAACAGAAATCACCCTGTTTGTTTTCTTTATTCTAAATAAAAAAGCACAACTTTCTGCTGTTCTTGTGAGTGTGCACAAATAAAAGTACACACTTTACAGTTTCCAATGATGTATATCTCTAATTTGTATGACTAAAACCGACAGAGCATTTTTAGTGTCTTTTGCGCTGATCTAAAAAAAAATGAGCTGGTATACATAGGGTAATCAGGGAAACACAGGTGCACAGACTGACTAATCAGACAAAACAGGAACATGACCAAATAAGGGCACACAGAAACAGGGGTGAAAACACAACAAGAAAGGTCCATAATCCTAATGTATTGCCCCCCTCCTGGAAGGCAAGTCCTTACGACATAGAAACAACAGAGGGAGGAATGGGTGGGAACCTGGGAGGAGGAAGGATGGAGGATGAAGACCAGAACCCATGGATGAGACGATAGGTGGCAGAGCCAGGGAGACGAAAGGAGGGACTTGGAGCAGGAGGGACCAGGCCACAGCCATTATAACGATGGGGGGAGGAGCCATGGAGGAGGAAGGGCTGACAATTACATGGGGGAAACCAACAGCGGCAGAGCAGGTGGCAGAGGAGCCTGAGGCGGAGACGGAGATCCGAAGGAGACATTTGAGGACCCAGGTGGAGCCAAAGGGATGGAGAGCACAGGGAGCATCCAGAGGAGCGAAGTCCCGAGGCACAGGAAAGTTAACACCAGACCAGGTTGGAGCTGAAGGGACGAGGAAGCCCGGTGGAGCCAGTGGACTGCCGGGCCACGGTGGAGCCATTGGAAGACCAGTAGCAAACCCTCTGCACAAATGCTGAGGGTGAGCATAGGGGCTGCCAGACAACAGCGGAGGAGGAGGCAGGAGTGAGCGGGAGGACAGGCATTTGTAGGCCTCCAGGCTCTCGGGCTGCCCTTGGGAACAGAAACCCTCTCTTGACAGGACTTCTTTCCAGAATGTCTTTTTGGGCTGGATTTGAAAACAGGAGCCCTCACTGGACTGGACTGGGAAATAGGAGCCCTCTTTGGGCTAAACTCAGGAATGGTAGCCCTCTCAGGTTGGATTTGGAAACAGAAGCCCACTCTGGGCTAAACACAGGAACAGGAGCTCTCTCTAGGCAGGACGTGGGAACAACAGCCCTCTGTGGGCTGGATGTGGGAACAGGAGTGACAGAGGGCTCAGAAGAAGGAAAGAGGATTGGGGACAGGTCAGCATACCAGTCTCCTTCCGCCCTTACTTTACCCAGATCTTTTGACAGCTCACCCTAAGCCCTGTTGCAGTGGGCGACAGCAGACAATACAGCATTTGCATAAAATTACTTATAATTACTTTTATTGGTTGACAGTTAAAGGTGTAACTTAACATGAAATGCAAAGCAAAAAACAAAACAAAAAAAAACTGCAATATCATGCGGCACAACATAAAACCATTAAAAATGTGGATGAAATTTCCAGAAATGTGCTAAATTGCATTCAGTGGGACATTGCTCTTTACATTATCAAAAGCCCTAAAACCAAGTTTTGAAACATATTGGGATTGTGTCGTGCATGAATAAAGACACATGGCATTTTATATGTTTAAGAGGGTGTGGATTCTTACAGGTGTATTTGGAATAATGTGGAATGGGGTGAGGAAAATGTTTATTTCTGAGACGCTGCACCTCCAACTTGTTGATTCAGTAACGGACTGGATAATTAGTGAGGTGTATTTCTTCCCACTTCTTGTTCAACATGATTTCTTCCTTTATTTTTTTGCAATCTGGAGACTGGTGTGCTAATCTTGCTGCTCTTCTTAATTGATGACCATGCCAAAGACCTGTGTAATAAACCAGTGCCCGGTTTATTAGTCACAAGCTTATGTGTGTCAGCAACAAAAATGCAAACATTCAGCTGTACTCCCAATTTCTGAAAATTGATGCAAACAGTCAATTTCACAAGGTGAAGCTTTTCAAGCAAGTACTGACCACTGGTCAAATAAAACATGTTTTTTGAGGCAAATGAAATAGGCTGTCAATTTTGTATAGATCAAAATGAAAATTTTAAAGTGTTATCTGTAATGTCATGTTAATATTTAATGTATAATATTATATATTAAATATTGTTTGTATTGTTTATCTTTTATTCTTTATTTACTGCAATGACACAGAACAGAGAAGACAAAATGGGGCAAAACAAATTAATACAAAATGATGTTATACCATAAACATTTTCAACAGAAGTAACGATTCACCACTCTTCAATTCTTCAGATCTGGCACAACTCCTCATCTCATACAGTGAGACTTAACCTCTTAACCTCAACCACACAAATATTAATGAAGATTACATTTATTATCAAGTGCTTGGACAGTGTTTGAATCTATGTAAATCTGTTAATTGTAAACCAAATGCAATTTTAAATGAGGACTAGACAAATAAAAATACAGAAAAATACACAGGACTTTAATACACATGCAATATTCCATAATTCACAGACACAGTTTAAGGTCATTTAATCACAGAATATTTGTTGACTTTGGCATTTTCATATGTTGTTAAATTTTAAAATTATTATTATTATTATTATTATTATTATTATTATTATTATTTTTAACAGTTAACTTATGTAACCCCCATTCCCTGATGGAGGGAACTGATTCATTACGTAGATTTGTTTGTTTGTTTTTACTGGTCTTAGTATAAGTGGTTGTAAATTAGTTTTTTTTTCTGCATTCTGTTCTTGGAAAAGTTCTGTTAAAATTTTGTTAAATAATAAAAAAAAAATCTTTGTTAACTTAAGTGGCTGTTACACTTACACGGTAACTACAGGTAACAAGAGGGTAACAAGGCATTACTTTAAATTACAAGCAGCAGATGTTATACTTACACAATAACTACATATAACAAGGGTGTATGTTTGCACAGTAGTTGTGTATTATGGTGTTATAATTATGTTATATCATGGGAGCAGCTGGAAACAGGTATGCTTTCTGCAGAAACTTGCAGTCTGTCATACATATCGCGTATCAGAATAGGTGCCCTTTAGTTATAAAATACTTACAGTATAAATGCTTTAGAATTTTTTCATGTTTTTACCCCCAAAAAGTTCCCTTATACCTACGAGTAGGTACTGTGCAGGTACTCTATAGTTACAAATATGTACACTGTAAATTCCGTTTACTTGCGCAGTACATTGCAGGCTGTAATTTAAGCTATATGGTAATACAAATTTTGATAAAACAGAATTATGTATGTGCAAATTTATTGACTTATGTACAAAATATAGAGAAAATTAAAAGAATAATGAATAGTTTTGAGAAGTTATGTACAGATGTACAGTCCTGAGATATTATGCATTGTTCAGGTGAAATATAACCTGAGAAAAAAGCTGTTCTAATGCCGCTCAGTGATGATTTATCTGTAATATCCAAAAATACATTGTATGGGTCAAAATTATACATTTTTCTTTTATGCCAAAAATCATTAGGTTATTAAGTAAATATCATGTTCCTTTATGATATTTTGTAAATTAAAAAAAATAATAATACATTTTGATTATTAACATGCATTGCTAAGAACTTAAAGGTGACTTACTTGATTTTTTTTACACCCCCTTAGATTTCAGATTTTTAAATAGACAAATATTCCCATATCCTAAAAATGTATTTTTAATGTAAAAGTTTTATATTTAAAATACAGATAGTTAGGCAACATCACACAACATTTTCACCAACACAGCTGTTTAATAGTTCAATAAACAGTTTAATAAGCAAGTACAATAATATTAGGTCCCTTACATTTTAGGCGCAGTATTGCAAACTGCTTTTGTTCTATTTCAGAAGCGAAAATAATTTCAAAGAAAGACACAACAGAACCACAGAACATCTCACAGCAACCAACCTTTTCATTGCTGAATGATTTAGTGGTTTGAATGAATCAGCTGAGTCAAAGTTTCATTAGCCCATGCATAAACATCTGATGAATCAGCCATTTAAACGATTGTTTAAATGAACGACTCACTCATTAGACGCTCACTTGCCGTTACCTACTTGTGTTGTAATTTCACATAAAAGTATCATTTCCCCCATCATTGCTTTTTTGTATATTCAAAAATATTTTAAACAATCTCATAACATTATTTAATGACGTCATATTTTGGAAGGCATCTGCACCAGAACGCTCTGCGTGACGGTATCAACTCTGCCTTTGTCTGGCAAAGACACCACTTTATTGCCACACAGTCCTTGGCTCTGCACCGCCTCAGCACGCACTGTAATGTTCACCTTTCCTGTAAAACAAGCACACCAGTGACAGTGGATTTTAGTCACAGAAGAAACAAAGTACCCCTGGGCCTGCAATAATAAATAAAAAATAAAAATCTGTGACATTCAAGGCATTAAGTCCACCCAAAAATAAAATTTTCTCGTCATTTACTCACCTTTATATCATTCCAAACCTGTGTCTTTCTTAGATAAGATATTTAAGATATTTTGAAGAAAGTTGCTAAACAAACAGTTTAGTTCCCATTGACTTCCATTATGTGTTTGATAACCATAACCAACATTCTTCAAAATATATTTTGTATTGCAGAAGAAAGAAATTTATACAGGTTTGGAATGACATGAGAGTGTGCAAATGATGATAGAATTTTCATTTTTGGATAAACTATCCCTTTTAGACATTCCTATTGTAAATGAAACACTATGTCCTGGTAAATAAGTGAAATAATGTTTTCAGTTTGGGGAAGCAAATTGAAATAAAAATTAGATTTTTGTTTGTTTTTGCTCATATAGAAGTCAAAGTATCTGGCTTACCCAGTTCAGAGGGTGTAACAATCCACTGGAAGGTTTGGCTCTCTTCAGAGCAAACACACTGAGTGTAAGTGCAGCCCTTGCATGGCCTAGCTGTGAACTGCAATGAGCTTACCAGCGTGACCTTCACCTTTATGACAAGACAGAGATTTGTGGAGTGGCAGCCTTCAGGAAATGTTTTCACTTGCAAAACCTCTCCAGTACAAGCAAGTAAACACAAGGGGGCTTACCATGATACATTTGGGGAGGTAGTTGAATACAGTGGCTTTGAAAGTGAACATATCCTCATAAATAACAGAGTAAGGAAGGGTGAGGCTCACAAAGAATGGCTTGAAAGCAGTGAGATCAGTCTTGGGAGCCACTTTAAACCCGGCTTGGGATGTGCAGAAAGCCTTTATTGCCCATTTAGTGACAGTGTCCGGGACAATTTTTGCAACTTTCACAGATCCTGATTTTCTGATAAAAGAAGAAAATATTAATTAAAAATATTTTTAAAAATATTATTAAGTTAGTAATGTGTTAAATAATTATTAAGCACTGAATAACTTCAAATATATATATATATTATATATATGTATATTTTTTAAAGGGCTATACTGTATACAGTAGATATACCAATGTCAAAGTGTAAGATACATACCCCACAGGTATAAGATCCCATATCCAGGTTTCTGGAAAGGATTTGCGGATCTCCTGAGTAGGTTTTTCTTCTTCTGAACCATATCCAAACTCCAGTCCAGACAGGACCATTGGCTTTCTCAGTCGGGCAAAATCATACAATTATTCAATACAATCAAAAATTTTTATTGATAGTTTAAAACTTGCTTATTATTAAAGTTATTTTTATTATTTCATTTTCAATTAATCAAATCTGAATTAATAAAAAAAAAATGTATATATATATTTTTTTTTTTTTTTTTTTTTTTTTTAAATTAATTAATTAATTTATTTTTTTTTTTTTTCATTGTAGATGTAATGTAAATTATGGTGTAACATACAGTGGCTGCATCCAGCTCGGCCTCTGGTCTCAACAGCATCACACTCTGATCAATCGCCCACACAGAGCACAAGGAGCCAGGATTGGCTTTCAGGATAAAATATACCATCTCTTTAGGCTCCACGGTGGAAGACGAGAACTCTAAGGACACCTGTAAAAGCACAGGCATGCTCTCATCACACGTTAAAAGCTTCGCATTGACTTCTGAAATTAGATTTCATGTGTGGTTTTCTGACCTGTGACAAACATGATTGATTAGGGATTAAAATATTGCCTGCTACAGCTTCTCCAGAGGGAAGAATTGTGTAAACCACCACTTGAGCGAAAGGAACCAAAAGGTGCTGATCATTCAATGTGATCTTCAGGTCCCCTGTGATTACTTTTATGAAAGTGAGAGAGCAAAACAAAAAAGACACATGCTGAAGCACAATGTACACAGACCGAAAAAAATATACTTAGACAATAAGGCTCAATCCCAATTCTACCCCTTAGCCCTACACTTAGCCCTACCTCTCCGTTTGGCGCGTTCACGTGAAGGGGTAGGGGTGTCTCATTTCTCTTTTGGTTGGAGGGGTAGGGGTAAGGGGAAGGGCCAGGTAGCCCTCCAAACGAAGATTTTTCAGGACCTCACTTCAAACGAAGGGCTAAGAGAAATTTCCAACATGGCTGCTCACTCGAGCAAGCAGACTCGTAAATATAAGTAATTTTTGCCTTTAATAAGGATTTTCATGACAATGTTTCATTATATTTATATTACCTTCAATCTTGTGTTTGTGTTTATGGTGTTGTTTTGTAAATAAACGTTTGCAAAAAAATCGCTAAAGTTTGCTAGCAGATAGCACTGATTGCACGATATTACAAAATATATTTTTATGTCATATACACTTGACTGCATGTTAGAAACATGAAAGACCCGTGGCACGGCAATTTCCACTTTTTAAATCCCCTCTGATGCGCATTATTCAGTAGTGTCCTGCATTCGCCAAAATCATGGCAGTCCACCGCATCCAGTCATGTGAATAAATGTAAATATTCGCTCAAAACACCCAATAAAGGCAGTGATGATGCAGTCAGGACCGTGGAGCCGGCTTGCTTTGAAATGTCTTTAATGATTGCGCCTAATGCGCCCGCTCACCGCACCAGTAATTTAAATCAGTACATAATAATAAAAACGATACCTTACAAATAAAAAGAAGCTGATTTTTACGATCAGAAATTTCTTAAACCAGTGAACCCCTGTAAACATTTTAGTCCAAGGATCCAGAAAACGAATGCGTTCAAATAGAAAGTTCAAAACGAAATTCACAAATGAAACATATATACTTCTCCAGGCACCACTACACTGATTAGCAATTTGCCGCGCATGTGATAATGCGTTGTTTGTTTTGCTTAAGGCCACATGTGAATGAACGGTGCGTACACCGTACATCTGTACTTTTTGCAACATGACAACATTATCTTGGAATGAGTGATAAACATCTGCGCATGTCCTCTGACGTAACATTAGGAACTAGCGACAACGTATGATGACATATCACAGTGTTGTAGTGGTGTCCCATTTCTTAGGGGAAATATTTTAGCCCTTCCCCTTTACACTTTGTTTCAAGGGACAAGGGGAAGGGGCGAGGGGTAGGCGGAGGGGTAGAAAATAGAATTGGGATTGGGCCTAAGTGATCGCTAATGTAAAAGAGCTGTGTACCTGCGCCATTTCTGCTGTTTACATTCACAGACAGACGACCAATTTGAGCCATTACGCTTCTGGATAAGACCTGCATTGCAGGAAGATAATTACTGTATGACTGCGATTTTTTTCATAATCTCCTTGTGTAATAGCTACAAGATAGAGCTTCAAGAAAAAACCTTAAAGGGAAAATTCTGTTTTCTCCACCCAAAAGAAGTTAGGAAACCACAGAAAATTCTGTCCAGTCTTGCCCATTATTTTCATATTTTGCTAAAAATTACATTTCCACAATATATTTTTTGTGTTTGTGTAAGAGGGCATTAATCTAAATGTAACAATTGGGAAAATTAGCATAATCAATAGCATGTATATAATATGAAGATTATATATAATATAAGTTTCCAATATAAATCTACTCAGATAATCAAATACATTTAAATATGATATACCAATATGGCACTTGATATATCATGCTTCCTTACAAAAAAAAAAAAAGCTTGTTGAGCAATAAAACAACCGATCAATTGATGGAAAAATAAAACATACCATGTAAGAGAATTGCAAGGTTGTCTGGCCAAGTTTCAGAGCACTGGCATCAATGGTGTATCTGACCATCACTGTTATTTCATTGTGACAGCTGGGATTCTCTGGAGCATACGTCAATAGCAGAAAACTGTTGTCTTCAGAGTGTAAGGGTCTTACATCGTGGTAGCCTGATGCATAATATGTATAAGCTTCAGAATCAGGCCGTTTTTTACCTCCCTTATGATTAGCCTAAAAAAGTTTGCAAATCATCAGTACAGCCAAATTATATACAGTATCTCACAAAAGTAAGTACACCCCTCACATTTCAACAACCATTTTATTATATTTTCTCAAGGGACAATACTATAGAAATGAAACTTGGATATATTTTAGAGTAGTCAATGTGCAGCTTGTATAGCAGTATTGATTTACTGTCCCCTGAAAATAACTCAGCCATTATTATCCCAGCAACAACCTGTGCAGCTCTGGTCAATTCCATGCCCAGGATGATTACGGTAGTGCCGGACATAAATGGTGCTAACACAAAATATTGAAATACTGGACAATAGTTAAAGTTATTTTCAGAGGACAGTAAATCTATACTGCTATACAAGCTGCACATTGACTACTCTAAAATATATTCAAGTTTCATTTCTATAGTATTGTCCTTTGAGAAGATAAACTAAAATGGTTGCTGAAATGTGAGAGGTGTACTCACTTTTGTAAGATACTGTAAATATACATTCATGTTATAAAACAAAAAATGCCCTAACCCATAATTTCACGGTTTCTTCTGACCAATCCGAAGTGCTGAAGGAGAAGTCGACAGTACCACTGATGTCTGTCGTCAGTGTCACATTGACTTTTTTACCACCATAAAGTGCATATACAATCACCGGCTCATTTTCCATTGGTCTGGACTGTGAATTAGTGACCACAATCTGTAAATAATACAAAAAAAAAAAAATGGAGAAAAACAAAATAATTAACTTACAAACAAAAGCAACACTTCTTATACACAATATGGCTATGCTAACTGCTAAATGTTTTCACTGCTAAACAGGTTGTTTATTAATGTTGCATTTTACAAAGTCAGACAAAAATAACAGTTATGTTACAGCTAGTAACTTTTTATAAGAATGGTTGTAAAAACACATGGTACTGTAGAGTTACTTTTGAAACATTCACTCAATAATTAGTGGCAAATGACCTCAAGCTAGCTGTTACCTTTCCCTCGAAGTCCATGCCAGGCCTGTATGTATCTGGTGTGTCCTCAAAGTGAACCCTGACATAATCATAGATAATTACAGCTGAGGTAGAACCCTGCATGGTTATCCCTAAAGAAACAAAATACCATGTTTCATTACTCTGTTTTGGAAAATACAATTGGACAACAGCTGTTTGTTTTACATCCTCACCTGTTCCAGACTCTGTCATGTTACAATTCACTTGAAAAGATCCTCCTGAAGACAAGCCAAATGTTGACACATTTATCACTTGTGACCCACAGCCAGTCTTGTCAGCCTGCATGAATAAGAATGAAAAGGTTATTCAGACTTCTAAAATATGTAGATATAGACCATAAAAAAAAATATATATATATATATATATATATATATATATATATATATATATATATATATATGCATACATGTGTTAGTCAGCACATAAAAAAGAGTGTACTTCTTTTTCATGACAGAAGATAATTAAAACAATTTAAAATGATCTTTAAAGAAAAATCGTCATTTACAGTTTTTACAGTAGTTTAAAAATTTACTTGTAAGATTTGAAGTACACTACAAGTGCACATTTAATACAATTAAGCACACATCTTTTTCACAAGGTGATTGTCTATGGTTTAAAATTGTAGCTTTTGTAGACCATATAAAACAGAAATATCAAAAATGCTGTTTACTAAGAAATTGCACAAAAAGAATTTGTGCTATTTCTTGGAATTGGGACCTTATGATAAAGGTGTTTAAGAGCAATAATGCCTAATTAGTACAGTGTTTTTAGGATTGCAAGACTAAAAGGTATTAGTTTTGTATGTGCAGAGAGTAACACACCATCATTGAATATTTCTTGCATACATCAAGCTTGTTAGGGAAAACGGGTTTGTAATAATTGCTCTGCACACACACTTCAGTATTCACAGACCCCAGCACAGGCTTGTCATAAGTATATCTAAAGACAATAAAAAAAATATTTATCAGGCTGAACACATCACTGAAACACAGGAATGCACCTCATTTATCTGCAAAGAAATTTACATTATTTGTAATCTTACATTCCACAAACTTTCAGAGTGACCTCTTCATCCTTGACAGTTAAAACGGTTGGAAAATCTATTTTCACTTCAAATTTTGGCAGAACTAAAAGATACATGTGGAAAAAAAAATATTTAAAAAATGTGCACATTAAAAGCTGATCAGCATTAGACTGACAAATGTTATATTCTGATTCTGACCATATTCTTTAATTTCAAAGCGTTGTGATATTTGTTGGTTCTTCTCATCCTTAGCAGTGATCGTGTAGTAACCCTGAGTGGCTTCTGGAGACATGGAGTGGGACAGATCCAAAATGCCAATCCTTGTGGTCTGATTTAACCACTGACCAATGCGATTTGAATAAGGGTCCTAAACAACAGTGAAACAAAGAAAAAGCCTACAGTGAAATAAAGTTGCATTTAATTAAAGTAAACAGGTCATGGCTGCTTGAAGGATTTTACCTGAAGTTCTACAGTTTGAAACTGCAAGAGAAAGACAGAAAAAAGTAATTTCAGTTAGGTCAAAAGAACAATGATATATAACTTATATATACACACACATATGTATATATATATATATATATATATATATATATATATATATATATATATATATACATAAAAAAAATTACCACTTGATTATGAGGTAACAAATTGAAATCCAAAGACACAATGTGAAATTTAACTAGGGAAGAAAAAAAATTGAGACCAAATATTAGCACATACAGTATGTAATACTGAAAAACTCACAGGCTCATATTAATAAATGTAAAAACAAATACTGTCACAAGTACTGACATTCTTTGCAATACTTGCTATTTTTGCAATAATGTATAAAGAGATGTATTACGTGTTTGTCCAGGCTTGTAGATAGGCTTGTCTGTTTGGATGAAAATATGATTTTCTTGGGGATTTATGAGGATCTTAGCGGGTTTGTTCAGGGAAGTCACAGAATCCTCAGTGACTACAGGGACCTGGAAGATACAAATCAAAAAAATATTGAGCATATAAATCCACTTACAGCCTGTACACTACAGTTTTGAAAGCAACATCAAGACTGCAGGGATCATTGAACTACTTTAGAATGGTCAGGTTGAGATTGTCAGTCCTCAAAGCTTCCACTATAGGCAGCGGTTCTTTGGGCTCATGGATCTGTGCACAGAAAGTCTCTGTGGTGCCACTCACCGCTTGGGAAGTGGCTTTCAGCAGATATCTGCTGGAAGAAAACAAAACACAAAGAAATACATAACATAAATGCATAAACCATGCAATGTCAAGGTTTAGTGTTGCATGAGCCTAAGGGTGTTTTGGGTTAATGGATAGTTGAAGAAGTGAAATTCCTGTTCTGGTTGGTGAGGTATAAATGTGGCATTATTATGAATTACTTTGGAATTAAAAATAAAAATGATTATATTTATTTAGCCAATACATATAGCGTTATGTAACAATATACTTTAAATAGATATAATATTTAAATTTATATTTTACTTTTTGACTACCAGTCAAAAATTTAGAATAATTATGATTTTTAGTATTTTTGAAAGAAGTTACCAAGGCTGCATTTATTTGATCAAAAACACAGTAAAACAGTAATAATATGAAATAGTATTGCAATTTAAAATAACAATTTTCTGTCTGGTTTAATATATTTTAAAATGTAATTTTTTATCCTGTGGTGGCAAAGATGAATTTTCAAAAGCCATTTCTGCAGTCTTGCGTGTCACATGATCCAAATCATTCTAATATGAGGGTGATACTCATTTTGTATCAATTATTATTGATGATCAATTATTAAAAATAGTTCTTATTATCAACATTCAAAACAGATTTTGATAATTAATATTTTTGTGAAAAATATCTTATTTCAGGGTTCTTAGATGAGCACAAAGTTCAAAAGAACAGCATTTATTGAAAACAGAAATCTTCTGTAACATCATAAACGGAACTTCCAACTTACAACCTAAATGTTTTGTGTTTGTATGGGTGACACTGTGTTGTCTTTTTGTTATTGAGCTGTTGAATTGGCCAATATTACTTTAAATCGCATATACAACAGCTAAAATGGCATATAATAATATTAATTAATGTAAAATATGATCACCAAAATGCTCCTCATAATGCTTGCAACATAAAATAAAATGTTTAAAGTGTGAAAACATTAAGTGCAGCTGTCCTAAACTTTTCATCAGTGCCTACTGTAGTTGTAAAAGACATTCGTCTGGTCCTCTACCTGCAGTTTGCTCATTAATCTACTTTCTGTTATCTGGTATTTGTGAAGATAATATTATAAAGGTTCTTACGGATCGATTTCTCCACTAGTTAACGACCATTGCAGCAGCAGCAGCGGCGGCAGTAGCGACAGCAGCATCCTGAGCAGTTAGTCTGGTACATGCACAGAAAACTTGCTAACTGATCCTGTCATACAAGAGCACACTTTTATACACATCTGCCTCCTCCCTGTCCTACCACACAGAGGGAAGGAAAGTTGAGCAACTGGTATAAAGAGGACTATAATTTGGGATCAACATATGTTTGCTCTTGTCTTGTGTAACAAGTAGTTGGACAGAGTTGCAAAGAAGCTAAACGAGTTTCACTTTTTGTGTTCTTGTTTGCAAAGATTACTTTGACAAGCTATATTAATCATTTGATTTATGTAACATAAACATACACAGAAATTTTATGCATTGCAAACAATAAAATTAAATCAAATGGAAAAAAAAATAAAAAAAAAATAAACTAAAATAAAATAAAGGCCAAAGTAAAAGTACTGCAAACTTTTAATAGTAAGTGAAACAATAAAAGCAAACAATTAAAAAAATTGAATAAAATAATGAAATATTTTTGTTATTTGTTTGTTCGCTTGTTTTACTTTACTTTACTAGGCAGTCATTATTTATTTTAATGACGTTTAACCCTTGCTCCTTAAACATCTTAAACTATAAATATTTTTATATTTTAAAAACTGTAATAAACTTGAAAAAAAAAATACACCTTATATTTTGGAAGTAAAAAGTAAATAAATAAAATAAATAAATAGGGTGTGAAAAAGATTTAAGGATATTTTCTCTCATTCTTCTACATGTCACATATATCTATACTAAAATATAATATTCCAAATATTACTCAATATTTGTATTCCATACAGAACCTTGCAGAGGTTGCAGGTTCGAGTCTCAGGTCCGGCAGGGATTGTACACTGTAAAAAATTTGCTGTAGTTCTGCAGCTGGTTGCCAGTAACTTACTGTAGATTTTTAATTTATGTTATTTACTGGCAACAGTTTGTTCAAAGTTAAATGAACATTAAACATTAACAAGTCTTTGTCTTTACAGAATAAAACTATAAAATAACAACCTACTGCAAAGCATTCTGGGAACCAGAAACCTTCATCAACCTTTTTCTGTTTTTTTTTCCTTCAGATTTTGGTTCCCAGAATGCTTTGCATGAGGCTGTTATTTTAGTTTTATTCTGTAAAGATAAAGACTTGTTAATGTTTAATGTTCAATTAACTTTGAACAAACTGTTGCCAGTAAATAGCATAAATTTAAATCTACAGTAAGTTACTGGCAACCAGCTGCCAGTAATACTGTAATTTCTACAGATTTTGTTTACAGTGTAGGTGGGGGGAGTGAATTACCAGCGCTCTCTCCACCCTCAATACCACGACTGAGGTCCCTTGAGCAAGGCACCGAGCCCCCAACTGCTCCCCGGGTGCTGCAGCGATAGCAATACAGTAGTCAACATTTGAAGTGGATCAAAACCTTTAATCAAAGTTATCCTAAAACTATAACAATACCTGTTCATGTCTTAGGACAACTTTGATTAACTTTTTTGATCCACTTCAAATGTTGACTACTGTATGGCTGCTCACTGCTCTGGTTGTGTGTTCACGATGTGTGTTCACTACTGAGCCAGGGTGAGGAGGAGGATCCGAAGGGCCGAGGTGGAACTACCAGCTCCAGCGACCGACGCGGAAGAACGAAGCAACATTTGAGGACCCAGGTGGAGCAGAAGGAAGGGATGAAGCGACGAGGCCCAGCCGGAGGAGTGGAGTCCCGAGGTGCAGGATAGTTGACACCAGACCAAGGTGGAGCTTGAGGGACGAGGGAGCCCTGCGAAGCCAGTGGACTGCCGGGCCACTGTGGAGAGAAGGGAGTTAGGAGCCATGGTGGAGCCACTGGGAGACCAGCGGTGAACTCACCGCACAGATGGTGGGCTGAGGGTGAGCTTAGGGGCTGCCAGACAACAGCGGAGGAGGAGGCAGGAGTGAGCAGGAGGGCAGGAGTTTGTGAGCCTCTGGGCTCTCGGGCTGTCCTTGGGAACAGAAACCCTCTCTTAACAGGACTTCTCTCTAAAATCTCTCTTAGGGCTAGATTTGGAAAGAGGAGCTCTCTCTGGGCTGGACAGGGAAATAGGAGCCCTCTCTGGGCTAAACTCAGGAATGGTAGCCCTCTCAGGATGGATTTGAAAACAGAAGCCCACTCTGGGCTGGATGTGGGAACAGGAGTGACAGAGGGCTCAGAAGAAGAAGGGAGGAGAGGGGGCAGGTCAGCATACCAGTCTATTTACTCTCCTTCCTCTTTTCCTGATCCATTGACAGCTCGCCCTGAGCCCTGTACAATCAATATTTGCATAAAATTACTTATAATTACTTTTATTGGTTGACAGTTAAAGGTGTGACTTAACATGACATGCACAGCAAAACTGCACAACAAACTGCAATATCATGCGGCACAACATAAAACCATTACAAATGTCCATTAAATTTCCAGAAATGTACTAAATTACATTCAGTGGGACAATGCTCTTTTTTTAAATTTTGATGAATACATTATCAAAAGTTTTGAAACATATTGGGATTGTGTCATGCATGAATAAAAACACATGGCATCTACTATATTTGAGAGGTTGTGAATTCTCACAGGTGTAAGATGAGGTGAGGAAAACTTTTATTTCTGACAATCTGCACCTCCAACTTGGTGATTCAGTAACGGACTGGATAATTAGTGAGGTGAATTTCTTCCCACTTCCTGCTCAACGTGATTTTTTTTTTTTTTTTAATTTCTTATATATATACCATAAACATCCTCGACACAAGGAACCATTCACCACTCCTCCATTCTTCAGATCTTGCACAACTCCTCATCTTATACAGTGAGATTTAACCTCTTAACCTCAACCACACAAATATTAATGAGGATTATATTTCTTATCAAGTGCTTGGACAGTGTTTGAATCTATGCAAATCTGTTAATTGTAAACCAAATGCAATTTTAAAATAGGACTAGACAAATAAAAAGTGATCCCTTGTTACGCTTTTGTTACCTGTAGTTGATGTGTAAGTGTAACATCCACAGGCTGTAATTTAAAGTGATGCCTTGTTACACTTTTGTTACCTGTAGTTGATGTGTAAGTGTAACATCCACAGGCTGTAATTTAAAGTGATGCCTTGTTACCCTCTTGTTACCTGTAGTTACTGTGTAAGTGTAACATCTGCGTGCTGTAATTTAAAGTGATGCTTTGTTACCCTCTCGTTACCTGTAGTTAATGTGTAAGTGTAACATCCGGACTAATGATCTTGGTGACAGCAAACTTGCCAATAAATTTGGGAGCAAGTTTATTCGAGACGGAACGCAGAGGAATGTTCTTTGTAGAAAGCCACACTTTGGAACCGACGACGTATACGGGAGGCTTAGACCGGTGGCGATCGGCTTTAGCCTTGGTGCGCTCTCTCACTTGGAGCAGAGTCTCACGGGCTCTAGTCCAAGTGCGATGGCACCTCTGGACAAAGGCGTGGGCAGAGGGGACTGCGACTTCGGATTCCAGACTGGGAAAAACTGGTGGCTGGTACCCTATACTACCTTCAAATGGGGATAGGCCCGTGGAAGATACTGGTAACGAATTGTGGGCGTACTCCACCATTGAGAGTTGTTGGCAACGTTCTCTCCAAATCTTGGTTGGCTCTCTCAGTTTGACCATTGCTTTGAGGATGGAACCCCGAAGAGAGACTAACAGTGGCCCCCAGTAATTTACAAAACTCTTTCCAAAATTTGGATACAAATTGGGGTCCCCTGTCAGAGACCACGTCCGTCGGGAGGCCATGTAACCGAAAGACGTGGTCCACGACAGTTACCGCTGTCTCCTTGGCTGAGGGTAATTTGGGCAAGGGAATAAAATGGGCCGCCTTCGAGAACCGGTCCACCACGGTCAAAACTACCGTGTTGCCCTGGGAGGGCGGGAGGGCGGTGACAAAATCTAGTGCGATGTGGGACCAGGGTCTCGAAGGGACCGGCAGCGGTTGAAGGAGTCCATCTGGAGGTCTGTTAGATGTCTTACCAATGGCGCAAACTGAACAAGCCAAAACAAAACTGCGAACGTCACGAGCCATAAGAGGCCACCAAAACCGTTGTTTGACCAAACGTGTGGTACGATTGACTCCTGGATGACATGCTACGTTAGAGCAATGACCCCACTGAATAACCTCAGACCGTAATTCCTCTGGCACAAATAAACGGTTCGGCGGGCAAGCGTCCGGGGGCGTTACCCCTTCTAAGGCTGTCTTAACCTTCGTTTCGACCTCCCATGTGAGAGTTGAAACGATAAGCGTCTCAGGAAAAATACTCTCGGGAGTAGACGGGCGATCGGTGTGGTCAAAAATACGCGACAAGGAATCGGGTTTGATATTTTTGGAACCCGGGCGGAACGAGAGAGTAAAATCAAAACGTCCGAAAAAAAGTGCCCACCGAGCCTGCCTAGAGTTCAATCTTTTGGCAGTCTTAATATATTCGAGGTTTTTGTGATCGGTCCATACAATAAAGGGTACCCCCGACCCCTCTAGCCAATGACGCCATTCCTCTAAGGCCAACTTGACTGCCAACAACTCCCGGTTACCAATATCATAATTTGATTCCGCAGGTGACAGACGATGTGAATAAAACGTGCAAGGATGCATTTTGTCGTCTGTGGCCGATCGCTGTGAGAGAACCGCACCTACCCCCACCTCTGACGCGTCAACCTCCACCACGAACTGACGTGAAGGATCAGGGGTCACAAGGATGGGAGCTGAAACGAAGCGGCTTTTCAGTTTGGTAAACGCAGCCTCAGCTGCGTCAGACCACCTGAACGTCGTTCTGGGGGAGGTTAAGGCTGTCAGAGGCGCGGCTAGTTGGCTGTAATTGCGGACGAACCGTCGGTAAAAATTGGCAAACCCCAGAAACCTCTGTAGGGCCTTACGGGAATCCGGAGTTGGCCAATCCACCACAGCCTGAACCTTCGCTGGATCCACACGAACTCCCTCAGCCGACAAGATGTATCCTAGAAAAGGAACAGACTGTGCATGAAAATCGCATTTCTCCGCCTTGACAAAAAGCCCATTCTCTAACAGCCTTTGGAGCACTCGTCTGACGTGCTGCACATGTTCCTGGAGAGAAGAGGAAAAAATCAATATGTCGTCCAGGTAGACATAAATGAACTGATCGACCATGTCTCGCAGCACATCATTGACGAGTGCCTGAAAGACCCCGGGGGAGTTGGACAAGCCGAAGGGCATGACCAAGTACTCAAAGTGCCCCCTGGGGGTATTAAAGGCGGTCTTCCACTCATCTCCCCTCCTGATGCGAACCAAATGATATGCGTTTCTTAAGTCCAATTTAGTGAAGACTGACGCTCCCTGCAACCTCTCGAAGGCTGAAGATATCAACGGCAAAGGATAGGTATTCTTTACCGTGATATTATTCAGCCCCCGGTAATCAATACAAGGTCGCAGAGATCCGTCTTTCTTCCCCACAAAAAAGAACCCCGCCCCCGCTGGAGAAGAGGAGGGTCGAATGAACCCGGCTGCTAGAGAATCAGAAATGTATTTCTCCATAGCATCTCTTTCAGGAGTAGAAAGTGAATATAATTTGCCCTTAGGCGGAGACGTACCTGGCAGTAAATCTATAGCACAGTCATAGGGACGGTGAGGAGGAAGAGAATCAGCCCTAGACTTACTGAACACTTCCTTCAGGTCGAGGTACTCCGCGGGCACGTTACACAGATCTGTCGTCTTTTCCTGCAACACAAAACCAGAAACAGACGAACAAGCAGACACAAGACAGGACTCATGACATTTAATGCTCCACTCAGACACAGACTTAAGCTGCCAATCAATCCTGGGGTTGTGTTTGATGAGCCAGGGGTGACCTAAAACGACGGGTGCATGGGGGGAGTCCAGTATGTAGAAGGAAATACTCTCACAGTGATTGCCAGACACCGTGAGAGTGACGGGTTCAGACATGGTGGTGATGGTGGGAAGAGTCTGACCGTTGAGAGCGTGGACGGCGATGGAACTGCTGAGGGGAAGGAGTGGAACATGATGATGTACAGCAAATGAAAAATCCATAAAATTACCTTCCGCCCCCGAATCCAGTAGTGCAGTGCAACGGATGTCGTGATGATGCCATGCAAGCCTAACCGGAAGGAGGGTGGAGGTAGATCTAGACGAGGGCTTGGTAGCGGAGACCCCACCCGACAGTAGCCTCACATTTACTGCCGGGCTTGCCCTTTTACCGGACAGCTGGCAGCAAAGTGCCCAGCTGCCCCACAGTACATGCACAGTCCACGGGATCTCCGCCTCTCCCTCTCCTCCCGAGTAAGCCGAGCCCGACCCACCTGCATAGGCTCGTGATCGTCGAAGGGGCTGACCGCGTCTCTGCCGCTGGCTCGAGATGGGAGTCCCTCCCCAGGGGGAAGCCGAGCGGGTAACCACCGCCGCTCGGCTCGGGAGAGTCGAGCGTCCACCCGCAGTGCCAGGTCGATCAGGGCGTTGAGGTCTGCGGGCAGGTCCAGGGCGTAGATCTCCTGTTGGACGCGGTCAGCCAGCCCATGCAGGAACATGTCCCACTGCGCCTCCTCGTTCCATCGGCACTCCGCCGCCAGGGTGCGAAATTCAATCGAGTAATCAGAAACGGACCTCTCCCCCTGCTTGAGGTCCGTTAGTCTCCGCGCAGCCTCTCTTCCGGTGGCTGCGCGGTCGAACACCCTTTTCATCTCGGTGGCAAGTGCCGAGAACGAGGCACAACACGGGTCTTGGTTTTCCCACACCGCCGTGCCCCAAAGGGCTGCCTTCCCCGTTAACAGGGTGAGCGCGAACGCCACCTTGCTCTCCTCACTAGGAAACGTGCGGGGCTGTAAAGAAAAATGCATCGTACATCTAGTGAGGAAAGCTCGGCAAAAGTTCGGCTCACCACTGTACAGCTCTGGTGGGGGAAGGCGGGGCTCCGGTTGATGGGCAGCCCCAGATGGTCCAGGAAGGGGAACCGGAGCGGCCGGCATGGGCGGCATGGGCGGCGCAGCGGGAAGTTGCATTTGCTGCATCCGCTGGGTCAGGTCGGACACCTGTGTCACAAGAGCTCGAACGGCCGTTCCCGTGTCCGTTGAGCTCTTCTCCTGGGCTTCCAGCCGAGAGACACAAGACATCAGACATTCCTCCAGAGTGAGACGGGTGGATCCTGCTGCTTCCATTGTTGGTCGATAGTTCTGTGACGGTGCAAACAGAGACGAGGAAGCAAATGCAGTGAAAAGGAATGTTTATTTGAGACAAACAAGGTGAACAAACTGCAACGTGGTGAGATCTCTCGGCTGGGTGACACAGGGGCTTGATGACTGCGGTGACGTGGCGTGATGATCCCGTGAAGGTGAGTAAATCCAGATGAACACTGACGAAATACACATCCAACGAGACGAAGACACGACCAACACAATCCTGACACGAACCCAATCCAGAATGAACTATCGACAGGGGAGATGAAAACGAGGTGAGTATATATAGCCGGAGATGATGAGATGCACCTGTGGAGGACTGATTGGCAGCGTGCTGGGGAGCATGACGTAACACACACACACACAACACATGATCACGAGACAGAGAAAAACACAACAGATGCATGTACCGTGACATTTCCAAGAACATAGAAAAAAAAAAAAAACATTTACAACCACTTATACAAAGTACAAAGAACAGTAAAAACAAACAAACAAAAACAAATCATGTTCTAAATTTATTTTTAATAGGCATAGTCAATATTTGCTTTCCAGCTGTGGGCAGGAGTCAACAAATTTTTGGAGATCTTTTGCATATGCTTGCAAAGTTGTCTCTACAGTATATGAGGGAGCAGAAAAGCTGTCCCCCTCTGATGTAATTTTCGGTCCCACTTTACATTAGGTGGTCTTAACTACTATGTACTTACATTTAAATTAATCATTTGGTACAATGCACCTATTGTGTACATACATGTTTATACATGTACTTATATATAAAAAATACCTATATGTAATTACATCTGTAATTATTTTTTGTAATTACATTTATAGTTACATTGTTGACCCATCCCTTACACCTTAACCTACCCTTAAACTTACCCATACCACCAAACCTGTCCCTAACCTTACCCGTATCACACCTTAATAGAAGTAAAAGTGTTTTGCAATACTATTTGACCACAATAAGTACATTGTACTTATTTTATGATGTAAGTACATAGCAGTTGATTCAAAATATATTAAAACATCCTTTGAGGTAAAAACACAACTATAACCAGTTTTCTATTGGACGTACAAAGATAAATCTTCCCAAAATATTTTTGAATGAACAAAATGAGTAGTTTTCATGTAGAGCCCTTTGAAGCTTCATTGAAACTGCGTTTTTAACCTTCAGTCCGCTGGCCACCATTGAAGTCCACTATATGAAAAAACAACCTGGAATGTTTTTCTAAAAAAACTTAATTTCTTTGTGACTGAAGAAAGAAAGACATGAACATTTTGGATGACATAGGGGTGAGTAACTTATGAACAAATTATGAACAAATACAATAAAACAACACTATGTGTTAGGTTAGCTATATTGTAAGGTAGTGGCCAGGGTATAGGGGTTAAGGTGAGTTGGAGCCCATCAGAGTGGAGTTACTTATTTATATTATGCAAACTTGAAATTTATTTGCTATAGTTAGGTGCTGGACGGAACAGTTGTATTACTGTGTATATAAAAGACACCGAACACCAGCCTAGCAAGTATGTAACTAACTTTTATTGGCAACTCCCCCCTCACGTAGGGGCCTCGCCAATAAGATACCACAACATCTCCCCCTTTCCAAACAATGAACTTGACCCCCCTATTCAACAACATGTAGTTGTATTAATTTCTGTAGTGTTTACATGACATGCTAACGTATCATTATTGTTACTTTACTAACAGAATAACATCTTTACGCTAACGTATCATTATTGTTACTTTACTAACAGAATAACATCTTTACATGAACATAAACACCTTTCTCCCCTTTTCTGTTACAACACAATTTTCTCTTTTTTTTTTCGTTGCAGGTATGTAACTAACTTTTATTGGCAACTCCCCCCTCACATAGGGGCGTGGCTCACTCTGTAGCAATCTCGCCAATAAGATACCACAACAGGAACAAGACGAGATACAAACAAATGATATATTTAATATAAACAGGTTGAACACACGTAGTAACAACATTTAAGACCGACAGTGAACTCAAGAAACAGACGGACTTATAAATGGTGACTAATGATTGAAGACAGGTGACGGGATGACGCTAACGAAGGTGAAACCAAATCACATGGATCGACAGGGTGAGACAACGGGAGAAACCAATGAGATAAACTGATAGAACTGTGACAGTATTAACAGTTTTTTTTTTTTTTTTTTGCAATGTATTTTTCTCTAATTGTGAACACAGGTGAAAATTGCATCAGAGGGGGATAACTTTTCTGCTCCCTCATATATTGCAGGGATATGCAGAAGATCTCCAAAAATTCATTGATTCCTCCCAACAGCCAAAAGGAAAAATTGCCAGCATGCCTATTAAAAATAATTTTAGAATATGATTTGTTTGTTTTTGCTGTTCTTAGTATAAGTGGTTGTAAATTAGTATTTTCTGCATTCTGTTCTGTTGAAGTTCTGTTAAAATTTTGTTAAATAATACAAATATTTCTTTGTTAACTTAAGTGGCTGTTACACTTACACGGTAACTACAGGTAACAAGAGGGTAACAAGGCATTACTTTAAATTACAACCAGCAGATGTTATACTTACAAAATAACTACATATAACAAGGGTGTATGTTTGTGTGTTATGGTGTTATATTTATGTTATATCACGGGAGCAACTGGAAACAGCAGTCTGTATGTTATACATACCACGTAATTTCAGAATAGGTGCCCTTTAGTTATAAAATACTTACAGTATAAATGCTTTAGAATTTTGCAGGTTATTACCCCCTTATTCCCCAAGCGTTGTATATTGTTCCCTTATACCTACGAGCAGGTACTCTGCCCTCCAAAGGCAAAGTGCAGTAACTACGCCAACACTGAAACTGACAAAAATGCCTTTAAAGTTTTTACGCCAGCTAGTCAAACATGTTGACACTCTTGTTTCTCTGAAACACTCTCGTTTCTCTGGGACAAAATTGAACCAGGAGACTTTGCCACAAGACAAAACAGTTGTCAAAAAGTCCATTTTAAGCCTTAACTCAATTTTGACCAAATGTGTAGTTACTGCACTTTACAGGGACACTGTATATTCTGTTTGCTTGCACGGTACATTGCAGGATGTAATTTAAGCTATATGGTAATACAACTTTTGATAAAATAGAATTATGTATGTGCAAATGTATTGACTTATGTACAAAATATAGAGAAAATGGAAAGAATTATGAATGTGCAAATGTACTATTTTGCAGATGAAAAATTTTATGTACAGATGTACAGTCCTGAGATATTATGCATTGTTCAGGTGGAATAGCCTGAGAGAAAAAGCTGTTCTTGTCAGTGATGATTTATTTGTAATAGCCAAAAATACATTGTATAGGTCAAAATTATCGATTTTTGCCAAAAATCATTAGGATATACTGTAAAGATCATGTTCCTACATGATATTAAAAAAAAAAAAAAAAAAAAACTTTAAAGGTGATTTTCTTATTTAGATTTTTTTGCACCCTCAGATTTTTAAATTGTTGTATCTCAGACAAATATTGTCATATCCTAACAAATCATACATCAGTGGAAAACTTATTTATGTATCCAGCCTTCAGATGATGTCTAAATCTCAATTTCAAAAAATTAAACCTGGTTTTGTGGTCAAGTGTCACACACACACACACACAAAAAGAAACTCAGCATGCTGAGGTAAAAATTCATAATGGAAAATTTTTATATTTAAAATACAGTTAGTTACATCACACAACGTTTTCACCATCACAGCTGTTCAATAGTTCATTAAACAGTTCAAAAATATTATGTTACTTACATTTTAAGGCTGGAATACACAACTTTTAAAATCTGAACAGATTTTTTAAACAATAGGAATCATACACTTACCAACTTTGTAAACAGTGACAGAGGAAAACTGGCCATCATACACTACACGACTGAGGATAATAAACTAGCAGACTTTGACGTTGTTCCGATCATAACAAACCCATGCAGAAATGTGCACCTTTGTTGCTAGGAGACACATAACAAATGAAAACAATATGCGTTCTAAAATCAGCTGAAAATATCAAACATGTTTAATATTCTCAGACTGGATAGAATCAAACTCTGTCTGTGTCTGTGACCATCATACACTACACGATTTTCTATGAAATCTGTCAACTCAAATCTGCTGACTCGCCCTGACTTTGAGCAACTAGCGTCAGCTTCTCCAGACTGTAAATCGGTGGAAAGTCGGGACAAAAATCACATAGTGTATTCCAGGCATTAGGCGCAGTATTGCTTTCGTTCTATTTCAGAAGCGAAAAAAATGTCAAAGAAAGACACAGCAGAACCACAGCACATCTCACAGCAACCATCCTTTTCATTGCTGAATGATTTAGTGGTTTGAATGAATCAGTTGAGTCAAAGTTTCATTAGCCCATGCATAAACATCTGATGAATCAGCCATTTGAACGAATCGTTTGAATGAACGACTCAATGACTCACTCATTAGACGCTCACTTGCCGTTACCTACTTGTGTTTTAATTTCGCATAAAAGTATAATTTCCCCAATCATTTATTTTTTGTATATTAAAAAAATATATATTTAAAACAATCTCATAACATTATTTAATGACGTTTTATTTTGGAAGGCATCTGCACCAGAACGCTCTGCGTGACGGTATCAACTCTGCCTTTGTCTGGCAAAGTCACCACTTTATTGCCACACAGTCCTTGGCTCTGCACCGCCTCAGCGTGCACTTTAATGTTCACCTTTCCTGTAAAACAAGCACACCAGTGACAGTGGATTTAAGTCACAGAAGAAACAAAGTACCCCTGGGGCCTGCAATAATAAACAAATCTGTGGCATTCAAGGCATTAAGTGGTAAAAGGAAAGTCCACCCAAAAATAAAATTCTCTCATCATTTACTCACCTTCATATCAGTGAGTTCAGTCCTCAGACGAGAAAGAACGACGGCGCGTAAGTGTCTACTTTAATACTATTCGATAGGCGATCGTTACTTAGTTGCCGCTAAAATCACTTTGTCGTTTCGGTTTAATTACTTATTCCTAAGTATTAATATTAAGCTGCTGTTCCCTTAAGCACTCTGTCGTTTCTATTTACTTACTTATTCGTTAATATTAATATTGAGCTGCTACTAAACGCACTCTGTTGTTTCTATTTACTTACTTATTCGTTAATATTAATTTTGAGCTGCTAAACGCACTCTGTTGTTTCTATTTACTTACTTATTCGTTAATATTAATTTTGAGCTGCTACTAAACGCACTGTTGTTTCTATTTACTTATTCGTTAATATTAATATTGAGCTGCTACTAAACGCACTCTGTTGTTTCTATTTACTTACTTATTCGTTAATATTAATTTTGAGCTGCTTCTAAAAGCACTCTGTTGTTCTATTTAGTTATTCGTTTGTTTTATTTAGGCTACATCTATTCACTGTTTGTCCTGCGATTGTTTTTACTTTAAATTCTAGTTTTTATTGCAATCATTAAAATTGATAACTGAGCGTACGGCCAAGGGAAGCTTTTGTTATTTCATATCGTTCCCTTCTGGAGCTATTACAAGTGCGAAGCTGTTGCTTTTTGAGTTTCGATTGAGCCATTTTGCGTGCGGGCGATACATTTGCGGCTGACTGAGCCTATGGCGTGGCTAGCGAGAATACTGCTTAAATAGTTTGTTTACTTTCCATATTGCGGGAAAGTGAGTTCAGTCCTCAGACGAGAAAGAACGACGGCGCGTAAGTGTCTACTTTAATACTATTCAATAGGCCATCGTTACTTAGAGTTGCCGCTAAAAGCACTTTGTCGTTTCTGTTTAATTACTTATTCGTTAATATTAATTTTGAGCTGCTTCTAAAAGCACTCTGTTGTTCTATTTAGTTATTCATTTGTTTTATTTACATCTATTCACTGTTAGAAAAGGAGTGTTTCTTCTGTTATTTGTCCTGCGATTGTTTTTGCTTTAAATTCTAGTTTTTATTGCAATCATTAAAATTGATAACTGAGCGTACGGCCAAGGGAAGCTTTTGTTATTTCATATCGTTCCCTTCTGGAGCTATTACAAGTGCGAAGCTGTTGCTTTTTGAGTTTCGATTGAGCCATTTTGCGTGCGGGCGATACATTTGCGGCTGACTGAGCCTATGGCGTGGCTAGCGAGAATACTGCTTAAATAGTTTGCTTACTTTCCATATTGCGGGAAAGTGAGTTCAGTCCTCAGACGAGAAAGAACGACGGCGCGTAAGTGTCTACTTTAATACTATTCGATAGGCGATCGTTACTTAGAGTTGCCGCTAAAAGCACTTTGTCGTTTCTGTTTAATTACTTATTCGTTAATATTAACTTTGAGCTGCTTCTAAAAGCACTCTGTTGTTCTATTTAGTTATTCGTTTGTTTTATTTACATCTATTAACTGTTAGAAAAGGAGTGTTTCTTCTGTTATTTGTCCTGCGATTGTTTTTGCTTTAAATTCTAGTTTTTATTGCAATCATTAAAATTGATAACTGAGCGTACGGCCAGGAAAGCTTTTGTTATTTCATATCGTTCCCTTCTGGAGCTATTACAAGTGCGAAGCTGTTGCTTTTTGAGTTTCGATTGAGCCATTTTGCGTGCGGGCGATACATTTGCGGCTGACTGAGCCTAGGAGGCGTCCCTAGCTTTTATCAGTGAAGCACTGTTTGGTTGTCTATTATTCAGCCTCCTCGCGTGAAGACCGACGAGAGTAAAGACCTGCGACTTTTCCTGTGCGACTTATCCGAGCAACGACACCGATAACGCACTTAAGTACTCCTTTCCTTTTTCTCACTCTTCTTTCTGTCCTTCTCTATCATGTGTTTCCAATTCATTCCGGTGGTCTCTACACACCGCACTAATATCACACGCTCACGTCGATGCAATATTTCTAACCTGCGTCCTATCGACACCTCTTCCACTGAACCTTTCTCTTTCACGGTTGGACTCTGGAACTGTCAGTCAGCTGTCAACAAAGCTGACTTCATTTCAGCATTTTCTGTGCAATCTGGTCTGAGCATTCTAGGTTTGACTGAGACCTGGATTCGTCCAGAAGACTCTGCAACCCCAGCTGCTCTTTCTAATAACTTTTCCTTCTCTCACACCCCTCGTCACACTGGAAGGGGCGGGGGTACGGGACTTCTTATTTCTAACAACTGGAAATACTCAACCCATTCTCCTCTATGCAATTATAGTTCATTCGAATCTCATACAATCACTGTAACATCTCCTATCGAACTCCACATTGTGGTAATCTACCGCCCTCCTACTCAACTTGGCATCTTCTTAGAAGAGCTGGATGGGCTGCTGTCCTCGTTTCCAGAGGATGGCAGCCCACTTCTAGTCTTTGGGGACCTCAACATTCACCTTGACAAACCCTATGCTGCTGACTTCCATTCACTTCTAGCTTCATTTGATCTACAACGCGTTATCACTACATACACTCATAAGTCTGGCAACCAACTTGATCTCATTTACATGCGAAATTGTATTTCATACAACATTGCGGTCAAACCCCTACACATCTCTGACCACTTCTTCATTACATTTGACCTACATCTTGCTACTTGTGCACCCCCAACCCCTCTACCTGTTACTTTTAGAAGAAACCTACGCTCTCTCTCACCCTCCCATCTTTCTTCTTTAGTATCCTCCTCCCTTCCCTCTCCTACTCACTTCTCATCCCTGGACACTAATGCAGCAACTGACACCTTATGCTCCACTCTTACCTCCTGTCTAGATGTTATATGCCCTCTCTCCTCCAGGCCAGCACGAGCTGCTCCGACAACCCCTTGGTTATCCGATGTTCTTCGTGAGCATCGCTCCAAACTTAGGGCAGCCGAGAGAAAATGGCACAAATCTAAGGATCCATCCGACCTCAGTATGTATCGGTCTATGCTCTCATCTTTCGCTACCCAAGTACATACAGCCAAATCTTCATACCTCCAGAACAGGATCAACAATTCTCCAGATGCACGCAAACTTTTCAAAACATTTAATTTTTTTGCTTTGTCCCCCTCCACCACCTCCCACAACTTCTATAACAGCTGATGACTTCGCCACATTTTTTACAGACAAAACTACATCGATCAATAATAAGTTCTCAGCTCCACACATACAGGAACTAAAATTGACCACACTCACGGCTGGAACTCCCCTCTTCTCCTTCTGTCCTTACTCGGAGGCAGAAGTAACCAAACTTTTCCTCTCCAGCCATCCGACGACATGTCCTTTAGATCCTATCCCCTCACACCTTCTCCAAGCAATCTCTCCTACAATCCTACCGGCGCTCACACACATCATCAACACATCTTTTCTCACAGGCACTTTTCCCACTACATTTAAGCAGGCCCGGGTAACCCCACTGCTCAAAAAACCTACACTTAACTCTTCACTCATTGACAACTACAGACCTGTCTCTCTCCTTCCATTCATACCAAAAACACTGGAACGGGCTGTTTTCAACCAGCTATCCTTATTCCTCTCACAGAACAATCTACTGGACTCTAACCAAACAGGGTTCAGAAGCGGCCATTCAACTGAGACTGCGCTACTGTCTGTCACTGAAGCCTTGCGGACGGCAAAAGCTGAGTCCAAATCATCAGTACTCATCTTGCTGGACCTATCTGCAGCTTTTGACACTGTGAATCACCAGATCCTCCTGTCCACCCTCTCAATGCTGGGCATCACAGGGACTTCACTTCGCTGGTTCAAATCCTACCTCTCTGGTAGGTCTTTCAGAGTGGCCTGGGGAGGGGAGGTATCCAAAACTCATCAACTGGTCACTGGGGTTCCTCAGGGATCAGTTCTTGGACCTCTCCTCTTCTCCATATACACTACATCTCTGGGCCCCATCATACAGGCACATGGCTTCTCCTACCATTGCTATGCTGATGACACACAACTCTATCTTTCATTCAAACCAGACGATCCATCGGTAGCTGCACGGATCTCAGGCTGCCTGGCGGATATCTCTGCATGGATGAAGGAACACCATCTACAGCTCAATCTAGCAAAGACGGAACTCCTTATCTTTCCTGCCACTCCATCTCTACAGCATGACTTCTCCATCCAGTTAGGTTCATCAACAATTACCCCATCGACTTCAGCCAGAAATCTGGGTGTAATCTTTGACGACCAACTGACTTTTAAAGACCACATAGCTAAAACGGCTCGATCTTGCAGGTTTGCATTGTACAACATCAGAAAGATCAGGCCCTTCCTAACAGAGCATGCTACACAACTCCTTGTCCAGGCCCTGGTCATTTCCAGGCTGGACTACTGCAATGCTCTTTTAGCTGGTCTTCCAGCATGTACAATCAAGCCTCTACAAATGATTCAGAATGCAGCAGCACGACTGGTCTTCAATGAGCCCAAAAAGGCCCATGTCACACCTCTCTTCATATCACTGCACTGTTTACCGGTTACAGCACGCATCAAATTCAAGACACTGATGCTGGCATATAGGACAGCCACCGGATCATCACCTGCCTACCTCCATTCACTACTACACATCTACACTCCTTCCAGAAGACTGAGATCCTCTAGTGAAAGACGCCTCATTGTACCACCACAGAGAGGTATTAAATCACTGTCCAGAACATTCTCGTTCAATGTCCCTGCCTGGTGGAATGATCTTCCCACCCCTATCCGGAATGCAGACTCCTTAACAGCTTTCAAACGACTGCTGAAAACCCATCTTTTTCGACACTATGTGAAAAAAAAAAAAAATTCTCCTCTCTTCTTGATCCTTCCTTCTAGCCTGTTTTTCCTCTCTTTCTTGATCTTCTCCTTCTAGCCTGCACTCTTCTAACAACGCCTGATATATGGTATTTTTGAGCACTTCCTATGTTGATCTGCCTCCTTAGGATGAATCACTTGTTGTCTTCCCAATTGTAAGTCGCTTTGGATAAAAGCGTCGGCTAAATGAATAAATGTAAAATGTAAATGTAATATCATTCCAAACCTGTGTGTCTTTCTTTGTTCTGCAGATAAGATATTTAAGATATTTTGAAGAAAGTTGGTAACCAAACAGTTTTAGTTCCCATTGACTTCCATTATGTGTTTGATAACCATAACCAACATTCTTCAAAATATCTTTTGTATCGGCAGAAGACGGAAATTCATACAGGTTTGGAATGACATGAGAGTAAGCAAATGATGACAGAATTTTCATTTTTGGATAAACTATCCCTTTTAGACATTCCTATTGTAAATGAAATACTATGTCCTGGTAAAAAAATAAAAAATAAAATGAAATAAAATTTTCAGTTTGGGTAAGCAAATTTAAATAAAAATAAATTTTCTGTTTGCTCATATAGAAGTCAAAGTATCTGGCTTACCCAGTTCAGAGGCTGTAACAATCCACTGGAAAGTTTGGCTCTTTTCAGAGCAAACACACTGAGTGTAAGTGCAGCCTTTGCATGACTGAGCCGTGAAGTGCAGTGAGTTTGCCAGCGAGACCTTCACCTTTATTAAAAGACAGAGATTTTTTTTTTTTTTAACTACAAACACTTGCAAAACCACTCCAGTACAAGTAAACACATTAAGGGGGCTTACCATGATACATTTGGGAAGGTAGTTGAATACAGTGGCTTTGAGAGTGAACATCTCCTCATAGATAACAGAGTAAGGAAGGGTGAGGCTCACAAAGAAAGGCTTGAAAGCAATGAGATCAGTCTTGGGGGCCACTTTAAACCCGGCTTGGGATGTGCAGAAAGCCCCTACCGCCCATTTAGTGACAGTGTCCGGAACCATTTTTTCAACTTTCACAGATCCTGATTTTCTGATGAAAGAAGAAAATATTATTTGTGCATTTTAAAAAGTAAACAAAAATATTATTAACCACTGAATAACTTAAAATATTTCTTTTTAAATATTTTTTTCTGCATAATTAAAAAAAGGACTGTGTTGTATATACACCAATGTCAAAGTGTAAGATACATACCCCACAGGTATAAGATCCCATATCCAGGTTTCTGGAAAGGATTTGCGGATCTCCTGAGTAGGTTTTTGTGCTTCTAAATCAGATCCCTGCTTCAGTCCAGACAGGACCATTGGCTTTCTCAATTGGTCAAAATCATACTCAGCAGCTGCTTAAATTGATGGTTTGTAAATACAATCAGATTAAAAGGACGTTTCCAAATGAAAAAAAAAGAAGAAATAAATAAAACCAAGTAGCTTACATTCCAACTTGGACGTGTTCTGATAAATATCCTAAACATCCGGTGCTTTAACATAATTGTTAGCAATTTGGATTCCAATTCCCTAAGTAAAAGGAAGTGTTATGTTACTGTGTTCATTATAATATCTGGAAAATAGTATATTGAAAATAGTAACTTGCTTTTTGAAAAAATATCAAAATGAATTTTAATGGATAGTTTAAACTGGCTTATTCTAAAAGTGTATTATTATTTTTTTTTGTAATTAATCAAATCTGAATTAATTTTTTAATTCAAAAAATTATAAAAATGTATATATATATATATATATATATATATATATATATATATATATATATATATATATATATACACACACACACACACATATTCGTTGTAGATGTAATGTAAAATTATGGTGTAACATACAGTGAATACATCCAACTCGGCCTCTGGTCTCAACAGCATCACACTCTGATCAATGCCCGCACAGAGCACAAGGAACCAGGTTTGGCTTTCATTGTAAAAGATATCGTCTCTCCAGGCTCCACTTTGGAAGACGAGAACACGATGGACACCTATAAAAGCACAGGCATGCTCTCATCACACATTAATGAAAAAAAAATACATAAACACACATTGAGTTCTGAAATTACATTTTATGTCTGATTTACTGACCTCTGGCAAAACATTTTGAATGGGGATTAAAATACTGCCTGTTACAGGTTCTTTAGAGGGAAGAACTGTAAAAACCACCACGTGAGCGAAAGGAACCAAAGTGTGCTGACAATTCAGTGTGAACCTCAGTTCCCCTGTGATTACTTTTATGAAAGTTAGAGAGCAAAACAAAAAAGACACATGCTGAAGCACAATGTACACAGACCATAAAAATATATTAGACAACAAGTGATTGCTAATGTAAAAGAGCTGTGTACCTGCGCCATTTCTGGTGCTTACACTCTCAGACAGACGACCATTTTGATGCATCCTGCTTTGGGATAAGACCTGCATTACAGGAAGATAATTACTGTATGTCAATTTATGTAATGCTATAGAGTTCTACAGCTTTACTAGCACTGCAATTTTTTTCATAATCTCCTTGTGTAGTAGCTACAAGATAGAGCTTCAAGAAGAAACCTTAAGGAAAATTCTGTTTTCTCCACACAAAAAAGTTAGGAAACCACAGATATTAAGTTCTGTCCAGTCTTTCCAATTATTTTCCTAAAAATTACATTTCCACAATATATATATGTATATATATATATATATATATATATATATATATATATATATATATATATATATATATGTGTGTGTGTGTGTGTGTGTGTGTGTGTGTGTGTGTGTGTGTGTGTGTACCTGGTATTCATCACGTTGTGGGGACCAAATGTCCCCACAAGGATAGGAATACCAGTAGATTTTGACCTTGTGGGGACATTTCTCAGGTCCCCATGAGGAAACAGGCTTATAAATCATGCACAATGAGTTTTTTTGATGAAGTAAAAGTGTGCACAATCTCCTGTGAGGGCTAGGTTTAGGTGTAGGGTAGGTGTAGGGCGATAGAAAGTACGGTTTGTACAGTATGAAAACCATTACGCCTATGGAATGTCCCCATAAAACATGTAAACCCAACATGTGTGTGTGTGTGTGTGTGTGTGTGTGTGTGTGTGTGTTTGTGTTTGTGTAAGAGGGCATTAATCTAAATGTAACAACTAGCATAATCAATAACATTTATATAAAATGAAGGTTATAGATAATATAAGTTTCCAATATAAACCTACACAGATAATCAAATACATTTTAATATGATATGACCAAAATATTAAATTATATATTTAATATGACCAAAAAAAAAAAAAAAAAAAAAAAGTCAAAGAGCTTGTTGAGCAATAAAACAAATGCCCAATCAATTGATGGAAAAATAAAACATACTATGTAACAGAAATCCAAGGTTATTTTGTCTAGATTCAGAGCCCTGGCATCAATGGTGTATTTGACCATCACTGTTATTTCATTGGAAGAGCTGGGATTCTCTGGAGCATAAATCAATGTCAGGAAACTGTTGCCTTTGGAGTGAAAGGGTCTCTCTCTCTCACGAGCCTCAGAATCGGGCTGTTTTTTACCTCCCTTTTGATTGGCCTAAAAAGATTCCAAATCATCAGTACAGCCAAATTACATACACAGACATCATGTTATAATACAAAGTCAGACAAAAACAGTTATGGTACAGTCAGTAACTTTTTATAAAAATGGTTTTAAAAACATATGGTCTGTAGTTACTTTTGAAACATTAACTCAATAATTAGAAGCAAATGACCTCAAGCTAGCTGTTACCTTTCCCTCAAAGTTCATGCCAGGTCTGTATGTATCTAGTGTGTCCTCAAAGAGAACACGGACATAATCACGGATAAACACAGCTGAGGTAGAACCCTGCATAGTTATCCCTAGAAGAACAAAATACCATGTTTCATTACTCTATTTTGGAGAATAAAAATGGA
>NC_133374.1:26053539-26110222 GCF_049309525.1 Garra rufa
AAGCATCTTCCCCGCACCGCAGTGCCAGCTCCCGCAGGAGCCTCCCCCCCCCCTTTTTCTCTGCCGCAGCAGAGCCCGCTTCCGCAGAAGCATCTTCCCTGCACCGCAGTGCCAGCTCCCGCAGGAGCCTCACCCCCTTCTCTGCCGCAGCAGAGCCCGCTTCCGCAGAAGCATCTTCCCCGCACCGCAGTGCCAGCTCCCGCAGGAGCCTCACCCCCCTTCTCTGCCGCAGCAGAGCCCGCTTCCGCAGAAGCACCCCTTCCCAGCACCGCAGTGCCAGCTCCCGCAGGAGCCCCCCCCCCTTTTTTCTCTGCCGCAGCAGAGCCCGCTTCCGCAGAAGCATCTTCTCAGCACCACAGTGCCAGCTCCCGCAGGAGCCCTAGCCCCCCCTTCCCCCGCCCACCCATCCCATTTTCCCCACACTGCCGCAGCAGCGTTCACTCCCGCCGGGGAACACACTTACAACCCTTCTCTGCCGCAGCAGAGACCACTACCCTCCTCCATAGGAGTTTTTTCCATTTTCCCCCAATAGCGCTGGCAGCCGCTCCTCCCGTACATCAATTTACGCATCAACACTCACTACGAGCGTCCAGCATCCCTTAAGTCCTAAGCTTTTTGGGGAGCTATTCGGCTGCTGTCCTGCGATTAATTACTTGCTCTTTGGGGAGCGCTTATAGGGTTCGGGCCAGTGCTGAGCTCGGACCCCTCCCCCTGGGCGGGGGAGAGCCCCGGGCTCGGGAATGGCTACCGAGCTCGAGGCCCTCTCCCGGACAGCACGCCAAATACGCTCAACCTTTCACTCAGTTCATTATCTGTAAGAGGGAACTCGTTAAGTGATGTTTTCTGAACAAATTTAGGGAGGAGCTCGCTCAGATAATTAACACGGCTGGTTCACCATCAGCAATCATTCTCCTTATCCAATCAACCCAGGAAATCCCTATAAATATCACAACATTCCTACCTTCACTATCTCTCGTTTCATTAAAGCCCCTCCTCCACCCCGTCTCCTCACCTTTTGCCCAAAGGGGGGAGCGCTTATAGGGTTCGGGCCAGTGCTGAGCTCGGACCCCTCCCCCTGAGCTCGAGGCCCTCTCCCGGACAGCACGCCAAATACGCTCAACCTTTCACTCAGTTCATTATCTGTAAGAGGGAACTCGTTAAAGAGGCGCCGGTGTAAACACACATCCTCTTTATCGTCTTCAGCTTCTCTTAGTCTAGGAGTGCATGTATTCTCTCACCGGAGGCCTGCATGTGACGTGTGTGGTAATTTGATACAGCACTTTCACACGGTACGAGCTGTGCGGTGAGAACGCAAGCAACATTAGCTCTTGACAGAGTGGAATGCAATCGGTGCATTCATTGCTTGTTTGTAACGAGAGGCACGCTCTCATACCCACTTGCACTTGCATGTGGGTGTGGTAATAACAGCACTTCCGGCTCCCAAGGGTACTAAATGTGCTCATCACGAAAACGCATTCGCAAAGGAGGGAGGTGAGTTTCTCTGTTCCTCATTTTGCATGAGTGTGTATGCCTCTCGCTGCATTAACAAACGCATTTGCGGCGTCACCAGCGGCTCCTTGCTTGTGTATATTCCTGAGGGAATTTTGAACGCTAAATGGGCGGAGTATGTTTGGTTCCCGCAGGAGCCGAATATGTGCTGCGCGTTGCGATTGTGGAGTTAATTTACTGACAAAAAAAAGGGAGGGGGGATTTCCTAAGACTAGTTCAGCCATGATTATGGCAGAACAGACCTATTAAAGGTTGTATCAGCGATTTCTAGCCTGAAACATAAAGTGTCAATTTCAGCTGACCTTTCTTCACGATCCGCTCGCTGCCTGCCCCATAAATTGTCTGTGAAAAAAACGCGTCTCTCTGGTCAGCCTAGGGTCCGAGATATGCCAAAAAAACAGACAATTTATGGGGCAGGCAGCGAGCGGATCGTGAAGAAAGGTCAGCTGAAATTGACACTTTATGTTTTAGGCTAGAAATCGCTGATACAACCTTTAACTACCAGCTGTCTGAGGCTAGTTGTGTGTTAATCCCCCCCCCCCCCCTTTTCAGGGTTTGGAGGCTTTCAGTCAGTTTCACCTCTGGTGGAACTCCTACACACACAGATATCTGAGGATGTCTGTGTGTTGGCTTACTAACTGCTCCCCTTTCGGGGGTTTTGAGCAGTTCTCTTTAAGCTCTTGCCTAGATGGCGCTGTCTCGCCTGCTAGGGTTTTAAGTAGACAGCCCACTCTGTTGATCTGGGCTGCTTCTAGGAGGACTAACCGGAAGTCTCTCACTGATCTGTTAGTCTTCCCAGGCTCATTGGCTTCATTACTGAACCGGATTTTAACTCCTTAAACAGGTTTTGTTTAAGTTTAAGTTAAGTATAGGTCACGTATGGGTGAGTACGATCCATTTTTTTCTTTTAATAAAATAAAAGGAACTTAATACTGTCTCAGGCCTGTGTGTTGTGTTTTTGCTTTCAGCAAAAAGTATGATGAGTCTTCGGCGGATGCTCCCCCTCCGATCCTCTGGATTATGGTTACGGCAGTGTTCGTCCTTTCCACGCCACAGGTCGTGCGGTAAACCACCCTTACAGCATATGTTAGACATAGGACTTATGTCCTCTTCAAGGTAAGCTCCCTAAGTTTCTTTCTTAGGATTGCCCTTGGCATGTTTAACGCTGTCCTTTGCAGGCCTTTTCTGAAAATCCCTCTTCCAAACCCTCTCTGTGGACTCCAGATCCGGGAGTAATCTCATCAGCTGAAGGTTCTTCCAGCACCTCCTGAGTTTTTGTCTCCAAGGAGCAATTTCTCAGTCCTCCAGTTCCTGCTCCAGGAAATTTATGTCCTGTTGAGACAGGAACATAAGTCCGCTTAGACTGGTGTCTGTCGATCCCTCTGTTAGCCCGAGGGCACGGTCGGTTCGACCTAAGTAGTACTCCCCCTTTCTGCGGAAAGGGTTTATTCAGAGTACCGCTTTCGCTGACAAAGCCAGGTTTTCCTCCCGGTCATCTGGGTTAGGAGCCTGTCCTCCCTGTCCAGGTTGATTCTCATTCTTCAGGCCTTATGCACGAGCTGGACTCTCCCCTTTCCGAGGAAAGGGTCCTCAATGAGCGTCACCTAGGTGTACAGATGCTCCCCTTTCTGTGGAAAGAGTTTATATTGAGCGTCTCTCGTGTCAGACACCTTGAACCATCCCCTTTGAAGCTTGAGGAAGTATCTGGTGCACTCTGGTTCACCTGAAGTGTAGTTGCTCCCCCTTTATTGCTTAAGGGGTTTATTCTGAAGCACCACTTTGTGACTAACCTGTGGCTCCTCCCTGTGTCAGGGATAGGAGCCCGTTTCTTGCACCTCAGGGCCGATTCTCACTCAGGCCTCGGTTCACTTCCCTTTCTACGGAAAGGTTTCCTGAAGTGTCAACCCGTTAGGACGGGTTTTCCTCCCTGGTCTCAGGGTTAGGAGCCTGTCCTCATGATTCATTCCTGGAGCTCCCAGAATTCTACAAGGCACATCCAAGTGCTCCCCTTTCTGAGAAAAGGGTCCATTTAGAGCATAAGAACTCATGTTCCTCCCTGTGCGCAGGGTTTGGAACCAACCTTACAGCTCCCCTACTGTCCAGGGTTCCTTCAAAGCACCATCGCTGGGCGGCAAATCTCCCTCCCTTCTTAGGGCTGGGAGTCTACCCTGGGAAGATTTATGAGACCTTCTACAAGGATGTTGGTATGCGCCCCCTCTTTCAAGGGTTCACCAAAACTAAGCACCACTCCTTTGGTGGCCGAGCTTTCCTCCCTGTGTTTCAGGACCATCCGCTATTAGGGCGTGCCACTGCTAGTGGCCCCTTTTCTGAACGGACCCAGGACAGGTTTGCTGCCCTCATATGGGAGCCAGTTCCTGAGGGAATTAGGTAGCTCCTTGTTCTGACAAGTCTAAGTCTCCATTGAAACTTAGCCGTTTCCCCCAGAAGGAATTATTCTATTTCCAAGCCTTGAGCTGTGCCCTGGGTTCTAACCCATCCAGGTAAGTAGGTATCAGTTCAGGCCTTTGGCCGTGGGGGATAACGTTCTGACAGCCGTCACCACGTCCTATTAGGGGCAATTCTTTTTTGAACTGATGCTTAGTGCTCGCTGTCATAGCATGCACTCCCCTCAGCATGGAGGAGTGGGTATATCCGTTCCTTGGAAGGGAACGTCTCTAGGTTACGTATGTAACCATGGTTCCCTGAGAAGGGAACAAGACATCGTGTCCCCTACACTTCCTTGACATGCTTCGGACGAGAAGCTTCAGACGTTGAAGCGGATGTGTGTTTACACCGGCACCTTTTTATACAGTGATGCCCGGTAGTGACGCACCAGCAGCAGCAGTCGCCGCGGTGACGTCATATGATGTCGCCGGCCATTTCATGTAGTTTTTTCATATGCATTCTTCAGACACGAGTCACACTGCGGTGTTCCCCGATAGCGACCCCTAGGGTACGCGGTGTCTCGTTCCCTTCTCAGGGAACCATGGTTACATAACCTAGAGACGCTCTTCTGCATTGTTGGGTCTGACATATCGCATCTTCCTCTTCACAAAACCCCATAGATTTCCACTGACTGTGGAAACTTTACACTGGACCTCAAGCAACGTGGATTCTGTGCCTCTCCTCTCTTCCTCCACACTCTGGGACCCAGATTTCCAAAGGAAATGCAAAATCTACTTTCATCAGAGAACATAACTTTGGACCACTCAGCAGCAGTCCAGTCCTTTTTGTCTTTAGCCCAGGCGAGACGCTTCTGACGCTGTCTGTTGTTCAAGAGTGGCTTGACAAAAGGAATGTGACAGCTGAAACCCATGCCTTGCATACGTTTGTGCGTAGTGGTTCTTGAAGCACTGACTCCAACTGCAGTCCACTCTTTGTGAATCTCCCCCACATTTTTAAATGGGTTTTGTTTCACAATTCTCTCCAGGGTGTTGTGATCTTTATTGCTTGTACACATTTTTCTACCAAATCTTTTCCTTCCCTTCGCCTCTCTATAAATGTGTTTGGACACAGAGCTCTGTGAACAGCCAGCCTCTTTTGCAATGACCTTTTGTGTCTTGCCCTCCTTGTGCAAGGTGTCAATGGTCGTCTTTTGGACAACTGTCAAATGAGTAGTCTTCCCTATGATTGTGTAGCCTGCAGAACTAGACTGAGAGACCATTTAAAGGCCTTTGCAGGTGTTTTGAGTTAATTAGCTGATTAGATTGTGGCACCAGGTATCTTCAATACTGAATCTTTTCACAATATTCTAATTTTCTGAGATACTGAATTGGGGTTTTCATTAGTTGTCTGTTATAATCATAAAAATTAAAAGAAATAAACAGTTGAAATATATCAGTCTGTGTGGAATGTATACATTCTACAAGTTTCACTTCTTGAATGGAATTAGTGAAATAAATCAACTTTTTGAAGATATTCCTATTATATGACCAGCACCTGTATATACACACACACACCACCACCTCCTCTGCTCTTATCAGAGTCCTTGTTTCTGTCCCAGCAGTGGAGAGGGCGGCCTGCCAGCTGCACTGCTGCATCAGGGAATCACGGTCGAAGCTATGGGTCTTGCATTGGTAAGAAACATACTTGGTAGAAAAGGCTTACATCAGGGGTGCCCAATCCTGTTCCTGGAGATCTACCTACCAGCAGACTTTAGTTCCAGCCCTGCTTCAATGCAGCCGTCTTTAATTATAAAGTGCTATCTAAGCGATTAATTAGCTGGTTTAGGTGTGTTTGATTAGGTTTGGAACTGAACTTTACAGGATAGTAGATCTCCAGGAACTGGTTTGGGCACCCCTGTCTTACATGGTTGTTTTCTGAGTCTCGCTAGAAGGTCGGCGCTGCAACCTCAGTCCTGGCGGTTATAATTATGCTTCACAGAAGCCACAAACGTGAAACTCATGAGAAAACAAACAAAAATGCACCAAAAGTGAGAGCTGTAAGCCACTGCATCCGTACGTGCCACCATCTTACGCGTGCTATGCAGCTGCACAACTCAGTCGTTGCTTAAGTCAAGTAATCTAAGGATCCTATGGTGAAACAGCCACTTTTTTAAACCTTGAAATTTAACACATTACACCTAATACACAAAATAATGTTGTTGTTTTTTAGCAAAATCATATAACCCATTTAAAAAAAAATTAACTATTCCAAACTTTTAACCAGTAGTGTAGTTATACATATTATATTGTAAGTAATTTTTTAAGTACTAAACTAATAAAAAGTACTAATCTAATAAAAGGTAATGTTTTATAATTCATTGGCCATTCACAGAATTCCATGCACTCTATTTTGTATTTTCAGTTATTTTTAGTTTTTAACTTAGGCCTACATCTAAATATAAAATGTTTCCAGTGTGAAAACAACTACGTGCAGTTGTCCTAAACTTTTTATCAGTGTCTGCTGTAGTTGTGGAAGACATTCGTCTGGTCCTTGACCTGTGGTTTTTCTCATTACTCTACCTTATGTTATCTTGTATTTGTAAAGATAATAACCATAAATGTTTTCTTACGGTGGATTGGTGGCTCCACATGTTAACGACCATTGCAGCAGCACCGGCAGCAGTAGCGACAGCAGCATCCTGAGCAGTTAGTCTGGTTCATGCACAAAGAACTCGCCCAATGAACCCATCACACCAGAGCCCACTTTTATACTCCTCTGCCTCCTCCCTGTCTTACCACACCAAGGGAAGAAAAGTTGAGCAACTGGTATGAGGAGTTGGATAAGAAGTTGAGAGTTAGAGTTGCAAAGAAGCTGAATGAGTTTCACTTTTTTTTTTTTTTTTGCAAAAATTACCTTGACAAACAAACTGTATTGATCATTCGAGTTATGGGACACTTGGGAACTTTATGCATTGCAAGCAATACAATTAAAGCAAACAATAAAACAATATTTAATTAAGGTCACATTAGAAGCTCTGTAAACGTTTAATAGTAAGGGAAACAATAAATAAAATAATAGAATATTTATTTATTTATTATTATTTTTATTTGTTTGTTTACTTTACTTTTGCTTTACCAGGCAGTCATTATTTATTTTAATGACTTTAAACCCTGGTTCCTCAAACATCTTAAGCTATTAAAATCCACTATAAAAATATTTAGTTATAAGAACTATGATAAACTTAAAAAAGTAAATAAATAAATAAATTACACAGCACAAATTAAATTAAATTAAACTAAATTAAAGGAATCTTTTTTTATCAGGCAGTCATGATTTATTTGAGTGGCATAATCCTTGTTCTTGAACTATTAAAATGCATTATACAAATATTGGTAGATTTTGAAAAGCATTATAATCTGCAAAAGTAAATAAATAAGTAAATAAATAGGGTGTGAAAAATAATTTTCTCCCATTCAACTACATCTACTTATAATTACTTTTATTGGTTGACAGTTAAAGGTGTGACTTAACGTGACACTCACTGCAGAAAAACAAACGGCAATATCATGCGGCACAACATCGAACCATTAAAAATGTGCATGAAATCTCCAGAAATGTGCTAAATTGCATTCAGTGGGGCATTGAATTTTTGATGCATACATTATCAAGAGTCCTAAAATCAAGTTTTGAAACATATTGGGATTGTTTCACACATGGACAAAGACACATGACATTTATTATGTTTGAGAGGGTGTGGATTCTCACAGGTGTATTTGGAATAATGTGGGATGGGGTGAGGAAAACTTTTATTTCTGAGATGCTACACCTTCAAATTGGTGATTCAGTAACGGATTGGATAATTGGGTGTATGTCTTCCCACTTCCTGCTTAACGGGTTATAAATGTTTGTGTTTTTTTTCTGATTTCTTTATTTTAGAGATTGCTAATGTAATCTGGAGACTTTAGTGTACTAATCTTGCCGCTATTTTTCATTGATGACCATGCCAAAGACAGTGACCAGTCTATTAGTCACAAGTTTATGTGTGTCAGTAACAAAAATGCAAACATTCAGGTGTACTCTCAGTCTCTGAAAGGTGATGCAAACAGATAATTTCACAACAAGGAGCAGCTTTCCAAGCAACTACCACCCACTGATTAAATAAAACGTTTTTTGTTTTGTTTTTTGGAGGCAGTTTGGTATAGATCAAAATGGAATTTTTTAAGTGTTATCTGTAACGTCATGTTAATATTTAATGTATAATATTTGATATGAATAAATAAATATTGTTTGTATTTTTTGTTTTTATTCTTTATTTACTGCAATGATACAGAACAGACAAGACAAAATAGGGCAAAACAGATTAATAAAAAATAATGTTATGAGACCATAAACATCAGATTCCTTCATTCTTCAGATCTGGCACAATTCTCCGTCTCATACAGTGAGATTTGACTGCAACTGCACAAATATTAATGAGGATTCAATTTCTTATCAAGCGCTTGCATAGTGTTTGAATCTACGCAAATCTGTTAATTGTAAACCAATGCAATTTTAAAAAAGGACAAGACAAATAAGAATGCAGAAAAATACACAGGCCTATAATACATGCAATGCTTCACAATTCACATACACAGTTTAAGGTCTATTAATTATAGAATATTTATTGACTTTGGTATTTTCATATGTTGTTAAATTTTAAATTTGTTCTGTAACAGTTGCATTACCAAGAAGCAGCTGTGCCACGGCTTTCTTATTATTATTAGGGGTCTTACTTGGGAGCACCTCTGAGTTTAAGAGAAAATGGCAATGAAAATTATTGAGATGATTTTGCATGGCGAGCTACTCCCCCTTACATTCGGCTATATAAGGTGACAGAGTGCATCCACACATTTAAGTTTATGCTGGGGAGCTGAGACTGGTTCCCGGCATTAAGCGTGTGGTACAGGGTTGTGACAGGGGGACATACTGTCTCTGTTCCCTCGATCATTCCCTATCTGTCAGTCACTATGAATTTCACTGGAAGTGGCCATGGTGCTTTTCAAAATTGTATTGTTCAGGAGAAAGACAGCTTCAGATCTTTTTTCAGCTAGTCTAGATAAAAGCCTTGTCGTAACCAGAACGTTCCCTATTAAGCAGTCTCTCCCGCTGAGTGTTGCATCCAATCACGTGTTGCTACAAGCAAATGCAGAACAAAGTCACTCTGTGAGCCCAGGCTGAACAGGCCAGATTCGGATATAGAATCGAATCTAAAATTCAGCGAAATCAATTTAGAGTTAATAGTTTATGTTTCTTGACCGGTCGTCCACCGAATCGGTCAAATCAATATACCTTATCAATTCTGAAGTCTATTCACGCTCATGGTCAGGAGCGTAAATAAACTTAAATATTACTCTGGGAAACTAAAGCTAGGTAGCTTGATCTAGGCAAAATAGTACTTTGTGAACACAAAAGGCAAGACAAGTCTCTCAATGAAAACAATGATTTATTGAACTACACTAGAATTACAAAATCTAAGCTACTTAAAACACAAACACACACACACACACACACACACACACACACACACACACACACACACACACACACACACACACACACACACACACACAACATCTCCATCACCAGCTGAATTCTGGTGCAGGGCTGTAGCTATTGGCTGATAGGGTTACGGTTATTTAAAACGGTATATGGGATCGTTGGCGAAGGCAGTGTGAATGGGGTCTTTTTCTTTGGTCGGTTTTAATAGTCAGTGGATCGACGGGGCGGCATGGCCGTGATCTCAATTAGATTCGTCGCATTCTCGGGCTCGAGTTCGGATTCTTGTGTGGTTTTCTCGCGGCGAAAAATGCGTGGGACGCCGGAGGTACATTTATTGAGAGACTCTTGGACCGCACTTACTCGTTTGTGGAGGAGGAAGGCGAGGGTTAGAGTTACAGCGTATCCGACGATGGTTAAAACGCACAATGCCGTGTCGGCGGTGGACCAAGACAGAATAATTGGGGGACTGGCGGGTGGAAGGCGAGCAATGGCTTCCAAAGCCGTGTTAACGGGAGTTAAATCAATTAGTTACATTCCTTCTACCTTGATCCTTTCCTCCAATTCAGGATCGAGTTCAAAGGAATGCTGTTTGAAGAAGTGCGAAATTTCGAGCTCAGCTTTATACTCCTCTTCGGGGAAATGGTATAGTGCCAGGTCATCGATGTGGAGAATTGAGCCTTTAGAAACCTTGACCCAGAGGGTTTGGTTCGGCAATGTGATACGGGTAGCCGTGTCGTGCTGGTCATACGTCAGGGTAGCGGTACGCACTGAAGTACTGACCAGCCATTGGTTCCCGACAATTTCGGCTTGGGTCTCCTCCACCTGAGACCGTGGCATAGCTTCCGCGGAACAACTGGTATCGGGTCGGATGGATTCGAGGCCGCAAATGCCTTCGGTGTTATCCCGGACAAAGGGCTTGCTTGGACATAGATAAAGAATATCTTTGGTAAGCGTACACATTTTGAGGTTAGGGGCCAGATACAACTGCTCGTTATTATCGTGGTAGGCTACGACCTCGGGAGTGTGTATTTTGACATAGGTATCCCTTTGCCAAAAACCCACGTTCACGACGTCCTTTAACCGGTAGATGTTATTGGAGTCAATGACGGGTAGACTGAGGAGAAAGGCTATGTCCCCTGCATCTGGGTCGACATACAATGGGATGGCGCTGCCCAGGGAGTAGGCGAGATGGGCTTGAAGGGGATTAGCGGGACCAGTGGTCGAGGCGGCTAGTATGTTTTGGACTAGACTTAGGGGTATTAGGTAGGGAGGAATTCTGCCCATGGCTAAACTGTCAATTGAGGAGCTTATTTCTCTTAACATGTCGGTCATAAGATTGGTTAACAATTGAATTTGAGCTAGGTCATCTTGCACGACCGAAAACAGCTTATTGAGGGCATGGATTGTTTGGTTGAGCAGAGTGCTGTGGGTGTTCAAGACCGTAATGGTGTCATTCAGTGATTTTCCGAAAGTTTGTAGGGCCAAGCTTTGGACAAGCTTTCGGGCATTTCGGCTTGGATCTCTCCCACATGTCGTCGGACTGTGGCCAGGTTTACCGCTTTGGCGGTAGTCATGCCGATGTTAAACAGAGTTCCTACAGCCGCGGCAGCTCCCAACAGGGCGCCCAAAAACTGTTTGGAGCGCCGGTTGTACCCGCTTAACTCAGCTTGGGTTACGGTCATTTTTTGTAACTGGCGCAGCATGTGTGTCACATCTGCTTGTGCGTGGGTGAAGGCTTCCCGAGTCCAACGGGTGCCCGCCCACATGGTCTTAGGAGATGGGAGGGTGTAGTGTGCTCGGAAAACATCGCGGAGGTTGAATCGGACATACACCTTTTGGGTGTAGGTTTTACAATTAGTGATCAATAGTCCCGGTTGTTCACGGAGTACGATCCCTGACGCTGGTCTGAGCGTGGCGACTTCTGGCTGGGGTACGACCCCGACTACGCAGAGCAACAGGACGGCGAGTCTGAACATCTTCCTGGTGACAGAGAACACATAAGGGGACAGTTAGCTATGAGGACCATGGGTGGTGGAGCCACCTTCATTGTTAACCAAGAGTTGTGACAATAATTTGCTCATAATTTGGTGTAGAGTGTCAGTTCCACCTTCATGATCTAGGCTCTAAGGAAAAGTGAGTTAAGTTTTGGTGGGGCCTAGAGGAAAAGGAAAGCGGAAAAAGGGAAAAAGGGAAAAACAACACACAAAGACGTTAAGCGAGATTAGGCGTCAGGAATGATCGTCTCCTCGCGGAGAGGCGGTGAAGACAGGTGTAGGTGGTTTGTGTTGTGTTTGTGAGGGGGGTTGTGTGTGTTTTCCTAGGGGGACAAACAAAACAAATACATACAAACAAAACATAAGAACTTGTGTTAGCGTGAGATGTGGTCTGGGCTTGGTCTGTGTCAGTGGTTTTGGTTTTCCCCCTTTCCTGATTGGTTGGAGCCCCAATGTTTTTTGATCTGGTTTCGATGTACCCATCGAAGGACTGGCTCGTTGCGGCCTTGCCTGATTCTGATTTGGTAGGCAACGGGCGAGAGCTTGTCTACGATCTGGTGGGGTCCAGTCCAGTGCGGTAGGAGTTTCTTTGACAGACGATAGGGCCCGCTTTGCCGTGGCTTGGCAAAGCTGTAGTACCACACCTTGTCTCCAACATTGAATTCCTGATGTGAGGCCTTTTGGTCGTAATAGGCTTTACGACCTTCTGCGCTTCTTTGGAGTTGTTGTTGAGCGAAAGAGAAGGTCGTTCTCAGGTGTTGGTGCAGTTCTTCGAGGTACTGGTGAGTGGTGTATGCAGTGGCGAGGTTTGTATCTCCGGGTTGGTACAACAGGTGTAATGGGAGTGTCATTTGTCGCCCCGTCATCATTTCAAAGGGCGGTACACCAGTGGACTTGTGTGGGGTGGCTCTGGCAGCCATCAGTACCAGGGGCAACTTAATGTCCCAATCCTTTTGGTTGGCTGCTACATACTTTTTCAGCATGCTGACCACCGTGCGATGAACTCTCTCAACTTGCCCCGAGGCTCTTGGATGGTGACTTATGTGTAGCTTAGCTTGTATCCCGAGCATTCTCCATACTTCCTGCATTATTTCAGCGGTGAAGTGGGTTCCTCGGTCAGAGTTGATCCTCAGAGGTAGCCCGAACCTTGAAAAGACGTGGTTCATCAGCAGGCAGGCAGTGGTTTCTGCGGTGTCATTAGGGGCGGGGAGGCACTCCACCCATTGGTGAATTCGCAAACCACTGAGAGGAAGTATTTGTTACCTCGGGTTGACCGTGGCAGGGGTCCCACCCAGTCTATCTGGAGGTCTGACCAAGGGAAGGTGACTCCTTTCCGTTGTAGTGGTGCTCGGTGATTTGAGTTTGCTGGTTGGAACTGGCAGCAAACGAGGCATCCCTTCACATAATCCGCAATGTCTTGCTGCATTCCAGGCCAGTATGCCACCTGTTTCAGCGTATCGTAGGTGGCCTTTGCTCCGTGGTGTCCAGCACATGGGGCGTCATGAGCGTGCGCGAACATAATCCCCCTTAGGCACTGAGGGACCACAAGCTGAGGCGCAGTGAGTGGCTCAGGGACGTATGTGAGGAGACCGTCACGTAGATGCAGCATGTGCTTGATGGAATGGAGGGTGCGGAGGTCGGAGGACTGTGATAGGTCGGAAGGAGAAATAGTGTGGTTTGTTGGATCAGAGATATGAGATATAATAGTCTGCAGTATTGGGTCTGAGGCTTGGAGGGTGAGTAGGTCGTTGGTACTGAACTGTGGGGACAGTTCGACATGGGAGGAGGCGGGGTTGTGGTTGGTATTGGCCTGTTGGCGGCGGGTAATAGCGGAGACAGCGGGGTAGGGTGGAAGGGGGGGTGGGGTCCACGCTTCTCCATGCAGTGCACCTGTTTTAGCTAGGGCATCAGTTTGATCATTAAGGTCTTTGTCTTGGCCTGGTTGTCGTGAGTGGCCTCGGACCTTCTTCCAATACACGGTTATGTCATGGTTTAAGATGATGGCCTCGCATGCTTGGAATAGATTTTGATGCTTGACTGGTTTGTTGTTGGCAGTCTTGTATCCATTTTGCTTCCATCCCGCCAGGTGGCATGTGAAGCTCAGGCGAGCGTAGTTTGAGTCAGTGCAGATGAGGAGTTCTTTGATGTTGTGGGATGCAGCCAGCTGCAGCGTGATGAGCATGGCTGCTACTTCTGCATACTGAGAGGAATGCGGGCCTAGTTTGAAGTGTTGTGGTTGGCAGGGGTTGTTGTTGAGCCAGACCACGCCAGCGCCCGCTTTCAAGGTTCCTTGGTTGTTGGAGCAACCGTCGACATAAGCAGTGGGCATGCCCTCGCACACATTCTCATCAAAGTATTTGTGGTTTGTAAGCAGTGGTTGCGCTGGTTCGTTGGGCTCTGTGATTGTGCGTTGTGTATCGCTGGAGCAATTCTGGCAAGCTGCAAGTCCATTACCCAAAACTGATTTGTGGTTTTGGGCATATCGTGCCTCGACATCGCGTCCTTGAAGCGTCATCAGCCAGGTGGCTATGCGTGCGTTTGTTACCACGCCATCTCAAATTCGTTGGCTGTTGAGGAAGGTCACGGGTTGGTGACAGGTTTCTATGATGACTTTCTGGGCTCCGATGTAGTTAGAGAAGCGTTGAATGGCCCAGACGGTGCACAACAGAGCTTTCTCGCAGTCTGAATATTTGCATTCAGGCGGTAACAGTGTTTTACTGGCGTAGGCGACCACTCGCTTGTCTTTGTCATGTAGCTGATATAGGCCTGTGCTGAGGCAATGTTTGGAGAAACCTGCTTCCAGATGGAATTCTTTTCCTGGGTCTGGGTAGGCTAGACAGGGAGCAGAGCATAGACGTTGTTTAAGCTCGCTCATCGCTTTGTCCTGGTCTTCTGTCCAAATGAAGGGTTCATCTTTCTTGAGGAGAGATGTGAGTGGTCGTGCAATGTCAGAATAATTTTCAATGAATTGTCTTGAATAGTTGCAGACTCCCAGGAAGCTTCACAGCTCAGTGATATTAGTGGGGGGGGGGTTTATGGTTTGGATTGCTTGAGTGCGGCTGGATTGCGGTTTGATTCCTTCTCGTCCAACAAGGAGGCCGACATAGTTCACTTTGGTTTTGCACCATTGGCCTTTGTGAAGTGCGATTTTGGCACCTGCTGTAGTCAGCTGATTTAGGACGTGGTCGATTTCCTTTAGATGGTCTGCCGCGTTGGTGCTCTGCAAGAGCACATCGTAGACATAGATTATGTTGCCTCTGGCTCTGGCATCAGGCAGGCTTTGTTTAGAAAGATGTTGAATTCAGCTGGTGAGTTGGCATAGCCGAAGGGACACCGCGTGAAGGTATATTGTCGGTTGCCAGAATTGAATGCCAGCTTGTGTTGGTCGTCTGGATGTACGGGAATGGTCCAAAATCCGGAGGCAACGTCCATAGTGGATAGGATCATGGAGCCTTTGATTTTGGGAATTTCTTGGTCCAGTTGTGTCATGGGCCATCGTGACAGGGGTACCTGTTTGTTCAGTTTACGATAGTCAATAGTAGGCCGCCATTTGCCGTTAGGCTTTAGAACTGGCCAAATAGGTGCAGAGTATGTGCTGTTGCAGGGGCGGATGATTCCCTTTTCCAGCATGGAGTCGATGATTTCCTGTACCGACTCATACGATGCGATAGGAATTTTGTACTGACGCACATATGTAGGTGGTGCACTTGGGTTTGTCGGGATGCGCACGGTGTGGATGTTGGTTAGGCCACAGTCCAGAGAGTCCTTAGCAAAGGAGTCTTTGTATTTATGTAGGACTTCTTTGAGTCCCTGGCGCTCTGCATCACAGTGGAGGGCGTCCGCTTCATCCAAGATCTGCTGGATCTATGCGTTGAAGCCGGCATATGGTTCATCCGTTGTTGCCGTGTTGGAGGGGCTCTGAGCCATGAGGGTCACTTGTTCTGCTTGTGCTGTCAGAGGTTGGGAGGAGACAGCGTAGACTGCCAGGTGCATGTCATCAGTCAGCTCTGAACGACAGACGCTTTCTTTGGATACAGGCAGCACAGATGTGATGGAGATAGTTCCATAAGGTTTAGTGAAGATTGCGGCATCGTCATCTTCGTCGGTCAGCAGCTGGACTGGTATGGGGCCTATGATAGGTACTGTTAGCTCAAAGTCATGGAATTCTTGGCTGATGAGCCATCCCACGTGGCTGGCTTTAGGGAGTTTGATGTCTTGAGCCGTGCAGTTGTTGAACAGGACATATACAGAGCGGGATGACACTTCCATGAGGGGTGTGGCTTCCAGGGTCAGACCTAGCCTTAGGTAGGTCCTGGAAGGATGGAAGAAACCTAGTTCGCTGTTGAGAGTTTGTCCTGGTCGCATGTTCAGGCGGACGCTGACGCTCTTTCTGTAGGCGGGTATGGTGACTTCCTGTTCGTTAATCATGGCGCAGGCGTCCGGCACTGTCTGACCAGATCTGAGGTTTTTGAGGTTGACAGTGGGGTTCAGTTGGTGTGACGCCGGGGCCCAGATGATGTCATTCTCCGTGTCGATGCAGGCGTTGAGTCTGACAATGATGTCTGCTCCAATATATAGTTTGTGAGGCAGATCAGGGATTACCAGGAAGTAGTGGCTTAACAGCCGGTTGTTCCACTGTATGTCTGCTGCACAGATTATCTTGGAGGTAGCCATTGTTGTTGATTCGGGACTGAGAGGGAAGCGGCTATGCTTGGAAACATGTGGCAGGTGCTTGTGTCTCTGCTTCAGTGTTTTGAAAAGGCTTAGACTGATGGCTGAGACCTCTGTCCAGAGAGCCAATACTGCATCGGACACAGGAAGGTCCTGGAAATTTACAGCAGTTCTGATTTGGGGAGGACCTGAGGTTGAGTCCCACGTCTGCAGTGCGCAGAGAAAAGGGTCGAGAGCTTTGTTAGTTGCCGCTGGACTTGGGCTTGGCTCTGACCTTGACTTTGCTTCGTCCTGTTGTAGACGATGGTCGGTGTCTGTGGTTTGACACTGCGGTGCTTGTGGGTCTACTGACTGTAACGGGAGGGGCTCGCGGACTTGTGTCCACATCTTCAGGTGCTTAAAGTCAATTAGAGGTTCAAAGCGATTTAGCAGGTCTTTCCCGATGAGAAGTGGGTAGGTGTTTAGTGGTGAGATATAAACTGGGTGGATGAGATCCATCGGTCCTACAGTTAGCTGAGTTGCAGGCCCGTGTGTGAGTATGCTTGGAGGTTTAGTTCACACCTTTGGAGTTTGAGGGTGCTGTTTGCTCTCCTGTTTCTCTCTTGGATTTCTTCCAGGAGTTCAGTTGACATTAGAGTGATGTCTGCTCCTGTGTCCAAGAGGGCTTCCACTTTGATGTGGCGTTCAATGATGATGGAGAGGTAGAACTTTTTAGCTATACCTTTCTCGATGAGGTCACCAAGAAGTTGAGGCACTGGAGTGTGGGATGAAATCGGTAGACTATGGAAACTGGTTTGGGTTTCTTCAGAGGCGTGGCAGACAACCAGAACAGCACTTTCGGGCACTGTGGCGGTATCGTCAGCAGGTGGTGATGGGCGGCTGCTAACGTCCACCGTGCTAGGTGTTAGGTCGGTGTCAACCGCTGGAGCGGGGTGTTCAGGGTGACTCCCCTGTTCACCTGTGGTTGAGATAGTTGCAACATTTTGAGGGTGAGGTGCATGGGTGCTTTGGTCTGAGGTTTGTTGTGCCAGGTGGGTGCTGTCTTGTTGTTCTGCCGCTAGTCAGGCCGAATCTGGTTTTTCTTTCTTTTCCCAATTCCGATCCTGCTCTCTGCTCTAGAAGAACTCTTTCATCATCATCTTTAACAGCTCTTGAGAGTCAAGACTAGTTGATGTCTTTTGCTCTTGTACAGTTTCTGCTTGGGTTCTGTCAGTGTGGAATCTCGGTGGGTTTTTCCGACGGTTTCTTGGGCTGGTGGCTCCAGAGTGTGACTGTCCTGTCCCTTTGGACCCTCCGTTAGAGTCCCAAGATCCTCTGCCTGAGTGCTGCGAGTTCCATGAATTTTCCCATCGACTTTCCTGCTGCCTTGGCTGGTTCCGTGATCTCTCCCAGTGTTGTCCAGGTGATGACTGTCGCCTGGGGGGTCCATCCCAGCGGTCGTTTTTTTGTTTTGGTCGGGTGCCACTGTGGAGGTCCCGTTCCTTGTTAAGTGAGGATGACTTCCATTCTTTGGGTCGTGGCTTGACGCTGCCTTGGTGAACGGCGCCCTCCAGTGCCATTCCTTGACTTTGAGTGTTGATGTCAAGAATTGCGGCAGTTTTGGAGCCCTTTTCTGAAGCCATATTTTGCTTGCCGTAGGCTTTGTGTGCCAAGTCTCGCAGCTGCTGAGATGTCATTGTTCGTGGGCACGCTAGGACGCCAAGGTGGTGGCTTACCCCAGGATGGAGATTTCTGAGGAAGAGAGTTCTAAAGTTTGGGTCTTCCTCCATGCCGGGTTCGTTGCGAGCTCCGAAGTATGATCGTCTCAGTCGGTTGTAATAAGCTTGGGGCGTTTCGTGACGACCCTGCTTGGTTTCCAGGGTGGCCACCAGTCCTTGCTCTGATTCAGGGTCTACGAACTCTTTGATGAGGGCTTGGCGGAGCAGATGGAAATCAGTCTTTGTGTGTGAAGGCTGTCGGTCCAAGAAGCTCCGCACCTCAGGGCTAGAAGTTGATCGCAGAAGATAAAGTCTGTCTTTGTCCGTAACATTGGGTCTCATTTCTAGATGGAATTCTAAGTCTTTAAAGTATGCGTGAACGTCTTGAGAACCTTGAGCACTCGGGGAAAACTTGCTTATGTTTCGAGCCAGCTTGTCGAGGTCTTTTAGGTCCAGTCCATGCGATGCTTGCAGGCTGGCCCGGGGAAGTTCTCGTAGCTTGGGTGTGAGGTAGGTCTCTTCGAGGGAGCAGGTGAGGGTTTTAAAGTCGCGGTGGTCGCTAGAGTTTCTTTCAGTTTGGTGATCTCCTCAGTAGTTCTGGGGTCCTTTCCGTCGGACCTTTCCTGATGGTCTTGAGCCTCCAGTTCAAGCTGTCCAATGCGTCGCTGTGCGCTTTTCAGCTCCTGCTGGAGATAGGCGGTTTGTCTGTCGCTCAGTTTGAGGGAAGCAATGGCAAGCTCTTGGCAAGCTCTTTGTGTCTGTAGCTTTGGCTTGGATCATTCTCCATGATGCCTGTTATGTTGTTGTCCAGTTGGTCTTGTGTCTGATGTTTGACAGCTTCGGCGGCTTTGGGTAAGAGGCTGTCTGTCATGGCACTTAGCCAGATTTCCAAGTCCTCCCAGTGGCCAACGGGGTCTGTTGTGCGAGACATGTTTTGATGCCACGAGAGGAGACCAAACCACCGACTGACACAGACCTGAAGGAGAAAGAACAAACAAAACAAACAAAAAGAGAAACAAACAAACAAAATTGGAACAGGGGTGTGAGTGTAGTGGTGTCATGTGTAAGTGGGGTTTGGGCGTGTGGTGTGGAGGTGAGCGTGGTTCTCCCCACAGGTGGTTCACTGGTGTGTATGCCCCAAGCTAGTGTCGCTTTGACGGAGGTGAGGGGAGGTGTCACAGGTGTTGTAACTGCAAAAGAGAAAAGAAACAGAAAAGAACAAACAGCAAGGGCCGGCGTGGTCGGCTGCTCCTCCTTTTCCTAAGAAAAGAGGGAAAGGAGACAACAACAAACTGTGCACTTAGTGAAAGGCAGTAGGAGGAGAGAGAGAGTGGGGACTTCGCCACGCCTGGACTATGACTGTTATTGCAGCTGCCTCCGGGGTGAGGAAGCGTACGATAACAATGACAGTGTCGGCCTTGCAGCTGGTAGAAGTGACACTGTGCACCAAACAGAGCGTTTCTGCGGACGGTTTCACGACCGGCGCCTATCGATCTTTGCTGAACTCAGTTGGACCTTATCTGTGGTAGTTCAGATGGGGAAGAGTTAAACACGAGTTTAAATGACAACCTCAGGTTGACTGAGTATCGATTAATTGTCTTTTTAACAGCCCAAATTCTCTGCTTTCATGATTTTCACAGGCACGATCGAGGAACCAGCAGGTCAATCCCAGAGGAGAACAGTTAGAAAGAGAGACGAGAAAGGAGGGAGTGAGGGGAGAGTTAACCAATCAGAGAGTGTGGTTTTGCTCCCGCCCGTCTAGAAATGTGACCGGTCCTACCAGGACGATTCAAGCTTTGCTTCACCGAATAAATTTATGTTTACATTCAGTAGTGATGGTTATAAGACTCAATTGGGAACACTTGTTAATGTTTTAATCAGCGGTTGTGATCAATTAATCAGTACAAACAATTGAGGTTAAGGATAAGAAGTGACTATTGATTGAGAAATGCTGAGTCTTGTTTCAAATCAATAAACGACTGTTTCTGTTTACAATTTGGAAGACCTCATCAAAGATCGGTCAAGCCACCGTCATGTCTCTGCTCAATGTGCATCATATGACATATGATATGAGAGTGCTAAGAATAAAGTAAAACAAGAAAAAAAATATTTGATTGTGATTAAACTTAAAAATCAAAAGTGTTACAGTTATAAATTAAATCAATTAATTGATTAATTAATTTAAAACATAACATAAACATAAATTTCAAAATTAAAGCTCAATAATCTTAAAATTAGGAATTAAAGTTTAACAATCGCAGTCCAAAATTTAAAGTTCAAGATGTAAGACAAGAAAAATTTATTTTACATGAGTTTTCCACTTGGAGATGACAGGTGGTGACCAACCCTTAATAATGTCTCATTAACTTGATTACTAATGATCAACATCAAATCAAATCAAATCAAAGAAGTGTACTGTAGCAAGAAGATGTTGTTATTTATTAGTATTGATCAAAGTAACCAAATTAATCAGCTTTAACCTGGTATTTGATTGCAAAGCTCACCGCTTGGGGTCTTTGGACAGACACGCACACAGCAGGAAATGGAGCTTTTAAATCAAATATATGGAAATAGACGAACCACAACTATAATGTAATTTCGAGATTTTATAATAATATAATATAATAATGATAACGATTCTGATGGCTGGTTACAGTCGCATCAAGAAGGGACTTAAATTTAAAATGAAATCGTCAGTATTCCTGTCAGATGGGGAGAGTAAAGAAAACAAAAGGGAACCACTGTGCAGCGCTTTGAAGTTTGGGAAAACTTTGGGAATTGAGAGTTAGACAGTTAGACAGAACGTTCAACAGCTTGAGATTAAGTCACTCAGAAAACGTCACACACACTGCTTCAACTGTTACGGATCACCATAATCGCTATGTGCTAACTGCTATTCCTCAAAGCTAATGGCTTTTACATCGGCTTGAATGCAAGCGCGTTAGCTTTAGCTAGCTTAGCTGTTCCGCTGTTGTTTACAACGTGCAAGGGCGAACTGCGCCTGCGCACCGAGACTTTACCCGGAAAAGGTATGTTAGGACTTCCGGGCCGTTTCTATGACTGCAGAGATACAGTCAGCATGAAGTTCAGCAGTTTTAAATACAATGCATGAAATGGCAGCGCATTTCGGATTTGCACAACAAATAAGCACTATTTAGATTCTTATCTTATAGCACTGAATCATCTCAGCTCGTTAGAGTGAGGCACATTTATCCACAGCTTCACTGCAAATAATACACAAATTGTACACTGTCTCGGCGGACCCCAATTCTGTGCTGTTTTAAACAACACACAGCACATGTGGCCAGAACCACTTAATTTTATTTGATCAAGATTTCACAGTACTCCCATAAAATGATGCTTGTGTGCTCGCTCTACGCGGCGCGTCTCAAGTTTACTAGTTTTAAGCAAATACTTGGTAAAAGAGCGTTAGTTAGCTATTCTAGCGATCTTAAACTTGGGAGGTGTGTAACGTTAGCCTAGTTGAAATCAACAGTGGAACATGCACCGCGTTGCTAGGCTACAGAGCTCTATTTAACAGGAAAACAAGAAAACAAGCTTGCTTTTCTATTCTTTTGTCTCTGCGGACAATTTCTAAACGTTTAACTGTAGTTTCAATTCTTTAGAAGACAACTCGAGGCACACTTTTCACTCAATCCCAACTGTAGCCACAATAATGCTTGGTAACACAATAAACTGTTTCACTATCTGGTCTATTTTTTCCGGATAAAATAGAACAAATACATACAGAATGACTTGAATTTTATATCACAAAGTAACATTTGCCCGCTTTTCATTCACTCCACCATTATGTAGAAATTAACTCAAATTTAAAGTTGATTCGGATATAGAATCGAATCTAAAATTCAGGGAAATCAATTTAGAATTAATAGTTTATGTTTCTTGACCGGTCGTCCACCGAATCGGTCAAATCAATATACCTTATCAATTCTGAAGTCTATTCACGCTCATGGTCAGGAGCGTAAATAAACTTAAATATTACTTTGGGAAACTAAAGCTAGGTAGCTTGATCTAGGCAAAATAGTACTTTGTGAACACAAAAGGCAAGACAATTCTCTCAATGAAAACAATGATTTATTGAACTACACTAGAATTACAAAATCTAAGCTACTTAAAACACAAACACACACACACACACATTCACACGCACACTCATACAGTTTCAGAGATGGGAATTTAGGAATTTGGATAGAACCCAAAACGTGTTCTATTACTGTTACTAGCTTTTCAATTCACAACCTTAGAAAATCACAAAGCAGAGATCTAACTTAAACGAAACGCACCAGATTTCAACAAGAAATGTGAGACCTTGTTTACTTGCGCTTGTGCCGGAATGGGGATTCCGTCTGGGGGCTTGCCTCGGCAGAGATTTCTGGTTGGTTGCTAGTCTGCAAATGACGTCGTTGGAGAGTTCTTCAGCGATGAGGGTTGGGCAACGGGAGTTGCTCTCAGAGTTCGATTGGCGCCTGGGTTGCAAGGCGCGTAGGCTCTGAAGGTTCGAACCGGGATGCGAAAGTCTTTGCAGGTTCTGGTGAGTTCTGGAGGGCAAGAATGCCTTGTAGCTGGAACGAGCAGGCGATCTTCGGCAGAGAAAGTTTAGAGTCTTTCAGGATGTTTCGGGGCTCTTCTCGCTCAGTTCAATCAGGTCAAGTCGGCACTTCAAGCGCAATTCAAAAGCCAATGTTCTGGTTCGGGCCATTAGGTTTTAAGGGGTCTGTTAGACATGAACCTGGGGCTTGAAGTCCAATGGCATTTACACGGGGGCGGGGTCACACTTGATGCAACTCCTTCTGGCATGTGACTTATTAGGACACAGATTTATCTTCAATTTGGCTATCGATTATCATAAACTACAGTAATGCATAAAATATACACAATATCAATTTCTCATTCATTCAGACGAACTGCATTCATCACGACTATTCCTCAGACATTAAACATGATACATGTTACACATAGGATACATCTTTAATAACTTGGTTAACTAAGGCACGCCAGGCCTAAAGAAAAGAAACACAATTACACAGCAAACAATGGAATATACGGGAAGGTGGATCCCTCTTTGCAGAATAAAGTTCGATTGATAAAAAAAGTGTTCTTTGCTTCTTTTCGCCTTTGCATCATATTTGATAGCATGTAACGCACGTAGCGTGAGTTCAGTTTCATGCAGTGTGAAGGGAATTCTGAGGGGGGTTTCGCAGCAGGAAGGCTATCCTGTGATCCCTCATTTTTCTTAACTCAATTTGTTAACTCAAGTCACAAGTGGGTCAGGCGACCAGTTCTTTGGAGGGTCTCAGGAGAGGGGGGTGATCCCCGCAGATTGCCCTCTTCCTGTATCAGCGAATTCTTAGTCATGTGTTCGGTGAAGGTGACAAATCTCCGTTTATTTTAATGAGTCTCTCAGCACAAATAGCTAGTTGTTCATTTGATAGGATTATCTTTTATTGCTGCGTTGTTTCCCGGGGCGATCGGCAGACGGAGCTTTGCCGTGGACAAAGAGGCGCCCAGTGGCTTCGCGCTGTTTTGGCAAATGGTTCAGATAAAAGAATCTCTGATCTTCCTTGGTGTATGGAGATTTGTTCGTTACTTGTGTTTTACGTAACTAAAATCCTACAAGGTCCACTTCTTTCCTCTCCCAAAGACCAACCAAATTATTTGAACCATTTTGAGATGTGGTCTCCATTCTCCTGGAGATACATTGTCCCTGAACAGCATGTCTGCCCCTTGGTTCAGTCTGCCCAGCATATGAACTGCTCTTAATAACTGCCCATAACAGGAGGCATTGAGCCAACCTGTAAAGGGAGCGAGACCTAAGAACTGCCCCTTTAAGGCCAGCAGGAAGTTTTCAAGGCCAGAAAAACCGCAATCATCTTGAGGCAGTTGATATGCAAGAGTTGCTCTAGGTTTGACCAGGAGCCGAAAGCCAGTCTGCCAACAAAGCTGAAGGCATCAGTCGTAACTACCTTCCTTCTGTAGGTCAGTCCCAAGAGGACAGTCAAGAGGTTTTCCACGGCTCTAATGCACCGGTGGGTTACCTTGATATAAGACCGACCCAAATGCCAGGCATGGGATAGAACACATGCTTTAAACATTAAATGAAGAGGCTGCATATTAACCAGGCCTAACAGAATCACAGAGAAGGTGGCCGACTTGAGGCAGGGACCTTGACTACTCAGAAACAGGTAGCATTTCTCTGGCCAGGGGGACTGCTATTGCCCAGGCTCAGGTTTTGGCTGAGGCTGAAGAGGTGTTTAGCAGGCTGCTAAGTAAACGGGGTCTTCTGGTGACTCGAACCAGCCACCGCACTGGAGCACTTCGGCAGGAAGTGTCGCAGAGCCTGCAAGGTCTTCTGTGCCGCTGTAAAGTGCTCTGCAATCCCGCTGATTTGTCTCCCCACGCCATCAAGGAGACCGCCCGTGCTAATGGCAGGTAGATGGCAGCTATGGTGGCTGTGGAGAGGCACCTGTGGTTGACCTTGTCCGACATTAAAGAGCCCCCCGGAGGGACTGGGAGGCAAATCTCTCAGCCGGGGTATTCAAAGCCTAAGACTGACCTGAGGGTGGTCCTTCAGGCCAAGAAGGCTCTGACTAAGAAGCCCTGACTGGTGTGGTCCAGGGCTTCTAAGGGCTGTTCTCTCTGGGAAAGAGCGGCGAACACCTCATTATACGGTGCCCGTTTCTTCTCAGTGCCCACAGGGGGCCGTTCTGCTAACCCTGCCACCAGCAGAACATCAGGAAGCATCGTAGCGGTGCTGGGAGGCTTGCTACCTCCACGGAGATCCCCCAGACAGCTAGATAGGTGGCTTCCTGCCAGTTTACCATTTCAGTACCCCGAGCTAGCTGTTCCTCTAACACCAGAGGTCAGTCTCGAGAGATTAGTTGCCTTAGTAGATTCTTTGGCAGCGTGGGAACTTCTGCCAAATGTGTCTCGATGTCTCGTCTACATTTAGTTCGGTCCCCTCCACCCAGTTTCAGGGTGGTCTTCCCCACCGTGGTGGGTCCCAAGCAGGCTCTAGTAATGGAACAAGAAGTAGACACTCTCTTGAGGAAGGAGGCCATCGAGGTGGTCCCTCCTCACGAAAGAGAGTCCGGGTTCTACAGACAGTACTTCATTGTTCCAAAGAAAGATTGAGGCTTGTGTCCCATTTTAGATTTTCGCCTGCTGAATCGCTCGGTCATGCGTCTGAAGTTCAGAATGCTGACCATCAAGCAGGCCGTGTCACAGATCAGGTCCGAGGACTGGTTTGTGACAATAGATCTAAAGGACACATATTTCCATGTCTCCATCCTTCCTCAACACAGAAAGTTCCTGAGGACTGCTTTCAGGGGCAAAGCATACCAATATCGGGTACTACCTTTCGGCCTTGCACTCTCACTCCGCACTTTCATGAAGTGTGTGGATGCAGCTGAGTGAGTCGATCCTCACTGCAGTCGTGACATTGAGAGACGGCCGGTCACTCACTGTAAAGCAGTTCCAGTGCTGTCTCAAGGGGTTTCCCCCGAGGAGAAAAATCCGCTTTGCATGATCAAGGTCATGCAGCGCTGCCTTTGTGCCTTAGACATGTGGAGGAAACCTTGGTTCTTGTCACAGGGCCCAGTGCAGGGAGCTCCTTGTTTCCGTGTGATTCTAGCGACGGATGCATCCCTCACTGGTTGGGGAGCGGTTATGAGTGGCCGATCAGCCCTTGGTCAGTAGAGGGGTTGACATCTCACTTGGCACATCAATTGCCTGGAGATGCTGGCCGTGTTTCAGGCTCTGAGACACTTCCTCCTAGACCTATGAGATCGCCATGTGTTGGTGCGCACCGATAACACAGCGGTGGTCTCTTACATCAACCACCAAGGAGGTCTGCGTTCGCAATCCTTGTACAAGCTGGTACACCAGATCCTTGTGTGGTCCCAGGGAAAACTCCACTCAATGAGAGCAGTGCACATCCCTAGGCATCTCAATGTGGGAGCAGACTTCCTGTCGAGGCAGGGGCTGACGCTGTGTCCCGAGGCACTCTGATTGTCAACTTCGTCAATTGCCCGTCACCACCGTCAGACAGAAAATCTTGTGGTGATATCTGACGGTGTTGACAAATTTGTCATTTCTTTCACAAATCAAAAGGAGTTCATATAGTAGCCATTTCGTTTTTTTCTGTTGATGCTATTTGCTAATAGAACCTGTTTCAGGAAAGTAAAATGATCTAAACTTTTCAAATAATTTCCTCAGAAATTGGAAGATGCTGTGGACATATCATGGTTGACACAGGAAATATTAACATGAGGATTTAAAAAATTTTAAAACTATAAAACTTTGCATAGGTTAAATGTGGCAAGGGGGTCTGTTAGAGTGACAGCTGCCCATGATATTCCCTGATTTTATTGCATTTTAATGAATGTCTCACAGTGTTGACAAAAAGTGGGGACACAACTTTGAAACCTTATGAAACATGTATGTGTCATTGAAAAACAACCTGGTAACACTTTAGAATAATGGGCCGTTGTTAACAAGTAACTATGCAGGAAGTAATAGGTAGTTCTACATTAACACTTAACTTAATACTATTAACTAATAGAAAAGCAAGATTAACTAAGCAGTAGGTAAGTGATAATTTTGGACAAAGGTAGTCCCTTATTAGGTATTTGATAATTACTAAAGAAAAAAATTGTCATTGAGAACTACTTGTGAACTGTGACCAATTCATAAAGAATAACTAATTAATTATCACAACAGTAACATTTATAAAATCAACAATTAGGTTCTTTGTGCAAACTTAAATTGTGACTCTGACCAAAATATGAATGGATGTGTTCTCTGTTCATTTCAAACAAACATATAATTTATTTAATTAGGATGTAATGCCATCAATGATTGGATTCTCATGATTGGATTATTTCACTATTGTGAGCTGCATTTAGTTCAATGTTGTTGTTGTTGTTTTTTTAAGTATTCTGGGGCAGGCTTCTCTTTAGTTTGATAGTAAATATGTTATTTTGCTTCCGTAATGAAGACATTAACTGCATTTATTTTGTTAAGCACAAACACAACATTTTCCACATTACAATGTTTGTTAGAATATCAGTATAGTGCTTCAAAGAAATGCATGGCTGTACAGTATGTCATATAAAATATGATAAAAACTGTTTATTGTAAATTACTTGCAAAATCCATCTTAACCCCTCAATAATAACTCAAGTGTTACCTTGTCAGTCCTCATGAACTACTACTGTGATCTGGCCCATTATTTTAAAGTGAAAAACATCTTAACCCTTTCACTAATAACTCAAATGTTACCTTGTAAGTCCGCATGAATGACTAGTGTGATCTGGCCCATTATTTTAAAGTGAAAAACATCTTAACCCTTCACTAATAACTCAAGTGTTACTTTGTAAGTCCGCATGGACTACTAGTGTGATCTGGCCCATTATTTTAAAGTGAAAAACATGTTAACCCCTCAATAATAACTCAAGTGTTACTTTGTCAGTCCGCATGAACTACTAGTGTGATCTGGCCCATAATTTTAAAGTGAAAAACATCTTAACCCCTCACCAACATGTCTATATGCAACGTGATCTCATGATAATTCGTATGTGTTTACATAAAATGTGGTTCTCCAAAACGTACATTTACTCACGTTTTTCCAGACACTAAAACATACAATACTGACGTATTTACAGCATCTAAACGTACAAATACTTAGTATTTTTAGCATTTTAAGGTCTACAAAATGTTAAACAAGACTACACTTTAAACCATTAAAATAAATGACATTTCTGCAATCGTTTAACCATTCATGTAATATTAGCTTCGTTTGCCGTGGTGGGACACAAAAGGCGTTTTCTCCGACATGCTGTGACTAACAATACAACCATAAAATGCACCAAACACGCATCATAATCATAAAATCAAACAATTTTATTTGTACGCTGTAATCCAGATCTTCAGAATTCATACGATTGCGAGGAACAGACCCAAATTCAAGCCTTTATATGACGATCGTTACATCTCCATCCCGAGCAGCGACTCCAGCAGCAACAGCAATAAACCCCCGCGCTGCAGTGCATCATAAGTTCTTTGAGTGCATTTAACAATTCAAATACAAACGCACCAGGAAACTACAGGCTTTACGGCAGGAAAATCAAACGTTCATTGGCTCTTGCCAGCATTCGCTACAGATTACGACATGTCGTGTTTCTGGTGAGATTTGTTTGAACGATGCGCAGGCGCCATCACGGAGAGGATCAGGATAATATTTTCAGCCATCAGCAACCTAAATCCTGCTCTGTACCTCAAAGAAACCTACTGTCTGTATTCCGCCAGAGACGACTGCGGCTGCAAACGCATAGTCATTTGGATTACTTTTTGGTACGGCTGTTGACAGTTTTGCAATGAATAAATGATTGCGATTGCACGTTTCCATCTTTCGTGTTTTTCTTTATTACTGTACAGAGAGAGTTATGGTTAACATTAGGTTTAGACGTAGGAGTGTGATTAGTGACTATAAATTTTTTTTATGCTATATTGTTATCAAAATGAGAATTTTCCTGCATATTTTGGTCAGTTAACGTTACGTTTTATATATTACATTTTAAATCACTTATTAATATAATGAAAAAATGCATATTTACTGTAAAATGGTTTAGATTTGGGGGTAGTGTTACGGATTGGCCAGGCTCCAGCACCAGTCACACCCAACGATCTCAATCACCAGCATTCTGATGTGCACCACCTGCACATGATTATCACTCACCCTTCAAATACACACACCGCACTTCAGTCTTTGTCCGGGCTCTTCGCTTGTACACGGACTCATTGTGTCTCTTCATTTGAAGTCACAATTATTGATCTAGTCGAAAGAACTTACCTGTCTGTCTTGTATTCCAGTCCTGCATTCCTCGTGTCTCCAGTCCCGTCTGCGGTGTGTGTGTGTGTATCCAGCCGTGCTTCAGCGCTCCCGCATCTGCCACGTAAAGATCTACATTACCCACGATTACCTTCTGCAGTTACCTCATCTCATCTACGCTACTCACCTCCTGGATACCTGTGAAGTTTTCATCTCTCGCTCTGCTATCTATAAATAAACTCAAATTACGTTACTTACCTGTCTGTCTTGTCTGTGTGCTGACAGAAGCCCGGACCGACACAGTGACAGCATGAGCACACCTGATCCGTTTCAAGAGCTGGTAGACTCTCTCATGAGAGCTCTCCAGCGATCACCCATTCACAGCGCACCTGTCAACCCCACCAGAACGGCACCCTGCACTTCTTCGCCTACTGTTCCATCTAGTCCCATGGCTCGACCGGCGCCCTACTCTGGCCGGGCGGAGGAGTGCAACGGATTTTTACTTCAATGCTCTCTGGTATTCGTGGCAGCCCACGTTGTATCCTACTGATCAGTCGAAAATTGCGTTTATCATCTCCCTGTTAACAGGTCCTGCTTTGCAATGGGCAGATACCTTGTGGAATCAAAATGAACCCGCAATACAATCCATCCACTCCTTCACCTCTCATTTTAAGGAGGTTTTTGGCCAATCGGATAGCGACATCACCGCAGGTGACCAACTATATCATCTGAAGCAAGGTACCATGTCCATCCAAGAGTACTCACTGAAATTTAGAACCCTCGCGGCTGCCAGTGGGTGGAACGAGCGGTCCTTGATCACCACATATCGGCTGGGACTAGAACCGCGACTTAGGATGCAACTGGCTGCTTTTGACGACCGTGAAGGTTTGGAGAAGTTTATTCAACTGTCCATCAGATGTGCCGAGCGAATGAACACCTACTCACCCGAAATGACCGTTGCCACACCTGCACTCCTCCGTCCGCCAGAGGGAATGACCCCTCCAGAACCAGTCTCTGAGCCCATGATCCTAGAAACCGGTAAACTATCGACAGCTGAGCGGCAGAGGAGGCTGACCCGGGGTCTCTGTTTATATTGTGGATCCAGTGGACATCTTCGGTTGAACTGTCCTTCCAGACCAACGGTTACCAGGGTGAGTGTCATACATTCGGATGTGGAAAAATTACACCCGTTGACTACCAATATCCAATTGTTTACTGCCTCCTTTTCTGTGTCTGCCACAGCCCTCCTTGACTCCGGGTCAGCAGGCAACTTCATCTCGGGGTCCCTCTGCCGCCAGCTCAAGCTCCGCACCCATCCCACGACTACGAGATACAAAATACACTCAATAACTGGTGAGTCATTATCACAGACACAAGTACAACGAAAGACGGAGGTTATTCACCTGCAAATTGGTATACTTCACAAAGAGAGGATACAATTGCTGGTTCTGGAGGAAGCCACCATCGATGTCATTCTAGGGCGCCCGTGGCTGGTGAAGCATGATCCTATCCTCTCTTGGGGCACTGGTGAAGTACTACAGTGGGGTGAGAATTGCTTCCATACATGCTGTCTTGAGGCTCCACGTCCTGTCAAGAAATCCATCCCTGTCTATATCACGTCTGTCGAGAGTCCTGTAACCCAGCAGTCTGTCAAGATTCCAGAGATCTACTCCCAGTTCAGTGATGTCTTTTGCCCCAAGAGAGCTTCCCAGCTGCCTCCTCATCGGCCATGGGACTGTGCCATTGACCTGGTTCCCGATGCACCATTGCCTAGAGGGAGGATTTACCCGTTGTCGCTTCCCGAGACCAAGGCCATGGAGGAATACATCAAGGAGGCGTTAAATCAGGGGTACATACGGCCGTCCACTTCTCCAGCGGCATCCAGCTTTTTCTTTGTTACCAAGAAGGACGGAGGGTTGAGGCCGTGTATCGACTACAGAGCCCTCAATAAATACACTGTCAAATTTAAATATCCCCTTCCTCTCGTCCCTGCGGCCCTGGAACAACTCCGATCAGCTCGTATCTTCACTAAGTTGGACCTCCGCAGCGTCTACAATCTGGTACGGATACGTGAGGGGGATGAGTGGAAGACAGCCTTCGTGACCCCTACTGGCCACTACGAATATTTGGTCATGCCCTACGGTTTAGTAAACGCCCCCTCCGTATTCCAGAACTTCATTCATGAAGTGCTCCGGGAATTCCTCCATCGGTCAGTCGTAGTGTACATAGATGACATCCTGATCTATTCCCGGAGCGAGGCCGAACATCGCCACCACGTTGCGGAGGTCCTTCAACGATTACGGGAACATCAGCTGTATCTGAAGGCGGAGAAGTGCTCTTTCCATCAACCATCAGTACATTTCCTCAGATATATAATCAACCGCCATGGAGTCCGCATGGACGAGGGGAAGGTGGACGCAGTCATTTCCTGGCCAGAACCCAAAACCGTTAAAGAATTACAGAGATTCCTTGGATTCGCAAACTTTTATCGTCGATTCATAAAGAACTACAGTCTGATTACTAATGCACTCACCAATCTCCTCAAAGGTCACCCGAAAAGTCTTGTCTGGACCTCAGAAGCATCTGCTGCTTTCACAAAATTAAAACAAGCCTTCACTCAAGCTCCACTTCTTACCCATCTGGACCCAGACCATCCGTTCATCGTTGAAGTGGATGCATCTACCACGGGAGTGGGAGCCGTACTCTCTCAACACCATGGTACCCCTGCACGCCTCCATCCATGCGCCTATTTCTCGAGGAAGCTCAGCCCGGCTGAGAGGAATTATGACATCGGAAACCGGGAATTACTGGCCATCAAGCTTGCCTTAGAGGAGTGGCGACATTGGTTGGAGGGAGCCAATCATTCATTTCAAGTCATAACAGATCACAAGAACTTGCAGTACCTCCGTGATGCCAAACGATTATGCCCTCGGCAAGCCAGGTGGGCTCTTTTCTTCTCTCGCTTTCATTTCACCATCTCATATCGCCCCGGTTCAAAGAATATCCGTGCGGATGCCCTTTCTCGTCTACATGAACCTGAAGAGACCTCAGATACTCCTACCAATATCCTTCCCTCTGAAATCATAGTCAGTCCTATCGAATGGACATCCCCTCCAGCGGTCGCCACTCCCGAACCCAGGGCTCAGTCGGGCTGCCCTCCGGGCCGCCAATACATCCCACAGTCACAACGGGTAAATCTCATACATACCACTCACACCTCTCTAGGTACCGGTCATCCAGGGACCAACAACACTCTCTCGCTGTTGTCAGATCGTTTCTGGTGGCCCAACATGGCAAGGGATGTGAGGCGGTACGTACAAGGCTGTCGAGAGTGTGCCATGGCCAAAAGTCCTCGCCATCTACCTGCGGGAAAACTCCATCCCTTGCCTGTCCTGAACCGCCCCTGGTTACACCTAGGAGTGGATTTCATGACCGATCTTCCGCCCTCAGAGGGAAACACTTGTATCTTGGTCATCGTAGATCGCTTCTCCAAGTCCTGTCGCCTTATCCCATTGAAAGGTTTACCCACTGCATTTGAGACCGCCAAATGCCTGTTCAATCAAGTATTCAGGTATTATGGAATCCCCGAGGACATCGTGTCCGACAGAGGACCACAATTCATATCCCGCGTATGGAGGGCCTTTTTCAGACTCCTAGGTGTGACCGTAAGCCTCTCGTCCGGATACCACCCGCAAACTAACGGGCAAACCGAGAGGAAGATCCAGGAGGTGGGGCGGTTCCTCCGGACCTTCTGCCATGGTCACCAGAACTCCTGGAGCCAGTTTCTGGGATGGGCAGAGTACGCCCAGAATTCCCTGCGGCAGCCGTCCACGGGTCTTACGCCCTTCCAATGTGTGTTGGGATTTCAACCACCACTTTTCCCGTGGAATGGAGAACCATCTGACGTGCCCACAGTGGATCACTGGTTCCGGGAGAGCGAGAGAGTCTGGGACAATGCCCATCACCATCTTCAGAGGGCAGTGCGCAGAGCGAAGACCATCGCGGACCGGAGGAGGATTTCAGGTCCCATCTTCACTCCGGGTCAAAGGGTTTGGCTCTCCACCAGGGACATCCGCCTGCGCCTGCCCTCCAGGAAACTCAGTCCCAGATTTGTTGGTCCCTTCACTGTCATGGAACAGGTCAACCCAGTCACATACAAGTTGCAACTTCCACCTCAATACAAGATTCACCCCACCTTCCACGTTTCACTACTAAAACCTTGTCACGACCCTCTGCTTCCCTCCACAGAGCCTGGCCAAGAAGAACCCCCTCCTGAAATGGCAGTGGAAGAAGGCACCATCTATTCCGTCAGAGAGATCCTGATGTCCCGGCGTCGTGGTGGTCGCCTCGAATACCTAGTGGACTGGGAGGGTTATGGACCGGAAGAAAGATCTTGGGTACCTCGTGACGACATCTTGGACCCCACACTCATCGAGGAATTCCATGCGGCTCACCCAAACTATCCAGCACCTCGAGGAAGGGGTAGACCACCTCGACGCCGGAGAATTCGGCCCCCAGGAGTGGGCCGTGGGGAGGGGGGTGATGTTACGGATTGGCCAGGCTCTAGCACCAGTCACACCCAACGATCTCAATCACCAGCATTCTGATGTGCACCACCTGCACATGATTATCACTCACCCTTCAAATACACACACCGCACTTCAGTCTTTGTCCGGGCTCTTCGCTTGTACACGGACTCATTGTGTCTCTTCATTTGAAGTCACAATTATTGATCTAGTCGAAAGAACTTACCTGTCTGTCTTGTATTCCAGTCCTGCATTCCTCGTGTCTCCAGTCCCGTCTGCGGTGTGTGTGTGTGTATCCAGCCGTGCTTCAGCGCTCCCGCATCTGCCACGTAAAGATCTACATTACCCACGATTACCTTCTGCAGTTACCTCATCTCATCTACGCTACTCACCTCCTGGATACCTGTGAAGTTTTCATCTCTCGCTCTGCTATCTATAAATAAACTCAAATTACGTTACTTACCTGTCTGTCTTGTCTGTGTGCTGCCAGGTAGGTTAAGGGGGCTATCTAAATCGCTTATTAATGAAATGATAAATTTGCATATTTGCTATAAAATTGGTAGGTTTATGTTTGGGGGTATTATGTTTGGGGGACATTTTAAAATTAAAGTAAAATTAAACTCTTAAAATAAATTTGGCACAGTAAATATACATAGCCACAAGCAAGGTAACACTTGAGTTATTAGTGAAGGGTTAAGATGTTTTTCACTTTAAAATAATGGGCCAGAACACACTAGTAGTTCATGGGGACTGACAAGGTAACACTTGAGTTATTATTGAGGGGTTAAGATGGATTTTACAAGTAATTTACAGTAAACTTGCACTGAAGCACTAGTGATATTCAGACATTGTACTGTGAAAAATGTTTTTGTACTTTACAAAATAAATGCAGTTAATGTCTTCATTACGGAAGTAAAAGAACATAATTATTTACTATCACACTAAAGAGAAGCCTGCCCCAGAATACTATTAATACTAATACTAAAAAAAACATTGAACATTGAACTAAATGCAGCTCATAATAGTGAAATAATCCAATCATGAGCATCAAATCATTGCTGGCATTACATCCTAATTAAAGAAATTATATTATATGTTTTTTTGAAATGAACAGAGAACACATCCAGTCATATTTTGGTAAGAGTCACAATTTCAACCGGTGATGGTGGTGGTGTTCATAAATTAGTTTGCACAAATAACCTAATTGTTGATTTTATAAATCTTACTGTTGTGATAATTAATTAGTTATTCTTTATGAATTGGTCACAGTTCACAAGTAGTTCTCAAAGACAATTTTTTCTTTAGTAATTATCAAATACCTAATAAGGGACTACCTTTGTCCAAAATTATCACTTACCTACTGCTTAGTTAATCTTGCTTCTATATTAGTTAATAGTATTAAATTAAGTGTTAATGTAGAACTACCTATTACTTCCTGCATAGTTACTTGTTAACAACGGCCCATTATTCTAATATGTACACTGTAAATTCTGTTTACTTGCGCAGTACATTGCAGGCTGTAATTTAAGCTATATGGTAATACAAATTTTGATAAAACAGAATTATGTATGTGCAAATGTATTGACTTATGTACAAAATATAGAGAAAATTAAAAGAATAATGAATAGTTTTGAGAAGTTATGTACAGATGTACAGTCCTGAGATATTATGCATTGTTCAGGTGAAATATAACCTGAGAAAAAAGCTGTTCTAATGCCGCTCAGTGATGATTTATCTGTAATAGCCAAAAATACATTGTATGGGTCAAAATTATAAAAAAATTTCTTTTATGCCAAAAATCATTAGGATATTAAGTAAATATCATGTTCCTTTATGATATTTTGTAAATTAAAAAAATAATAATAATACATTTTGATTATTAACATGCATTGCTAAGAACTTAAAGGTGATTTACTTGATTTTTTTTACACCCCCTTAGATTTCAGATTTTTAAATAGACAAATATTCCCATATCCTAACAAATCATACAACAGTGGAAAGCTTATTTATCCAGCTTTCAGGTGATGTCTAAATCTCAATTTCAAAAAATTAAACCTGGTTTTGTGGTCAAGGGTCTCTCTCTCTTACACACACACATGTTGGGTTTACATGTTTTATGGGGGCATTCCATAGGCGTAATGGTTTTTATACTGTACAAACCGTACTTTCTATCGCCCTACACCTACCCTACACCTAAACCTAGCCCTCACAGGAGATTGTGCACACTTTTACTTCGTCAAAAAAACGTATTGTGCATGATTTATAAGCCTGTTTCCTCATGGGGACCTGAGAAATGTCCCCACAAGGTCAAAATCTACTGGTATTCCTATCCTTGTGGGGACATTTGGTCCCCACAACGTGATGAATACCAGGTGCACACACACACACACACACACACACACACACACACACACACACACACACACAGAAACTCAAAGAAACTCAGCATGCTGAGGTAAAAATGTATTTTTAATGTAAAAGTTTTATATTTAATATACAGATAGTTAGGCAACATCACACAACATTTTCACCAACACAGCTGTTTAATAGTTCAATAAACAGTTTAATAAGCAAGTACAATAATATTAGGTCCCTTACATTTTAGGCGCAGTATTGCAGACTGCTTTTGTTCTATTTCAGAAGCGAAAATAATTTCAAAGAAAGACACAACTCACAGCAACCAACCTTTTCATTGCTGAATGATTTAGTGGTTTGAATGAATCAGCTGAAAAGTTTCATTAGCCCATGCGCAAACATCTGATGAATCAGCCATTTGAACGATTGTTTAAATGAACGACTCACTCATTAGACGCTCACTTGCCGTTACCTACTTGTGTTGTAATTTCACATAAAAGTATAATTTCCCCCATCATTGCTTTTTTGTATATTCAAAAATATTTTAAACAATCTCATAACATTATTTAATGACGTCATATTTTGGAAGGCATCTGCACCAGAACGCTCTGCGTGACGGTATCAACTCTGCCTTTGTCTGGCAAAGACACCACTTTATTGCCACACAGTCCTTGGCTCTGCACCGCCTCAGCACGCACTGTAATGTTCACCTTTCCTGTAAAACAAGCACACCAGTGACAGTGGATTTAAGTCACAAAAGAAACAAAGTACCCCTGGGCCTGCAGTAATAAATAAAAAATAAAAATCTGTGACATTCAAGGCATTAAGTCCACCCAAAAATAAAATTTTCTCATCATTTACTCACCTTTATATCGTTCCAAACCTGTGTGTCTTTCTTTGTTCTGCAGATAAGATATTTAAGATATTTTGAAGAAAGTTGCTAACCAAACAGTTTAGTTCCCATTGACTTCCATTATGTGTTTGATAACCATAACCAACATTCTTCAAAATATATTTTGTTTCGGCAGAAGAAAGAAATTTATACAGGTTTGGAATGACATGAGAGTGAGCAAATGATAGAATTTTCATTTTTGGATAAACTATCCCTTTTGTAAATGAAACACTATGTCCTGGTAAATAAGTGAAATAATGTTTTCAGTTTGGGGAAGCAAATTGAAATAAAAATTTGATTTTTGTTTGTTTTTGCTCATATAGAAGTCAAAGTATCTGGCTTACCCAGTTCAGAGGGTGTAACAATCCACTGGAAGGTTTGGCTCTCTTCAGAGCAAACACACTGAGTGTAAGTGCAGCTCTTGCATGGCTGAGTTGTGAACTGCAATGAGTTTACCAGCGTGACCTTCACCTTTATTAGAAGACAGAGATTTGTAGAGTGGCAGCCTACAGGAAATGTTTTCACTTGCAAAACCTCTCCAGTACAAGCAAGTAAACACAAGGGGGCTTACCATGATACATTTGGGGAGGTAGTTGAATACAGTGGCTTTGAAAGTGAACATCTCCTCATAAATAACAGCGTAAGGAAGGGTGAGGCTCACAAAGAATGGCTTGAAAGCAGTGAGATCAGTCTTGGGAGCCACTTTAAACCCGGCTTGGGATGTGCAGAAAGCCCTTATTGCCCATTTAGTGACAGTGTCCGGGACCATTTTTGCAACTTTCACAGATCCTGATTTTCTGATAAAAGAAGAAAATATTAATTAAAAATATTTTTTAAAATATTATTAAGTTAGTAATGTGTTAAATAATTATTAAGCTCTAAATAACTTCAAATATATATATATATATGTTTTTTTAAAGGGCTATACTGTATACAGTATATATACCAATGTCAAAGTGTAAGATACATACCCCACAGGTATAAGATCCCATATCCAGGTTTCTGGAAAGGATTTGCGGATCTCCTGAGTAGGTTTTTCTTCTTCTGAACCATATCCAAACTCCAGTCCAGACAGGACCATTGGCTTTCTCAATCGGGTAAAATCATACAATTATTCAATACAATCAAAAAAATTTATTGATAGTTTAAAACTTGCTTATTATTAAAGGTATCTTTATTATTTTTTTTCAATTAATCAAATCTGAATTAAAAAAAAAAATATATATATATATATATATATATATATATATATATATATATATATTTTTTTTTTTTTTTTTTTTTTTTTTCCGTTGTAGATGTAATGTAAATTATGGTGTAACATACAGTAGCTGCATCCAGCTCGGCCTCTGGTCTCAACAGCATCACACTCTGATCAATCGCCCGCACAGAGCACAAGGAGCCAGGATTGGCTTTCAGGATAAAATATACCATCTCTTTAGGCTCTACGGTGGAAGACGAGAACTCTAAGGACACCTGTAAAAGCACAGGCATGCTCTCATCACACGTTAAAAGCTTTGCATTGACCTCTGAAATTAGATTTCATGTGTGGTTTTCTGACCTGTGACAAACATGCTTGATTAGGGATTAAAATATTGCCTGCCACAGCTTCTCCAGAGGGAAGAATTGTGTAAACCACCACGTGAGCGAAAGGAACCAAAAGGTGCTGATCATTCAATGTGAACTTCAGGTCCCCTGTGATTACTTTTATGAAAGTGAGAGAGCAAAACAAAAAAGACACATGCTGAAGCACAATGTACACAGACCGAAAAAATATACTTAGACAATAACTGATCGCTAATGTAAAAGAGCTGTGTACCTGCGCCATTTCTGCTGTTTACATTCACAGACAGAAGACCAATTTGAGCCATTACGCTTCTGGATAAGACCTGCATTGCAGGAAGATAATTACTGTATGACTGCGATTTTTTTCATAATCTCCTTGTGTAATAGCTACAAGATAGAGCTTCAAGAAAAAACCTTAAAGGGAAAATTCTGTTTTCTCCACCCAAAAGAAGTTAGGAAACCACAGAAAATTCTGTCCAGTCTTGCCCATTATTTTCATATTTTGCTAAAAATTACATTTCCACAATATATTTTTTGTGTTTGTGTAAGAGGGCATTAATCTAAATGTAACAATTGGGAAAATTAGCATAATCAATAGCATGTATATAATATGAAGGTTATATATAATATAAGTTTCCAATATAAATCTACTCAGATAATCAAATACATTTAAATATGATATACCAATATGGCACTTGATATATCATGCTTCCTTACAAAAAAAAAAAGCTTGTTGAGCAATAAAACAACCGATCAATTGATGGAAAAATAAAACATACCATGTAAGAGAATTGCAAGGTTGTCTGGCCAAGTTTCAGAGCACTGGCATCAATGGTGTATCTGACCATCACTGTTATTTCATTGTGACAGCTGGGATTCTCTGGAGCATACGTCAATAGCAGAAAACTGTTGTCTTCAGAGTGAAAGGGTCTTACATCGTGGTAGCCTGATGCATAATATGTATAAGCTTCAGAATCAGGCCGTTTTTTACCTCCCTTATGATTAGCCTAAAAAAGTTTGCAAATCATCAGTACAGCCAAATTATATACAGTATCTCACAAAAGTAAGTACACCCCTCACATTTCAACAACCATTTTATTATATTTTCTCAAGGGACAATACTATAGAAATGAAACTTGGATATATTTTAGAGTAGTCAATGTGCAGCTTGTATAGCAGTATTGATTTACTGTCCCCTGAAAATAACTGGTCAATTCCATGCCCAGGATGATTACGGTAGTGCCGGACATAAATGGTGCTAACACAAAATATTGAAATACTGGACAATAGTTAAAGTTATTTTCAGAGGACAGTAAATCTATACTGCTATACAAGCTGCACATTGACTACTCTAAAATATATTCAAGTTTAGATAAACATTTAGATAAACTAAAATGGTTGCTGAAATGTGAGAGGTGTACTCACTTTTGTAAGATACTGTAAATATACATTCATGTTATAAAACAAAAAATGCCCTAACCCATAATTTCACGGTTTCTTCTGACCAATCCGAAGTGCTGAAGGAGAAGTCGACAGTACCACTGATGTCTGTCGTCAGTGTCACATTGACTTTTTTACCACCATAAAGTGCATATACAATCACCGGCTCATTTTCCATTGGTCTGGACTGTGAATTAGTGACCACAATCTGTAAATAATACAAAAAAAAAAAAAAATGGAGAAAAACAAAATAATTAACTTACAAACAAAAGCAACACTTCTTATACACAATATGGCTATGCTAACTGCTAAATGTTTTCACTGCTAAACAGGTTGTTTATTAATGTTGCATTTTACAAAGTCAGACAAAAATAACAGTTATGTTACAGTTAGTAACTTTTTATAAGAATGGTTGTAAAAACACATGGTACTGTAGAGTTACTTTTGAAACATTCACTCAATAATTAGTGGCAAATGACCTCAAGCTAGCTGTTACCTTTCCCTCGAAGTCCATGCCAGGCCTGTATGTATCTGGTGTGTCCTCAAAGTGAACCCTGACATAATCATAGATAATTACAGCTGAGGTAGAACCCTGCATGGTTATCCCTAAAGAAACAAAATACCATGTTTCATTACTCTGTTTTGGAAAATACAATTGGACAACAGCTGTTTGTTTTACATCCTCACCTGTTCCAGACTCTGTCATGTTACAATTCACTTGAAAAGATCCTCCTGAAGACAAGCCAAATGTTGACACATTTATCACTTGTGACCCACAGCCAGTCTTGTCAGCCTGCATGAATAAGAATGAAAAGGTTATTCAGACTTCTAAAATATGTAGATATAGACCATAAAAAAAAAAAAAAAAAAAAAAAATTACAGTAGTTTAAAAATGTACTTGTAAGATTTGAAGTACACTACAAGTGCACATTTAATACAATTAAGCACACATCTTTTTCACAAGGTGATTGTCTATGGTTTAAAATTGTAGCTTTTGTAGACCATATAAAACAGAAATATCAGAAAGGCTGTTTACTAAGAAATTGCACAAAAAGAATCTGTGCTATTTCTTGGAATTGGGACCTTATGATAAAGGTGTTTAAGAGCAATAATGCCTAATTAGTACAGTGTTTTTAGGATTGCAAGACTAAAAGGTATTAGTTTTGTATGTGCAGAGAGTAACACACCATCATTGAATATTTCTTGCATACATCAAGCTTGTTAGGGAAAACGGGCTTGTAATAATTGCTCTGCACACACACTTCAGTATTCACAGACCCCAGCACAGGCTTGTCATAAGTATATCTAAAGACAATAAAAAAATATTTATCAGGCTGAACACATCACTGAAACACAGGAATGCACTTCATTTATCTGCAAAGAAATTTACATTATTTGTAATCTTACATTCCACAAACTTTCAGAATGACCTCTTCATCCTTGACAGTTAAAACGGTTGGAAAATCTATTTTCACTTCAAATTTTGGCAGAACTAAAAGATACATGTGGAAAAAAAAATATAAAAAAAAAAATGTGCACATTAAAAGCTGATCAGCATTAGACTGACAAATGTTATATTCTGATTCTGACCATATTCTTTAATTTCAAAGCGTTGTGATATTTGTTGGTTCTTCTCATCCTTAGCAGTGATCGTGTAGTAACCTTGAGTGGCTTCTGGAGACATGGAGTGGGACAGATCCAAAATGCCAATCCTTGTGGTCTGATTTAACCACTGACCAATGCGATTTGAATAAGGGTCCTAAACAACAGTGAAACAAGGAAAAAGCCTACAGTGAAATAAAGTTGCATTTAATTAAAGTAAACAGGTCATGGCTGCTTGAAGGATTTTACCTGAAGTTCTACAGTTTGAAACTGCAAGAGAAAGACAGAAGAAAGTAATTTCAGTTAGGTCAAAAGAACAATGATATATAACTTATATATACACATATATATATATATATATATATATATATATATATATATATATATATATATATACATAAAAAAAAAAATTACCACTTGATTATGAGGCAACAAATTGAAATCCAGAGACACAATGTGAAATTTAACTAGGGAAGAAAAAAATTTGAGACCAAATATTAGCACATACAGTATGTAATACTGAAAAACTCACAGGCTCATATTAATAAATGTAAAAACAAATACTGTCACAAGTACTGACATTCTTTGCAATACTTGCTATTTTTGCAATAATGTATAAAGAGATGTATTACGTGTTTGTCCAGGCTTGTAGATAGGCTTGTCTGTTTGGATGAAAATATGATTTTCTTGGGGATTTATGAGGATCTTAGCGGGTTTGTTCAGGGATGTCACAGAATCCTCAGTGACTACAGGGACCTGGAAGATACAAATCAAAAAAATATTGAGCATATAAATCCACTTACAGCCTGTACACTATAGGTTTGAAAGCAACATCAAGACTGCAGGGATCATTAAACTACTGTAGAATGGTCAGGTTGAGATTGTCAGTCCTCAAAGCTTCCACTATAGGCAGCGGTTCTTTGGGCTCATGGATCTGTGCACAGAAAGTCTCTGTGGTGCCACTCACCGCTTGGGAAGTGGCTTTCAGCAGATATCTGATGGAAGAAAACAAAACACAAAGAAATACATAACATAAATGCATAAACCATGCAATGTCAAGGTTTAGTGTTGCATGAGCCTAAGGGTGTTTTGGGTTAATGGATAGTTGAAGAAGTGAAATTCATGTTCTGGTTGGTGAGGTATAAATGTGCCATTATTATGAATTACTTTGGAATTAAAAATAAAAATGATTATATTTATTTAGCCAATACATATAGCGTTATGTAACAATATACTTTAAATATATATAATATTTAAATTTATATTTTACTTTTTGACTACCAGTCAAAAATTTAGAATAATTATGATTTTTAGTATTTTTGAAAGAAGTTACCAAGGCTGCATTTATTTGATAAAAAACACAGTAAAACAGTAATAATATGAAATAGTATTGCAATTTAAAATAACAATTTTCTGTCTGGTTTAATATATTTTAAAATGTAATTTTTTATCCTGTGGTGGCAAAGATGAATTTTCAAAAGCCATTTCTGCAGTCTTGCGTGTCACATGATCCAAATCATTCTAATATGAGGGTGATACTCATTTTATATCAATTATTATTGATGATCAATTATTAAAAATAGTTCTTATTATCAACATTCAAAACAGATTTTGATAATTAATATTTTTGTGAAAAATATCTTATTTCAGGGTTCTTAGATGAGCACAAAGTTCAAAAGAACAGCATTTATTGAAAACAGAAATCTTCTGTAACATCATAAACGGAACTTCCAACTTACAACCTAAATGTTTTGCGTTTGTATGGGTGACACTGTGTTGTCTTTTTGTTATTGAGCTGTTGAATTGGCCAATATTACTTTAAATCGCATATACAACAGCTAAAATGGCATATAATAATATTAATTAATGTAAAATATGATCACCAAAATGCTCCTCATAATGCTTGCAACATAAAATAAAATGTTTAAAGTGTGAAAACATTAAGTGCAGCTGTCCTAAACTTTTCATCAGTGCCTACTGTAGTTGTAAAAGACATTCGTCTGGTCCTCTACCTGCAGTTTGCTCATTAATCTACTTTCTGTTATCTGGTATTTGTGAAGATAATATTATAAAGGTTCTTACGGATCGATTTCTCCACTAGTTAACGACCATTGCAGCAGCAGCAGCGGCGGCAGTAGCGACAGCAGCATCCTGAGCAGTTAGTCTGGTACATGCACAGAAAACTTGCTAACTGATCCTGTCATACAAGAGCACACTTTTATACACATCTGCCTCCTCCCTGTCCTACCACACAGAGGGAAGGAAAGTTGAGCAACTGGTATAAAGAGGACTATAATTTGGGATCAACATATGTTTGCTCTTGTCTTGTGTAACAAGTAGTTGGACAGAGTTGCAAAGAAGCTAAACGAGTTTCACTTTTTGTGTTCTTGTTTGCAAAGATTACTTTGACAAGCTATATTAATCATTTGATTTATGTAACATAAACATACACAGAAATTTTATGCATTGCAAACAATAAAATTAAATCAAATGGAAAAAAAATAAAAAATAAAATAAACTAAAATAAAATAAAGGCCAAAGTAAAAGTACTGCAAACTTTTAATAGTAAGTGAAACAATAAAAGCAAACAATTAAAAAAATTGAATAAAATAATGAAATACTTTTGTTATTTGTTTGTTCGCTTGTTTTACTTTACTTTACTAGGCAGTCATTATTTATTTTAATGACGTTTAACCCTTGCTCCTTAAACATCTTAAACTATAAATATTTTTATATTTTAAAAACTGTAATAAACTTGAAAAAAAAAATACACCTTATATTTTGGAAGTAAAAAGTAAATAAATAAAATAAATAAATAGGGTGTGAAAAAGATTTAAGGATATTTTCTCTCATTCTTCTACATGTCACATATATCTATACTAAAATATAATATTCCAAATATTACTCAATATTTGTATTCCATACAGAACCTTGCAGAGGTTGCAGGTTCGAGTCTCAGGTTCGGCAGGGATTGTACACTGTAAAAAATTTGCTGTAGTTCTGCAGCTGGTTGCCAGTAACTTACTGTAGATTTTTAATTTATGTTATTTACTGGCAACAGTTTGTTCAAAGTTAAATGAACATTAAACATTAACAAGTCTTTGTCTTTACAGAATAAAACTATAAAATAACAACCTACTGCAAAGCATTCTGGGAACCAGAAACCTTCATCAACCTTTTTCTGTTTTTTTTTCCTTCAGATTTTGGTTCCCAGAATGCTTTGCATGAGGCTGTTATTTTAGTTGTATTCTGTAAAGATAAAGACTTGTTAATGTTTAATGTTCAATTAACTTTGAACAAACTGTTGCCAGTAAATAGCATAAATTTAAATCTACAGTAAGTTACTGGCAACCAGCTGCCAGTAATACTGTAATTTCTACAGATTTTGTTTACAGTGTAGGTGGGGGGAGTGAATTACCAGCGCTCTCTCCACCCTCAATACCACGACTGAGGTCCCTTGAGCAAGGCACCGAGCCCCCAACTGCTCCCCGGGTGCTGCAGCGATAGCAATACAGTAGTCAACATTTGAAGTGGATCAAAACCTTTAATCAAAGTTATCCTAAAACTATAACAATACCTGTTCATGTCTTAGGACAACTTTGATTAACTTTTTTGATCCACTTCAAATGTTGACTACTGTATGGCTGCTCACTGCTCTGGTTGTGTGTTCACGATGTGTGTTCACTACTGAGCCAGGGTGAGGAGGATGATCCGGAGGGCCGAGGTGGAACTACCAGCTCCAGCGACCGACGCGGAAGAACGAAGCAACATTTGAGGACCCAGGTGGAGCAGAAGGAAGGGATGAAGCGACGAGGCCCAGCCGGAGGAGTGGAGTCCCGAGGTGCAGGATAGTTGACACCAGACCAAGGTGGAGCTTGAGGGACGAGGGAGCCCTGCGAAGCCAGTGGACTGCCGGGCCACTGTGGAGAGAAGGGAGTTAGGAGCCATGGTGGAGCCACCGCACAGATGGTGGGCTGAGGGTGAGCTTAGGGGCTGCCAGACAACAGCGGAGGAGGAGGCAGGAGTGAGCAGGAGGGCAGGCGTTTGTGAGCCTCTGGGCTCTCGGGCTGTCCTTGGGAACAGAAACCCTCTCTTAACAGGACTTCTCTCTAAAATCTCTCTTAGGGCTAGATTTGGAAAGAGGAGCTCTCTCTGGGCTGGACAGGGAAATAGGAGCCCTCTCTGGGCTAAACTCAGGAATGGTAGCCCTCTCAGGATGGATTTGAAAACAGAAGCCCACTCTGGGCTGGATGTGGGAACAGGAGTGACAGAGGGCTCAGAAGAAGAAGGGAGGAGAGGGGGCAGGTCAGCATACCAGTCTATTTACTCTCCTTCCTCTTTTCCTGATCCATTGACAGCTCGCCCTGAGCCCTGTACAATCAATATGTGCATAAAATTACTTATAATTACTTTTATTGGTTGACAGTTAAAGGTGTGACTTAACATGACATGCACAGCAAAACTGCACAACAAACTGCAATATCATGCGGCACAACATAAAACCATTACAAATGTCCATTAAATTTCCAGAAATGTACTAAATTACATTCAGTGGGACAATGCTCTTTTTTAAATTTTGATGAATACATTATCAAAAGTTTTGAAACATATTGGGATTGTGTCATGCATGAATAAAAACACATGGCATCTACTATATTTGAGAGGTTGTGAATTCTCACAGGTGTAAGATGAGGTGAGGAAAACTTTTATTTCTGACAATCTGCACCTCCAACTTGGTGATTCAGTAACGGACTGGATAATTAGTGAGGTGTATTTCTTCCCACTTCCTGCTCAACGTGATTTTTTTTTTTTTTTTTTTTTGATTTCTTATATATATACCATAAACATCCTCGACAAAAGGAACCATTCACCACTCCTCCATTCTTCAGATCTTGCACAACTCCTCATCTTATACAGTGAGATTTAACCTCTTAACCTCAACCACACAAATATTAATGAGGATTATATTTCTTATCAAGTGCTTGGACAGTGTTTGAATCTATGCAAATCTGTTAATTGTAAACCAAATGCAATTTTAAATAAGGACTAGACAAATAAAAATGCACATGACTATAATACACATGCAATATTTCATAATTCACAGACACAGTTTTAGATAATTTAATCACAGAATATTTGTTAACTTTAGCATTTTCATATGTTGTTAAATTTTTCACATAAATTATCACATAAAACTTTAAAAGCCTAATATATATATATGCCTTGTTACCTTCTTGTTACCTGTAGTTATTGCGTAAGTATAACATCCGCAGGCTATATAATTTAAAGTGATCCCTTGTTACGCTTTTGTTACCTGTAGTTGATGTGTAAGTGTAACATCCACAGGCTGTAATTTAAAGTGATGCCTTGTTACGCTTTTGTTACCTGTAGTTGATGTGTAAGTGTAACATCCACAGGCTGTAATTTAAAGTGATGCCTTGTTACCCTCTTGTTACCTGTAGTTACTGTGTAAGTGTAACATCTGCGTGCTGTAATTTAAAGTGATGCTTTGTTACCCTCTCGTTACCTGTAGTTAATGTGTAAGTGTAACATCCGGACTAATGATCTTGGTGACAGCAAACGGGCCAATAAATTTGGGAGCAAGTTTATTCGAGACGGAACGCAGAGGAATGTTCTTTGTAGAAAGCCACACTTTGGAACCGACGACGTATACGGGAGGCTTAGACCGGTGGCGATCGGCTTTAGCCTTGGTGCACTCTCTCACTTGGAGCAGAGTCTCACGGGCTCTAGTCCAAGTGCGATGGCACCTCTGGACAAAGGCGTGGGCAGAGGGGACCGCGACTTCGGATTCCAGACTGGGAAAAACTGGTGGCTGGTACCCTATACTACCTTCAAATGGGGATAGGCCCGTGGAAGATACTGGTAACGAATTGTGGGCGTACTCCACCATTGAGAGTTGTTGGCAACGTTCTCTCCAAATCTTGGTTGGCTCTCTCAGTTTGACCATTGCTTTGAGGATGGAACCCCGAAGAGAGACTAACAGTGGCCCCCAGTAATTTACAAAACTCTTTCCAAAATTTGGATACAAATTGGGGTCCCCTGTCAGAGACCACGTCCGTCGGGAGGCCATGTAACCGAAAGACGTGGTCCACGACAGTTACCGCTGTCTCCTTGGCTGAGGGTAATTTGGGCAAGGGAATAAAATGGGCCGCCTTCGAGAACCGGTCCACCACGGTCAAAACTACCGTGTTGCCCTGGGAGGGCGGGAGGGCGGGAGGGCGGTGACAAAATCTAGTGCGATGTGGGACCAGGGTCTCGAAGGGACCGGCAGCGGTTGAAGGAGTCCATCTGGAGGTCTGTTAGATGTCTTACCAATGGCGCAAACTGAACAAGCCAAAACAAAACTGCGAACGTCACGAGCCATAAGAGGCCACCAAAACCGTTGTTTGACCAAACGTGTGGTACGATTGACTCCTGGATGACATGCTACGTTAGAGCAATGACCCCACTGAATAACCTCAGACCGTAATTCCTCTGGCACAAATAAACGGTTCGGCGGGCAAGCGTCCGGGGGCGTTACCCCTTCTAAGGCTGTCTTAACCTTCGTTTCGACCTCCCATGTGAGAGTTGAAACGATAAGCGTCTCAGGAAAAATACTCTCGGGAGTAGACGGGCGATCGGTGTGGTCAAAAATACGCGACAAGGAATCGGGTTTGATATTTTTGGAACCCGGGCGGAACGAGAGAGTAAAATCAAAACGTCCGAAAAAAAGTGCCCACCGAGCCTGCCTAGAGTTCAATCTTTTGGCAGTCTTAATATATTCAAGGTTTTTGTGATCGGTCCATACAATAAAGGGTACCCCCGACCCCTCTAGCCAATGACGCCATTCCTCTAAGGCCAACTTGACTGCCAACAACTCCCGGTTACCAATATCATAATTTGATTCCGCAGGTGACAGACGATGTGAATAAAACGCGCAAGGATGCATTTTGTCGTCTGTGGCCGATCGCTGTGAGAGAACCGCACCTACCCCCACCTCTGACGCGTCAACCTCCACCACGAACTGACGTGAAGGATCAGGGGTCACAAGGATGGGAGCTGAAACGAAGCGGCTTTTCAGTTTGGTAAACGCAGCCTCAGCTGCGTCAGACCACCTGAACGTCGTTCTGGGGGAGGTTAAGGCTGTCAGAGGCGCGGCTAGTTGGCTGTAATTGCGGACGAACCGTCGGTAAAAATTGGCAAATCCCAGAAACCTCTGTAGGGCCTTACGGGAATCCGGAGTTGGCCAATCCACCACAGCCTGAACCTTCGCTGGATCCACACGAACTCCCTCAGCCGACAAGATGTATCCTAGAAAAGGAACAGACTGTGCATGAAAATCGCATTTCTCCGCCTTGACAAAAAGCCCATTCTCTAACAGCCTTTGGAGCACTCGTCTGGCGTGCTGCACATGTTCCTGGAGAGAAGAGGAAAAAATCAATATGTCGTCCAGGTAGACATAAATGAACTGATCGACCATGTCTCGCAGCACATCATTGACGAGTGCCTGAAAGACCCCGGGGGAATTGGACAAGCCGAAGGGCATGACCAAGTACTCAAAGTGCCCCCTGGGGGTATTAAAGGCGGTCTTCCACTCATCTCCCCTCCTGATGCGAACCAAATGATATGCGTTTCTTAAGTCCAATTTAGTGAAGACTGACGCTCCCTGCAACCTCTCGAAGGCTGAAGATATCAACGGCAAAGGATAGGTATTCTTTACCGTGATATTATTCAGCCCCCGGTAATCAATACAAGGTCGCAGAGATCCGTCTTTCTTCCCCACAAAAAAGAACCCCGCCCCCGCTGGAGAAGAGGAGGGTCGAATGAACCCGGCTGCTAGAGAATCAGAAATGTATTTCTCCATAGCCTCTCTTTCAGGAGTAGAAAGTGAATATAATTTGCCCTTAGGCGGAGACGTACCTGGCAGTAAATCTATAGCACAGTCATAGGGACGGTGAGGAGGAAGAGAATCAGCCCTAGACTTACTGAACACTTCCTTCAGGTCGAGGTACTCCGCGGGCACGTTACACAGATCTGTCGTCTTTTCCTGCAACACAAAACCAGAAACAGACGAACAAGCAGACACAAGACAGGACTCATGACATTTAATGCTCCACTCAGACACAGACTTAAGCTGCCAATCAATCCTGGGGTTGTGTTTGATGAGCCAGGGGTGACCTAAAACGACGGGTGCATGGGGGGAGTCCAGTATGTAGAAGGAAATACTCTCACGGTGATTGCCAGACACCGTGAGAGTGACGGGTTCAGACATGGTGGTGATGGTGGGAAGAGTCTGACCGTTGAGAGCGTGGACGGCGATGGAACTGCTGAGGGGAAGGAGTGGAACATGATGATGTACAGCAAATGAAAAATCCATAAAATTACCTTCCGCCCCCGAATCCAGTAGTGCAGTGCAACGGATGTCGTGATGATGCCATGCAAGCCTAACCGGAAGGAGGGTGGAGGTAGATCTAGACGAGGGCTTGGTAGCGGAGACCCCACCCGACAGTAGCCTCACATTTACTGCCGGGCTTGCCTTTTTACCGGACAGCTGGCAGCAAAGTGCCCAGCTGCCCCACAGTACATGCACAGTCCACGGGATCTCCGCCTCTCCCTCTCCTCCCGAGTAAGCCGAGCCCGACCCACCTGCATAGGCTCGTGATCGTCGAAGGGGCTGACCGCGTCTCTGCCGCTGGCTCGAGATGGGAGTCCCTCCCCAGGGGGAAGCCGAGCGGGTAACCACCGCCGCTCGGCTCGGGAGAGTCGAGCGTCCACCCGCAGTGCCAGGTCGATCAGGGCGTTGAGGTCTGCGGGCAGGTCCAGGGCGTAGATCTCCTGTTGGACGCGGTCAGCCAGCCCATGCAGGAACATGTCCCACTGCGCCTCCTCGTTCCATCGGCACTCCGCCGCCAGGGTGCGAAATTCAATCGAGTAATCAGAAACGGACCTCTCCCCCTGCTTGAGGTCCGTTAGTCTCCGCGCAGCCTCTCTTCCGGTGGCTGCGCGGTCGAACACCCTTTTCATCTCGGCGGCAAGTGCCGAGAACGAGGCACAACACGGGTCTTGGTTTTCCCACACCGCCGTGCCCCAAAGGGCTGCCTTCCCCGTTAACAGGGTGAGCGCGAACGCCACCTTGCTCTCCTCACTAGGAAACGTGCGGGGCTGTAAAGAAAAATGCATCGTACATCTAGTGAGGAAAGCTCGGCAAAAGTTCGGCTCACCACTGTACAGCTCTGGTGGGGGAAGGCGGGGCTCCGGTTGATGGGCAGCCCCAGATGGTCCAGGAAGGGGAACCGGAGCGGCCGGCATGGGCGGCATGGGCGGCGCAGCGGGAAGTTGCATTTGCTGCATCCGCTGGGTCAGGTCGGACACCTGTGTCACAAGAGCTCGAACGGCCGTTCCCGTGTCCGTTGAGCTCTTCTCCTGGGCTTCCAGCCGAGAGACACAAGACATCAGACATTCCTCCAGAGTGAGACGGGTGGATCCTGCTGCTTCCATTGTTGGTCGATAGTTCTGTGACGGTGCAAACAGAGACGAGGAAGCAAATGCAGTGAAAAGGAATGTTTATTTGAGACAAACAAGGTGAACAAACTGCAACATGGTGAGATCTCTCGGCTGGGTGACACAGGGGCTTGATGACTGCGGTGACGTGGCGTGATGATCCCGTGAAGGTGAGTAAATCCAGATGAACACTGACGAAATACACATCCAACGAGACGAAGACACGACCAACACAATCCTGACACGAACCCAATCCAGAATGAACTATCGACAGGGGAGATGAAAACGAGGTGAGTATATATAGCCGGAGATGATGAGATGCACCTGTGGAGGACTGATTGGCAGCGTGCTGGGGAGCATGACGTAACACACACACACACAACACATGATCACGAGACAGAGAAAAACACAACAGATGCATGTACCGTGACATTTCCAAGAACAGAGAAAAAAAAAAAACATTTACAACCACTTATACAAAGTACAAAGAACAGTAAAAACAAACAAACAAAAACAAATCATGTTCTAAATTTATTTTTAATAGGCATAGTCAATATTTGCTTTCCAGCTGTGGGCAGGAGTCAACAAATTTTTGGAGATCTTTTGCATATGCTTGCAAAGTTGTCTCTACAGTATATGAGGGAGCAGAAAAGCTGTCCCCCTCTGATGTAATTTTCGGTCCCACTTTACATTAGGTGGTCTTAACTACTATGTACTTACATTTAAATTAATCATTTGGTACAATGCACCTATTGTGTACATACATGTTTATACATGTACTTATATATAAAAAATACCTATATGTAATTACATCTGTAATTATTTTTTGTAATTACATTTATAGTTACATTGTTGCCCCATCCCTTACACCTTAACCTACCCTTAAACTTACCCATACCACCAAACCTGTCCCTAACCTTACCCGTATCACACCTTAATAGAAGTAAAAGTGTTTTGCAATACTATTTGACCACAATAAGTACATTGTACTTATTTTATGATGTAAGTACATAGCAGTTGATTCAAAATATATTAAAACATCCTTTGAGGTAAAAACACAACTATAACCAGTTTTCTATTGAACGTACAAAGATAAATCTTCCCAAAATATTTTTGAATGAACAAAATGAGTAGTTTTCATGTAGAGCCCTTTGAAGCTTCATTGAAACTGCGTTTTTAACCTTCAGTCCGCTGGCCACCATTGAAGTCCACTATATGAAAAAACAACCTGGAATGTTTTTCTAAAAAAACTTAATTTCTTTGTGACTGAAGAAAGAAAGACATGAACATTTTGGATGACATAGGGGTGAGTAACTTATGAACAAATTATGAACAAATACAATAAAACAACACTATGTGTTAGGTTAGCTATAGTGTAAGGTAGTGGCCAGGGTATAGGGGTTAAGGTGAGTTGGAGCCCATCAGAGTGGAGTTACTTATTTATATTATGCAAACTTGAAATTTATTTGCTATAGTTAGGTGCTGGACGGAACAGTTGTATTACTGTGTATATAAAAGACACCGAACACCAGCCTAGCAAGTATGTAACTAACTTTTATTGGCAACTCCCCCCTCACATAGGGGCCTCGCCAATAAGATACCACAACATCTCCCCCTTTCCAAACAATGAACTTGACCCCCCTATTCAACAACATGTAGTTGTATTAATTTCTGTAGTGTTTACATGACATGCTAACGTATCATTATTGTTACTTTACTAACAGAATAACATCTTTACGCTAACGTATCATTATTGTTACTTTACTAACAGAATAACATCTTTACATGAACATAAACACCTTTCTCCCCTTTTCTGTTACAACACAATTTTCTCTTTTTTTTTCGTTGCAGGTATGTAACTAACTTTTATTGGCAACTCCCCCCTCACATAGGGGCGTGGCTCACTCTGTAGCAATCTCGCCAATAAGATACCACAACAGGAACAAGACGAGATACAAACAAATGATATATTTAATATAAACAGGTTGAACACACGTAGTAACAACATTTAAGACCGACAGTGAACTCAAGAAACAGACGGACTTATAAATGGTGACTAATGATTGAAGACAGGTGACGGGATGACGCTAACGAAGGTGAAACCAAATCACATGGATCAACAGGGTGAGACAACGGGAGAAACCAATGAGATAAACTGATAGAACTGTGACAGTATTAACAGTTTTTTATTTTTTTTGCAATGTATTTTTCTCTAATTGTGAACACAGGTGAAAATTGCATCAGAGGGGGATAACTTTTCTGCTCCCTCATATATTGCAGGGATATGCAGAAGATCTCCAAAAAATCATTGATTCCTCCCAACAGCTAAAAGGAAAAATTGCCAGCATGCCTATTAAAAATAATTTTAGAATATGATTTGTTTGTTTTTGCTGTTCTTAGTATAAGTGGTTGTAAATTTGTATTTTCTGCATTCTGTTCTGTTGAAGTTCTGTTAAAATTTTGTTAAATAATACAAATATTTCTTTGTTAACTTAAGTGGCTGTTACACTTACACGGTAACTACAGGTAACAAGAGGGTAACAAGGCATTACTTTAAATTACAACCAGCAGATGTTATACTTACACAATAACTACATATAACAAGGGTGTATGTTTGTGTGTTATGCTGTTATATTTATGTTATATCATGGGAGCAGCTGGAAACAGCAGTCTGTGTGTTATACATACCACGTAATTTCAGAATAGGTGCTCTTTAGTTATAAAATACTTACAGTATAAATGCTTTAGAATTTTGCAGGTTATTACCCCCTTATTCCCCAAGCGTTGTATATTGTTCCCTTATACCTACGAGCAGGTACTCTGCCCTCCAAAGGCAAAGTGCAGTAACTACGCCAACACTGAAACAGACAAAAATGCCTTTAAAGTTTTTACGCCAGCTAGTCAAACATGTTGACACTCTTGTTTCTCTGAAACACTCTCGTTTCTCTGGGACAAAATTGAACCAGGAGACTTTGCCACAAGACAAAACAGTTGTCAAAAAGTCCATTTTAAGCCTTAACTCAATTTTGACCAAATGTGTAGTAACTGCACTTTACAGGTACACTGTAAATTCTGTTTGCTTGCACGGTACATTGCAGGCTGTAATTTAAGCTATTTGGTAATACAAATTTTGATAAAATAGAATTATGTATGTGCAAATGTATTGACTTACGTACAAAATATAGAGAAAATGGAAAGAATTATGAATGTGCAAATGTACTATTTTGCAGATGAAAAATTTTATGTACATATGTACAGTCCTGAGATATTATGCATTGTTCAGGTGGAATAGCCTCAGAGAAAAAGCTGTTCTTGTCAGTGATGATTTATTTGTAATAGCCAAAAATACATTGCATAGGTCAAAATTATCGATTTTTGCCAAAAATCATTAGGATATACTGTAAAGATCATGTTCCTACATGATATTAAAAAAAAAAAAAAAAAAAACTTTAAAGGTGATTTTCTTATTTAGATTTTTTTGCACCCTCAGATTTTTAAATTGTTGTATCTCAGACAAATATTGTCATATCCTAACAAATCATACATCAGTGGAAAACTTATTTATGTATCCAGCCTTCAGATGATGTCTAAATCTCAATTTCAAAAAATTAAACCTGGTTTTGTGGTCAAGTGTCACACACACACACAAAAAGAAACTCAGCATGCTGAGGTAAAAATTCATAATGGAAAATTTTTATATTTAAAATACAGTTAGTTACATCACACAACGTTTTCACCATCACAGCTGTTCAATAGTTCATTAAACAGTTCAAAAATATTATGTTACTTACATTTTAAGGCTGGAATACACAAATTTTAAAATCTGAACAGATTTTTTAAACAATAGGAATCATACACTTACCAACTTTGTAAACAGTGACAGAGGAAAACTGGCCATCATACACTACACGACTGAGGATAATAAACTAGCAGACTTTGACGTTGTTCCGATCATAACAAACCCATGCAGAAATGTGCACCTTGTTGCTAGGAGACACATAACAAATGAAAACAATATGCGTTCTAAAATCAGCTGAAAATATCAAACATGTTTAATATTCTCAGACTGGATAGAATCAAACTCTGTCTGTGTCTGTGACCATCATACACTACACGATTTTCTATGAAATCTGTCAACTCAAATCTGCTGACTCGCCCTGACTTTGAGCAACTAGCGTCAACTTCTCCAGACTGTAAATCGGTGGAAAGTCGGGACAAAAATCACATAGTGTATTCCAGGCATTAGGCGCAGTATTGCTTTCGTTCTATTTCAGAAGCGAAAAAAATGTCAAAGAAAGACACAGCAGAACCACAGCACATCTCACAGCAACCATCCTTTTCATTGCTGAATGATTTAGTGGTTTAAAAGAATCAATTGAGTCAAAGTTTCATTAGCCCATGCATAAACATCTGATGAATCAGCCATTTGAACGAATCGTTTGAATGAACGACTCAATGACTCACTCATTAGACGCTCACTTGCCGTTACCTACTTGTGTTTTAATTTCGCATAAAAGTATCATTTCCCCAATCATTTCTTTTTTGTATATTAAAAAAAATATATTTAAAACAATCTCATAACATTATTTAATGACGTTTTATTTTGGAAGGCATCTGCACCAGAACGCTCTGCGTGACGGTATCAACTCTGCCTTTGTCTGGCAAAGTCACCACTTTATTGCCACACAGTCCTAGGCTCTGCACCGCCTCAGCACGCACTGTAATGTTCACCTTTCCTGTAAAACAAGCACACCAGTGACAGTGGATTTAAGTCACAGAAGAAACAAAGTACCCCTGGGGCCTGCAATAATAAACAAATCTGTGGCATTCAAGGCATTAAGTGGTAAAAGGAAAGTCCACCCAAAAATAAAATTCTCTCATCATTTACTCACCTTCATATCATTCCAAACCTGTGTGTCTTTCTTTGTTCTGCAGAAAAGATATTTAAGATATTTTGAAGAAAGTTGGTAACCAAACAGTTTTAGTTCCCATTGACTTCCATTATGTGTTTGATAACCATAACCAACATTCTTCAAAATATCTTTTGTATCGGCAGAAGACGGAAATTAATGCAGGTTTGGAATGACATGAGAGTGAGCAAATGATGACAGAATTTTCATTTTTGGATAAACTATCCCTTTTAGACATTCCTATTGTAAATGAAATACTATGTCCTGGTAAAAAATAAAATAAATAAAGTTTTCAGTTTGGGTAAGCAAATTTAAATAAAAATTAATTTTCTGTTTGCTCATATAGAAGTCAAAGTATCTGGCTTACCCAGTTCAGAGGCTGTAACAATCCACTGGAAGGTTTGGCTCTTTTCAGAGCAAACACACTGAGTGTAAGTGCAGCCTTTGCATGACTGAGCCGTGAAGTGCAGTGAGTTTGCCAGCGAGACTTTCACCTTTATTAAAAGACAGAGATTTTTTTTTTTTTTTTTTAACTACAAACCTTCAAAACCACTCCAGTACAAGCAAGTAAACACATTAAGGGGGCTTACCATGATACATTTGGGAAGGTAGTTGAATACAGTGGCTTTGAGAGTGAACATCTCCTCATAGATAACAGAGTAAGGAAGGGTGAGGCTCACAAAGAAAGGCTTGAAAGCAATGAGATCAGTCTTGGGGGCCACTTTAAACCCGGCTTGGGATGTGCAGAAAGCCCCTACCGCCCATTTAGTGACAGTGTCCGGAACCATTTTTTCAACTTTCACAGATCCTGATTTTCTGATGAAAGAAGAAAATATTATTTGTGCATTTTAAAAAGTAAACAAAAATATTATTAACCACTGAATAACTTAAAATATTTCTTTTAAAATATTTTTTCTGCATAATTAAGAAAAGGACTGTCTTGTATATACACCAATGTCAAAGTGTAAGATACATACCCCACAGGTATAAGATCCCATATCCAGGTTTCTGGAAAGGATTTGCGGATCTCCTGAGTAGGTTTTTGTGCTTCTAAATCAGATCCCTGCTTCAGTCCAGGCAGGACCATTGGCTTTCTCAATTGGTCAAAATCATACTCAGCAGCTGCTTAAATTGATGGTTTGTAAATACAATCAGATTAAAAGGACGTTTCCAAATGAAAAAAATAAATAAATAAAACCAAGTAGCTTACATTCCAACTTGGACGTGTTCTGATAAATATCATAAACA